>NC_084482.1:185784740-186088819 GCF_030035675.1 Rhineura floridana
TCAGTTAAAACAGCTAGACTGGTGAGGACTAGGGAGAGGGCTTTTTCAATTGTGGCCCTCACTTTGTGGAATTCCCTCCCAAATGATCTCCGCCATGCCCCCTCTATGATGAGCTTCCACCGGGCCTTGAAGACCTGGCTCTTCAGGCAGGCTTTTGGGGTGGGTTAGGTTTTATTATTATTGTACAGGTGACGACTGGTTTGGAGTGTCTCCACCTTGCGCTGGGCCAGAGAGACAGGTTGGGAATTTTGTTGGTGTACCACCCGCCCTGCTGCTCAACAAATTCCCTAACTGAGCTGACAGAGGTAGTCTCGGAGATACTGTTGCAGTCCCCTAGACTGTTGGTACTGGGGGACTTCAACGTTCATGCCGAGACTGCTTTATCTGGGGCAGCTCAGGACTTCATGGCGTCCATGACAACCATGGGGCTGTCTCAGTTTGTTACTGGCCTGACGCATGTGTCGGGACATACCCTTGATTTGATCTTCGCCACTGGACAGGGAGATGGTGATCTGGAGGTTGGGGGTTTTTCATCTACCCCATTGTCATGGACAGATCACTGCTTGCTGAGGTTTAGACTTACGGCGACCCTTTCCCTCTGCAAGGGTGGGGGACCTATTAAATTGGTCCGCCCCCGGAGACTAATGGATCCTGAGGGTTTCCAAAGGGCTCTAGGGGATTTTCCGACTGAGAAGACTGGCGCTCCTGTTGAAGCCCTGGTTGAACTGTGGAATACGGAGATGACCCAGGCAGTTGACACGATCGCTCCCATGCGCCCCCTCCTATGTAGAGCTCATATAGCCCCATGGTATACCTCGGAGCTGAGAGTGATGAAGCAAGAGAGGAGGAGGCTTGAGTGCAGATGGAGGTGGACTCCCGACGAATGCAATTATGCCTTGGTAAGTGCCTGCTCTAAGCGATATACAGCAGCGGTGAGGGCAGCAAAAAAGAGATATTTTGCTGTCAGTATTAAGGCATCACTCTCCCGCCCAGCGGAGCTTTTCAAAACTGTACGAGGGCTTTTACATCTTGGCCCTCGGGATACTATAGACTCATCTGTAGCCCGCTGTGATGAGTTCGCTGGACACTTCCAAAATAAGATCGCCTGCATTCGTCGGGACTTAGATTCCAATATTATAGCAGCTGGATCCAATGAAGCATCCAGATCACGGTCTTGTCCTCTTTTATTGGATGAGTTTCAGTTGGTGCAGCTTGAGGATGTTGACAAGATTCTTGGACTGGTGCGTGCGACCACGTCTGTGCTGGATCCTTGCCCCTCTTAGCTGGTGAAAGCTGGCAGGACCGGAACTGCCGGCTGGGCCAAGGAGGTAATCAATGCCTCTTTGCGAGAGGGAGTGGTCCCTGACTGCCTAAAAGCGGCGGTGGTGAGACTGCTCCTGAAAAAACCCTCCTTGGACCCAGATAACTTGAAAAATTATAGACCTGAGGTGAATGTTCCGTTCCTGGGCAAGGTTCTGGAACGGGTGGTGGCCGGCCAGCTCCAGGGTCTCTTGGATGACACTGATTATCTCGATCCGTTTCAATCCGGTTTTAGGCCTGGGTTTGGTACCGAAACAGCCTTGGTCGCCCTGTATGATGACCTTTGTCGGGAGAGGGACAGGGGGAGTGTGACCCTGTTGATTCTCCTTGATCTCTCAGCTGCTTTTGATACCATCGACCATGGTATCCTTCTGGGAAGGCTCACGGAGTTGGGAGTTGGGGGTATTGCTTGGCAGTGGCTCCGCTCCTACTTGGTGGGTCGTCAACAGAAGGCAGTGCTTGGGGAACACTGCTCGACACCCTGGACTCTCCATTGTGGAGTCCCACAGGGATCGGTACTGTCCCCCATGCTTTTCAACATCTATATGAAGCCGCTGGGTGCGGTCATCAGGAGTTTTGGAGTGCGTTGTCACCAGTACGCTGATGACACGCAACTCTATTTCTCCTTTTCATCTTCCTCAGGTGAGGCTGTTAACATACTAAACCGTTGCCTGGCCGCGATAATGGACTGGATGGGAGCTAACAGACTGAAGCTTAATCCAGACAAGACCGAGACACTGTTAGTGAGTGCCTTCTCTGCCCAGATGGTGGATGTTCACCCTGTTCTGGATGGGGTTACACTCCCCTTGAAAGAACAGGTTCGTAGCTTGGGAGTTCTCCTCGACTCTTCCCTGTCTCTTGAGGCTCAGGTAGCCTCGGTGGCACGGAATGCTTTTTACCATCTTCAATTAGTAGCCCAGCTACGTCCCTATCTGGACAGTGACGACTTCACCTCAGTCGTTCATGCTCTGGTAACTTCTAGGTTGGACTACTGCAATGCGCTCTACGTTGGGCTGCCCTTGAAAATAGTTTGGAAACTACAGTTAGTCCAGAATGCAGCGGCCAGATTGTTGACGTGGACCAGAAGGTCCGCTCATATAACACCTGTTCTGGCCCATCTGCACTGGCTTCCTATTTGTTTCCAGGCTAAATTCAAAGTGCTGGTTTTGACCTATAAAGCCTTACACGGCATGAGACCGCAATACCTGGTGGAGCGCCTCTCCCAATATGAAACTACCCGTACACTGCGCTCAACATCTAAGGCCCTCCTCCGAGTTCCATCTCATCGAGAAGCTCGGAGGGTGGTGACTAGAAATAGGGCCTTTTCAGTTGTGGCTCCCGAACTGTGGAATGGTCTACCTGATGAGGTGAGCCTGGCGCCGACGCTGCTATCTTTTCGGCGCCAGGTGAAAACCTTTTTATACTCCCAGGCATTTTAAAGTGTATTTTACAGTATTTTAGCATTATTTTGTATTTTTGACGTTGTTTGGTTCTTGTATTGTTTGTCTGTTTTTGGTTTTTGATTCATTGTACTTATTGTATTTATATATTGTACTTGTTTTTATATTTATGTACACCGCCCAGAGAGACTTCGGGCTTAGGGCGGTATATAAATTAAATTAAATAAATAAATAAATTGTTGAGATTTTTAATGTTTTAATGTATTTGTATGTTTTTATTTTGTACGTCGCCCAGAGTGGCTGGACAGCCAGCCAGATGGGCAACTAATAAATTTAATAAATAAATAAATAAATAAATAATTTAAAAAATCAGCTTACGGCAGCTTTCTATCGTCTTCCCCTACCATTTTGCTTCCTAGCAAGGCTTTTGCAAGGGTCTGCCGAAAATATGATTGACACTGGCATCCAGAAAAGACAGATCATAATGCAAACATATCTGTATGTGCATCATGTACCAGCCATGACATTCATTGGTTGTTATGTGCCTTAAAGTCGATTACGACTTATGGCAACCCTATGAATCAGCGACCTCCAATAGCATCTGTTGTAGATCTTGCAAGTTCAGGTCTATGGCTTCGTTTATGGAATCAATCCATGTCTTGTTTGACCTTCCTCTTTCTCTACTACCATCTGTTTTCCCCAGCATTATTGACTTTTCTAGTGAATCATGTCTTCTCACTATGTGTCCAAAGTATGATAACCTCAGTTTCATCATTTTAGCTTCTAGTGTAATTAGTTCTAACACCCAATTATTTGTGTTTTTCGTGGTCCATGGTATGTGCAAAGCTCCTCCAACACGACATTTCAAATGAGTTGATTTTTCTCTTATCCACTTTTTTCACTGTCCAACTTTCACATCCATACATAGAGATCGGGAATACCATGGTCTGAATGATCCTGACGTTAGTGTTCAGTGATACATCTTTGTATTTGCGGAACTTTTCTAGTTCTTTCATAGCTGCTTTCGCCAGTCCTAGCCATCTTTTGATATCTTGACTACTATCTCCATTTTGGTTAAAGGCTGTGCCAAGGTATTGATAATCCTTGACAAGTTCAATGTCCTCATTGTCAACTTTAAAGTTACATAAATCTTCTGTTGTCATTACTTTAGTCTTTTTATGTTCTGCTGTAGTCCTGCTTTTGTGTTTTCCTCTTTAACTTTAATCAGCATTCATTTCAAATCATTACTAGTTTCTGTCAATAGTATGGTGTCATCTGCATATCTTAAATTATTGATATTTCTCCCTCCAGTTTTCACACCTTCATCTTGGTCCATTTCCGCTTTCCATATGATACGTTCTGCATGTACATTAAACAAATAGGGTGATAAAATACACCTGTCTCACACCCTTTCCGATTGGGAACCAATCTTTCTCCATATTTTGTCCTTACAGTAGCCTCTTGTCCGGAGTATAGGTTGCACATCAGGACAATCAAATACTGTGGCACCCCCATTTCTTTTAAAGCATTCCATAGTTTTTCATGATCTACACAATCAAAGGTTTTGCTGTAATCTATAAAGCACAGGGTGATTTCCTTCTGAAATTCCTTGGTCCATTCCATTATCCAATGTATGTTTGCGATATGATCTCTGGTACCTGTTCCTTTTCTAAATCCAGCTTGGACGTCTGGCATTTCTCGCTCCATATATGGTAAGAGCCTTTGTTGTAGAATCTTGAGCATTACTTTATTTGCATGGGATATTAAGGCAGTGTTTGATAATTACTACATAACCTGGAAACCCCTTTCTTTGGAATTGGGATATATTTTGAATGCTTCCAGTCTGTGGGCCATTGTTTTGTTTTCCATATTTTGTTGTAGGTTTCCTGTGGTTTTCATGGATGACACTCCCACCAATCACATAATAAAGTTTTGGATCGTATTTTGTCATACTGTGCAGTGAATCATGGGGGAACAGAGGTGTGCATGCACAGAAAGGGGGTGGAGTGGCGACATATCTGATGATGTTCGTTGTTGTGCCATATCACAACCTCTGGTGTGAATGAAATTTAGCATTATGTGATGGTATATTAATCAAAAAGCCACAGTTCCATAATGCAGCAGGTACTGCAGTGTAAAAAGAACATTAGAAATCAGTACAGAAGTACTAGCATTCTAACCAGGAAAACCAATGCAATAAACCTCGCATCTGAATGCAGCTAGGTCTCGTCTGTGTCTAATTTGTATTGTTTTTAAATTTATCTGCTGTTATTTTCTGTGTTGTTTTTAAGCTCCTTTTTATCATGTCTTATACATTGCCTTGAGACCCGTGTGGAAAGTAAAATAATAATATAATAATAATAATAATACAATTACTACTACTACTACAACAAATAATCCATTGGATGAAGGAGGGTTTAGAAATATTTTAAATCAACAAACCATAATAAGATTAGTCACACAGACCTCCTGTGGACCTGTAGATCAGGAACATGACATGTGAATAAACAATCCTACTAATAACCGATATTCCTGACTCAGGGCTGCTGCAGCATTTGCCCAGGAGCACCAGCTGTCCAGGAAAGACAGGGGACCTGGTGCTACAGGGAGACAGAGAGAAAACTACACAATTGGAAAGCAATCCTAGCAACAGCCTAATATTGGGTTAATGATTACAGTAGTAGAGAGGAGTGGGGAAGAAGAGCAGATATTTTTAAAGAAATGTCTACTGCATTACAGTGTAGCTGAATTTGCTTGCTCTTCCTTAGCTTTCTTTAAGTATTATTCAGCAAATTCTACATAATTAGTTTTCAGCATTGCCTTCTTTTTTGAAAACAGATTTTCTGCTTCTTCCCAGCAACAGTAATTAGAAAAAACATTTTTCCCTTTTCAAGTTATCTGCAGGGAAATTAAACTTTATATGAACAATTTCAAACCCAATCAATATCCCCTCCCCCAATTTTTCTTAATGATCAGAGGCTGGGTTTGCTTTTTTTGGGGGGGGTGGAGTTACATCATCATTTAGAAGGCTGATATGACCAGACAGAACTTTGTATGAACAGGCAATTTAGCTCTGTGTCTCTTCACCAGGGAGGAATTAGTTGTCAGCATATATATGTCCCAGCAGTGCGAAGGAGTTATATTTAGGCTTAATGTCAACTAGTTTTTGATGATAATTCAATGGCAGCCTTTTACGATGTGCTGATCTTGCAAGCAATGTATGCTTCCTGATAGGCTTGAAGGGTTCATGAGGAGGCAACTATACTCCAGCAGAAAGTCTAAATCTGAAATCCTGCACCCTTTGCATACGGAGAGTAGGATACGGAGAGTATCTCATAGAACCTTTGTGTACCATTAGAAAGAGGGGGGGAAGGAGGGGAAAGAAACAAAGCAGCAGCAGCAGCAGCATCCCAAAGTGCTCAGTCACATTTAGGGGTGGATGAACCTGTCAATTTCAGTTTCACTCTGTTTCTCATTTTTCCAGTCGTTAAATTCAATTTGCCACATTTCCACATCAGTATGAGCTTTTTTAAAGAAGTCATAAAAATTCATCAGTGTTCTAGTGAATATTTCTCCTATATAGCTATTTTATATGCAATTTTGCTTAGTATTTTGCCAGCAATTTCCCCTAAAAGCATGACTTTTTGTGTTATTTTCACTGATGTCTGCACAAAATACACATTGTTGTACATATTTTTTGGCTGGAGATCTGCATAGCAAAATTTGGAGATATGCTATTTTTGCAGAATAGCTGCAATTCACCTCTTGTATTGTTTTGGTAAGTGTTAATGAGTAAGGATCACATTAAAACACCAGGGTCTTACCCAGTGGAGACTGGTTGCTCTGATGTCAGCAGGGCAGTGAATTCACTTGGACATCTCTTTGAAGGTTCAGACTAAAACCTGGAGCGGTTGTAGTGTATTGTCTTTAATCATTATAGTTCTATAGTATTTTATTGTGTTTGGGCAGGAAGGGGGATATATATATAGATAGATAGATAAAATCATAATAATAGTAAACCAAACCAAATTTCTCCTCCATCCCTTTGAATGTAATACATACAGTAATGCATGATGTATTTTGTATTGTTCCATCTTCCTCAGAATCGTATTTTCTAATAATTAAGATATGGGATTCTGCCATCTTGAAGGAATGCTTTCTCTTGAATACTGGAATATATACTATTGTGTCTAAGGAAGAGAGAACGGCGCAAAACATACCAAGTATTGCATATATTCATTGGATTAAATGTATTTTATTCAATACCTTGGCATTCACATGTTCTCCTTTGTTTATTATTATTATTATTATTATTATTATTATTATTATTATTATTATTATTATTATTATTATTTAGATTTAGATTTAGATTTATTAGTTGCTTGATACCCGAAGGTCCTCAAGCGACTTACACAATGTTAAAACCAAAACAGATAAAACACACTATAAAAACATAACAATAAACAACAATGAAACAACAGCCATACCACCCTTATGCAGCCACAGGAAGGTTTGGCAGCATGTTAAAACAAAACATCATCTCAGTCTATCAAATGACTGAGAGAAAAGGTATGTCTTTACCTGGTGCCGAAAAGATATCAATGATGGCGCCAGGCAGACCTCTCTGGGGAGCATATTCCACAGATGGGGAGCCACAACTGAAAAGGCCCTCTCCCTTGTCACCACCATCCGAGACTCCCTCAGAGGGAGGATCTGGAGAAGGACAAGAAGATCTAAGGGTCCGGGTAGGTTCATATTGGAAGAGGCGTTCCAGACTATATTGGGGTCCTGAGCCATAAAGAGCTTTATAGGTCAAAACCAGCACTTTGAATTGGGCTCGAAAGTGTACAGGAAGCCAGTGCAATTGAAACAGGATAGGTGTTGTATGCTCTGTTTGCCTTGAAGCCATCAACAATTGGGCAGCAGCATTCTGCACTAATAGAAGTTCCTGAACCGTATTCAAAGGAAGCCACACATAAAGCACATTGCAATAATCCAACCTTGAGGTTACCATATCATCAATTACTGTAGCCATTATCCCTGTCCAGATAGGGTCGCACCCTAAGCTGATGGAAGGCACTCCGTGCCACTGAGGCAATCTGTGCCTCAAGTGACAGCAATGGATCCAGGAGAACCCCCAAACTACAAACCCACTCCTTCAGAGGGAATGTGACCCCATCTAGAGAAGGATACCACCACTCAGCCAATCAGAGAAACCACCCAACAGCATCTCAGTCTTGCCTGGATTAAGCTTCAGTTTATTAGCCCTCATCCAGTCCATTACTGCAACCAAGCACTGATTCAGCACATCCAGTGCCTCACCTGCGGAAGATAAAAAAGAGAAATTGAGCTGTGTGTCATCAGTATACTGATGATCACACACTCTAAAACTCCATATGACCCCATTTGGTGGCTTCATGTAGATGTTAAACAATGTGAGGGACAGAACCAACCCCTGTGGGACCCCATACTGGAGAGCCCACAGAGTTTTACTTACTTACTTACTTATTTATTTATTTATTTATTTATTTATTATATGATTTATATCCTGCCCTTCCTCCCAGCAGGAGCCCAGGGCAGCACAAAAGCACTAAAACACTATAAAACATCATAAAAACAGACCTTAAAATACATTAAAACAAAACAACTTTAAAAACATTTTTTAAAAGGGTTAAAACATATTGTTTTTTAAAAAAAATATATTAAAAAGCAATTCCAACACAGACACAGACTTTGAGTAATGCTCCCCAAGAACCACCTTCTGGAGCCATCCATCCACGTAAGAAGGGAACCACTGCAATACCGTGCGCCCAATATCTAACTTGGACAGTAGCTCCAGAAGGATACCATGGCAGATGATATCAAAAACTGTGGAAAGATCAAGGAGGATCAACAAATCCTCATCTCTCTCTGGACACAGGTCAACATACAGTGTGACCAAGGCAGTTTCCGTACCAAACCCAGGCCTGAATCCCAATTGAAATGAATATAGAAAATCTGCTTCCTGCAAGAGTACCTGGATCTGGTTAGCAACCATCCTCTTGAGAACCCTGCCCAGAAAGGGGACATTTGCTACCGGTCTATTGCGGGTCAAGGGAAGGCTTCTTCAGGAGTAGTCTTACTACTGTCTTCTTCAGGCAGAGCCAGTATGTAATCAGCCCTTAGCCACTCTAAACAGCTCAGCTGGATGGCAAGCTGAGGACCAATGGAGGCAGAGAAGTAAGTTTTCTTCTCCCCCTTCACTGCCACTGAGTAGGCTTGAACATGAGCACATACCAGTATTCAGTTACATTTGTTAGGCGTTTTTCTCTACCTGTGCTCAAGTTGCCTTCCTTCTCACTTCACTGCTCTTAGCTCCGGGGTATACCATGGAGTTTCTGAGCTCTACCAGTTGGCAGAGGATGCTCAGGTGCAGTTGTGTCAATCGCACAATTATGTCTGTATTCCACAGATCAACCAGGGCTTCAATAGAAGAGCCAGCCATGCTAACTGGAAAACTTCCAGAGTCCTCTGAAAACCAACAGGATCCATCAGTCTCTGGGGTGGACCATCTTAATAGGTCTCCCCACCCCTGCAAAGGGAAAAGGCCACTGTAAGTCTAAAGCTCACCAGCAGGTGATCTGACCACGACACAGAGACAGGTTCCTTAATATAACCAGGCCTCCCCTTCCATATGCCCTCCACACATGCTCTGCTACTGTTGCCCCAAGGGCACACTCACAAGGACCCTGCCATGGTGAGGAAAATGTTCCCCTTTCCCAGAACAGCTCTCAAATCCTCTCACAAGCTAGTCACTGGAAGCAGAGGTCCTCCTACACCTCACAGTACATTGCCAATGCTAGAGGTCTTCAAGCAGAATCTAGACAACCACTTGTTGGGGATGCTCTACCTCTGGATTTCCTGCATCGAGCAGGGGGTTGGACTATATCAGGGATGGGGAACTTGTGGTTCTGTAGTTGTAGAAGACTACAACTCCCATCATCCATGACTACTGACCGTGCTGGCTGAGGCCCATGGGAGATGGAGTCCAACATCTGGAAGGCCACTGGTTCTCCCTCCCCGGTCTAGATTGCCTGCAAGTTTGTCCCCTGGCATATGATTCTATCCTACAGCCTGCTCTTGTCTAGCCCCCCACCTTCTGAAGTTGTGCTCTGCTAAAAGTAATTTGTGAGCAGGAGACATCAGTTACCTATAGCAAACTACCAAGCAGCGAAGAAAATATGGCCTCCTTGAGAGGATACAGCTCAGGGATCCTCTCCAGTCTTTTCACGAGATCGGCAGCCAAGCAGGGCCATATGCTTTCTGTGGAAGAAAGTTCTGTGAGAAGCATACAAAAGAATAATACAGAGACTTTTTTCTTCTTCTTTAAAGGGTGATTATAGCACGATAAAATACCTCTTCACTGTGACAGGGGCCTCAGCAGTAGCTGCAGCTCAGAATTTTGTCTTCGATTGTGAGCACAATTGATATTGGCACATCAGCACGTAAGTGCTGACTCATTTCTCTGAAGAATTCCAATTCTGGTTGCATTCATCTTCAAAAATATATATTCAGGTATGGATGGATGGTTCTGCTGCTGTATGCAGACTTTGAAGAGATTGAATTCCCTCCTGAACTTAGATTTTAATCATCACTTTGATCTCTGGCTCTGCTACAGGATCAGTTACAAATGTGTCTAGAATCTGTAAAGTTAAAATTGCACAAGAATACAGGATGTCACTTTTTTTTTTCCTGAGGCAGTATAAATGATGGTATTCATGAATCTGATTAAAGTATGAGGGGCATTCTGAGGGCCTACTGTAGCTTGTTAGAATTTTTAAAATCACTCTCTTCCTCTTTCTGTCTCTCTCTCTCTGCCCCCCCCATTCCTAGAGTTAGAATGGGAAGCATGGGGCCCAAGATCAGCCAAAGCTGGAAGCTGCCTTATAACAAATCAAACAATTGGTCCATCTAGCTTAATATTGTCTACACTGACTGGCAGCAGTTCTCCATGTTTTCAGGCGAGGGTCTCTCCCAACCCTAATTAGAGATGCCAGGGACTGAACCTGGGACCTTCTGCCTGCAAAGCAGATGCTCTACCACTGAGATACAGCCCTTCCATGGGTTTCCAGGATCAATGGAAGATGGGAGGAGAGGCCCAGCAATTTACAATTCTGTTAGGAAAAAAAATTGCAGGTGAAACGTTACCATATAAGAAGCTTCATTGTGTTTCACTCATCAATGTCTCTCAAGGACCTTAGACAGACGTCTTTCCCATCACCTACTATGTGATCCTTTTTAACTGGTGATGCTAAGGATTGAGCTGGGGACTTTCTGCATGTGAACCATGTGCTCTAGTCCTAAGTGATGGCCCTTCTCTCATCAGTCCTGTCATTTGACTGTAGTCTTCCCCTTTGCCTTCTGAATGCTCATGTAACAAAATGGGAACAAAACCTGTCCAAGGACAAATGTCATTGCATGGCAGATGGGTGGCTCCTGCAGCAAACAGCAGCCATACATCTGTTCCTCCTGTCTCCTACAACCTAGCAACGCAAAACATGTTAGATGAAATTACTTTGCTGCAATTCTGTATAAGTGCTCCCTGCTTTCATTCCACTTCATTGGGACTGGTAAACTCACAGAACAGTGACATTATACCATAGGTTTTGTATGACTAGACGTAGTCTAATGCCTTGCTGAGACAAACCATAGCTCCATCTAGTCAACTGCTGTATTCTCCAATTGGCAATGACTTATCAAGATTACAAACAGCCCTATTACCCAAGGTCTCATAACTGAAGATGCTGTGTACTGGTCTTAGGTATTAACAGAAGAGAGAGAAAATGATGTATATCCAGACAAAATGTGGGACTTGGATTCAAATCCATCCCCATCAGTGTACCTACACTAAGGATAAGATCCATTGGCTGTTACTGGTTTGAAAGCGTTCTGTCAACCTAACAGGCTGGTATAGATCTGAGTTCATTCTTTGTCCATAAGCAGCTGCTTTTACTGTTGCATTTTCCCCCCTGAAAAAATATTGATATTAATATCCATATTTTGAAAGGAAATATTGATATTTGGAAAAGAGATCTCAGTAAGTTAAAGGAAGTATTGATAAATTGAAGGAAATATCAATAAAAATATTGATATTAATATCAATATTTTACACAGATTTTTTTTTAAAAAAGCTGTTTCCGAAAATAGCCATGGAAAATCACTACATAGAAATCTGATCTTCAACAATGGTGAATAAGTGAATTAATGGAAAATTCAGTACCACATCCAAATTTGGTGGAATTCCAGCACATCCCTACACTACACAAGGCGTAATATCTGAAGGTCCAGTTCTTAAATAAGATGTGGTCTCACACACAAACCAGGTTGTGCAGGAACCACTTCTTCATGGTGATATCCATATGGTTGTGGATATTGTTGAGGCTGGTGACATGGGTCTTTATTACCCAATTAGCATAGCCCTTTCCAGTGGGATGCTAATCAGGTGGAAAAGACCCTCACAGTTGGCTTGTTACACACACACACATGCCATTTGTGATGTCGCCATTGAGAAGCAGTTCTCTCATGACTTAATGGAAGTGTGAAGGATGCCAATGAGATAATATTACCTCACAATGGCTTCTCCTTACCGTCATCCTCTTCTTCCTGCCCTCCTGACCTCAACCTCTTAACTCTGGGAATGCAGTATTCCCAGCCATAGTTAATATATCCCATTTTTGTGCTGAATTCGTTTTCTTTTTTGCTGGCTAGTGCAATCAGAAGTCCATTCTTTCTGAGGGGTAAAAGGTGAAGGCTCCTTCTGTCTCAGTAGATGTTTAGTTAAATTTAATATTCTTGAGGTTGAAATGTTCTCAAAGAACCTTTGGGCTCAGAATGGAAACAAGAATGCAGAGCCCCCCCTTCCTTCATTTTTGTTTAGCTTTAATTATGTCAAAAGGGATTCAGATTGATAAGGGCAAAAATAAGTTTGCTTAGACTGCACTAATTAACAAGGACATGGTTGGTTTTTTTCCATGGACATGGTCAAAAATTAATGGATATCATGAAGATCTTTTCAAATGAGGATTTCTCTCCCAGATCACTCTCATTTCAAAATACACTATTTCTGAACTTTATACACACCACAATTTCTCTCAGGCATCCTTTGTTGGTTTTTATTTTTTTCTCAGCTTTATAGATTTTTTTTATTTCCAGGTAAAAGGAGAGAAAGATGCCGAGAGGGGGAAGGTGCAGGAGGTTCACAGACACACACATCTTTTTTTTTTTTTTTTTCAATAATTTTTATTCAGATTTTCATAAAACATACAAGACAAAATCATAAAACATTCAAAGACAAAAAACAAAATCAAAAATAGTTAAACAAAAAGAAAAAAAGAAAAAAAAAACAAAAATAAAAAATAAAGAGTAAAATATTGACTTCCCATTTGTCAAAGATCAAATCAGTTATAAGTCTATAATATATAACAATCCTGTCTCTTAAGTCATATTATAAAATCACTTTCCTCCAGTAGTTATCTTACTTAATCATCAAATCTCATAAACATTACTTTATTCTTTCCACAAAAAGTCAAAGAGAGGTTTCAATTCTTTAAGAAATATATCTATCAATTTTTTTTTCCAGATAAGCATATCGATTAATCCATCTCATTACTAATTATGATAATCTTATTGTCATAACCATAGTCAAAATAAACATTTCAATTAATCCATCACATCAGAATCTGTTAGGTTCAATAATTTCAGTAGCCATTGTTCTATTATCTCTATTAGTTCCATTTTCCATCTTCCATCTTCAGTAGTCTTGTTAAGTCCAGTAATTTCAATATCCAATCTTCCATTATCAGTATTCCATAATAATCTTGCTGTCAAAGCCATAGTCATATAGTAAGAGTCTGATGGGGATTACCTCTATCCCAAATATTTTCTTGCCATCCATTCTGAATAGGTTGCTGAAATACTGCTGTAAAATCATATCTCTGTTCTTTTTTTCAAAATACACTGGGTCATCTCTTAAAAGTTTTTCCATTGTCACATGGCTGCAGTTAATTCCATAGATTTTCTCTATATTGGGCTCCATCACATCATTCCAGTCCAGAAGATTATCCATGCCATTGATAACTTTATCTCTAGAATCTTCATTCATTTCTTCAGAGATAACATTGAGTTCCAAACAATAGATTTTATTTCTAAAGTCCATAGACTCCAAATCTTGTTCCTGTTCCACGTTGGTTCCAATCTCCGGGATCTCCTCTCTCACAGGGACCCCTATTCCAGTCTCCAGGGTCACCTCTCTCACAGGGACCCCTGTTCCAATCTCCGGGGTCTCCTCTCTCACAGGGACCCCTTCCAGGGTCACCTCTCTCACAGGGACCCTTATATCTTTAATCTCCTGCTTCATTTTACTCAATTCAATTTTCATTATCTCAATCTCATCCATTATTTTCTGAAACATAGTTATTTCCAGATTTTCAGCCACTTTCTTAATTGCCATTTTAAAAGAAAAATATAGGAAAACCACTTCTTATTTCAGCAACAATTGGGTTAATACTCCAAACTTGGTGACATCACAGTATAAACAGAGCAGACAGCCTTATCTCTCCAATAGTTAAGTAAACAAAATGCAGTTCCCAGGATCGAAACAATTAATGGCAATCGTCAAGAAACAGATTCGTCAAAATAAAATAGACCAAAAAGAGAGTAGTCTCAAAACAGTATAATATTTTTCAAAATAAAAATCTGGAATAGAAATCCCTCTTCTGTGTATATCTTTAGAATGCAAATCCAGGACAGCTTTTTGCAACAAAAACAGAGATAAGCTATTAATTAGTGCGTAGCAGAGAGAAGTTATGGCTCCCCAGTGAGATGTCAAAAACTGATCAATCTGGCAAATCTCTTTTAAACAGCAACAATTTAAGTCAAGTAAAAGAAAAATATAGAAAGAAGGGTGCTTGCCTGTTAGTGCGTTCTCTCTTAGAAGATAAGGTGAACGTTCGCTTTATCAGATAGAGCTTGCTGTTAAAAATCCGTCCCACCTTCGTCGGCTGGACCTCGTCCCATAAATTAATGAGATCTGGTCGTCCCAACAAAAATAGGCTTTGAGGTTAATCTCTTCGTTTCTCCCTACCCGGGAGAAGTTTAATCAGTCAAAAAAAAAAGAAAAAACTGACTGATATATCTGAATAAGCTTCTTTTGAGGCAGGAGCCCGTCTCAAAAGCAGGCACAGGCTAAGTCACCCTTCCCGGAAGTCACAGACACACACATCTTGACGTTTTGGGATCTGGGAGAGAGAATTTCATTTGAAAGTCATTCATGCTATCAATTAATTTGCTGAAAGTTTCCATGAAAAAAAGAATATCATACCCTTGATGTGTAATTTTAAAAAGATGGCTATAAAAAGCAAACCACCTTTCTTGGGGAAGTATCCAACTAAATAGATCTATTAGTGCAAGGATCTGGCTCTAAATCTGCAGGTATCTTGGTATTGACAAGCTTTCTCAAATAACTTTTTTTTAAAAAAAATAATTTTCCTCCTCAAGCTTGTAATGCACACTGGCAGTGTGCTATGTAAATGTGTCCCCAAGTACCATCACCCCTCCCAAACAATAAATCTGGGAACAAGAGAGGGTTTTAGATCTGGATAGGGTCAGCAAGGCACAATCCAGAGAACTGATGCAAACAAAAATGATAATCACAAACAAAAGGCAGTTCAGCTGAACAGTCCAGTCACATGAACCCTATTCATACATTACTCATATGTATGGTGTGTAGGGTTGCCAGATCTCCAGTTTTCACATGGAGAGACTGAATTTTTGGAGTCCTCTCTGGGTCTCTGGGTGAGTCAATCCAATCTCTGTACTCTCAGCTTTCCTTGTTTTTTAAAAATTAAGTTCCTAGGTGGTCTGGTTCAAGAGATACACACCAAAATGTCAGCCACCTCCCCTACAACATCTTTTAAATGCATTAATAACCACACCCTTTCAGGTCTGCAGCCAATAAGTGAAGTCAGGGTTGTGATTGACAAGGGATTGTTGACTTCTAGGCAATAGCTGAAAACCACTTCAAGTTCAGAAAACTGTTTCCTTTTCCTGCTTGTCTGAAAATCTCATACATTGAGTAAGTTTATATCTTTCAGCAATAGCAAAAGTCCCTTTCTGTCTGTGTGCAAAAGATCTAGAAAAAAGGTTCACAGCAAGATCTTGGTAGGCATGCACATGAAACAATTCCTCCTGCTGGGAGGAAGGGCGGGATATAAATAAAATAATAAATAAAATAAATAAATTTCAGTAATGATTATAATAAAAGTGTACATGCAGGGTTTTTCAAATTACTTGCAAAAATAGCATATTATACATTTTATCTTACAAATAATTTTAGAACAGAATTTTTTACAAAGTCTACAGGCAACTTATGATGGCATTACAATGTGTTATAATTTTCTAATTATGAGAAGTCAAACAAGTTTAAATTTTTCTGGGCTGTTGAAGAGGGCAGTTTGTCTAATTCATAGCCTGTTTTGAAAACCTTTCCAATATGAAGCTTTAATCCTATACTCACTTTTCTGGGAGTAAACCTGCAATGCTAATCTCACATACCGATAGTTGAATTCAGTAAGACTTACTTTTGAGGAGACATGGTTAGAATTGCGTTGTAAATCAATAGGACCTTTGAGTGAACATAGCAAAGGATTGTGTTGTGTTGTAAATCTTTCTCTTCCCCGCCAATCCTATTTTTTAAAGCAATTAGGCAGGGCTTACTTAGGTGTCACTGCTTTTATTTTGTAGGAAACTAATACTGATTTTATTTAATTTTATTAAAAATGTTCTGCAATGACCAACTGGTTTTGACAATAAACTATTATTTGGAGTGTATGTAGTTATACATCTCCATTGTGTGTATGTATGGAGTCTTTCCAACAACCCTGTGAAGTAGGTTTGCTGATTGGAAATCAAGGCAGCTCAGAACAAGAAATAAATCCATTTAAAATCCTATAACCATAAAAACAAATATAAAACAGTTGCAAAACAGCTTAAAGTGGCATGCTACTGAATTGGGTGAGTTCCTTACCACTTGAGGTTGCAGTCCTATGCACACTTCCCTGTGTAAGTCCCATTGAATGCATTGGGACTTGCATCTGAGTAAACATGCATATAATTGCCTTATAAATATCTTTACAGTTTATTATTGTGTAATAATAAACATCTTTGATGGTTATGCTTATATAATTATTTCTTCATACTATGTCCCAATAAGTATCTGATTTCACACTATGGTTGTACATTATTTCCTTTATATTTTAAGTGTGGCCTTCTTCCTTGGGGTAGTCATAGTCCCCTTCTGTTGTTTTCACTCTGAGGGGCAGATTAGGCTGAGAGATGGTGAGTAGGCAATGGTCATTCATTAAATTTTGTAGCTGATTTCCATTTAAAAAAATTAATTAAAACAATTTATCTGCAGACAAAGGTTATGAAGTAGATCCATGCAATACATTGAAAGCACATCCAACTTGCATTTAAAGCACATGACTTTCCCCAAAGAATCCTGGCAAGTGTAGTTTCCCCCTCATAGGTATAGTTCCTACCACCCTTAACAAACTACAGTTCCCATGATCCTCTGGTGGGATTCATGTGCTTCAGTGTGTGTTGAATGTGCTTTAAATGCATGGGGTAAATCTGTCCTAGCTATGCTGGGCATTCATTAGTGAGTTGAAAAGAACAATTTTAAAAGATACTTTTTTAAACAGGGGAGGGCTGTAGCTCAGTGGTAGGAATATGCTTTGCATGCAAAGGTCCAAAATTCAATCTCTGCAAAAGACTATTGCCTGGAATCCTGGAGAGCCAATGCTAGTCCATGTCATCAGTACTGATCTAGATGGTACAAAATGGCCTGAGTCAGTGTAAGGCAGATACCTCTGTTCCTAAAAGATGAAAGAGACCCAAGGGCCACAGTGACGCCAAAATTTATTTATGTATTTTGTTTACAACATTTATATACAGCTTTGTTGTAAAAAAAACCTCAAAGCGGTTTACAGAAGGAATTAAAACAATGAAATTATTGACAAAAACAGTTAAAGACAGGTATTTAAAAACATTCAAAATAACAAAAGCAACAATGAGTTAAAAAAACATAAAAAACATAATAGCTTCTACATGCCTGGGTAGGCTTGCCTAAACAAAAATGTTTAGCAGGTGCCAAAAAGAGTACAATGAAAGCGTCTGCCTCATGTCAATATGCAGGGTGTTCTAAAGCATAGGTGCTGCCACACTAAAGGATCAATTTCTTACATGAGCAGAACAAGTGCAAGCACCTGTAACATGGAAAACACACCTTGGACTTGGCCTGGTAGCAAATTGGCAACCAGTGCAGATTTCAGAGCAGAGGTATTATGTGCTGATAGGGTCTCACTCATGTCAGCAATCAAGCCACAGCATTCTGCACTAACTTCAGCCCCTGGGTCAGTTGTGCTGCTTGGGGATTCCTGTGTCCTTGGCTGACTGGCTGCCAGGATTTTTTTAGTTTTGGTTTTTGGTTAGGAATCCTGACTGGTTGTGGGATGCTGAGTTTTCTGCCTTACTCACAGGAATCTTGTTGTGGTTGGTATGGTATGGCATTTAGGAAATCATCACTGTCTTTTCTTTTTCTTTTTGCATTTCATTTACCTTTAACCTCACTCCCTTATATCCATAGAAGCAACAACAGTGGTTCCATGCACTCAGCTCAACCCCCTTAAACCAACTGATGATGCACCTTGTTGTTTGCATGATGGTTTGTTTTTTCCTCTATAGTGATAAAAGAGAATTCACATACTGGGAAGTATGGCTTCAGTTGTTGTTCCCAAGCTGCTGCTTGTGAAGGTAGACCAAACCATGTGTGTTTTCTCTCTGTCAGTTATTGCTCACTGGAATTGGGTTGGCTGTCAACGTGAGCAGCCCACAGGGTAGGCAGAAAAGGGTAGAGAATCTTCTTACTCTTACTCATTTCTCAAACCTCTCTCTGAAGCGAAGGGTCAAATCTGTAAAGAAGTTTGAAGCAGCCATGTTAAAAGGCAGGGGCAGGGCATTCCAGGCAGGGGATTGCCAACCCTGCTTGGATGTTATGTTATATTACGGTTTATTTCTATGCCGCCTTTTGGCCAAAAAGCCCCTGAAGGTGACTCACAAAAAATAAACACAAATACAAAATACACATCAGAAAAGAACAATACAGTTTACAAAAATCTGAATAACAAAATATTAACATTGTTAAAAATGATCCCACACCAAAGATATAGATATCTTTGCAGAGGATCCCTACTTTACCAACAACACAGTCCCAATCATAACTACTCAGAAGTAAGTCTTATTGAGTTCTATGCAGCTTAGTCCCTTAGTAAGTGTGTTTAGAATTGCAGCCTTCAGGGATATCTATCTTTCCTCCTATCTAACAGCTCCCTTATTCCTACAGTGGTCTTCTGGTGACTGCCCTGGCCTGAGGGCACTTAAGCCCTTCTTGCCAGAAGTAGACTAGATTAAATGTTTCCTACCCAATCTCCCTAAACAGATGAGAAGGAATGATTCCATCACTTAAGCTGGACCTGGGAACACCATCTTTTAGCTAAGATTTCTGTCTTAATTTCCAATCAGAGGAATGTTTTTATTTGACTGGTATGCTCCAAGCAACTGTGGTTGATGCTTAATGTATCTTGCTTAATGACATCACTAGGGCCCGCCCCCTGTGATATCACTAGGGTCCATCCCTCATGACATCACGAGGGCCCACCTTTTGTGACATCACTAGGGCTTGCCCCTGAAATCTCAGGGTTTGGTATGCTTCTGACCTGCCAACCCTAATGGTTTGTGACCAATTTTTTAGCCCCACCCCCAATATGTTGTCTCCTTCAAATAACTGCAAAGAAGGCCAGTCATGCTTTGGTGTTTCTTTGTAGACAAGTGTGTATAGCCCACTTCAACATAACATTGCCCTATGTGCCACTAATGCTCCAGGAAATTACCAGTACAGTAAATCCTAGCAACTCTCATGCTGTCCAGCACTTGGCCTTTTGGCTGGTACTAACCTTGCTGGAAGAGTGGAACTTTCGCACAACTTTACTGGATCATTTCCTTGCTTCACTTGAAAGATGGAGAATGGTACATAATTTTTTTAATGGTTTAAACGAGCAGTCAGGATTTGTCACATTTGTTATTTGGTGCTCAGTTGTCCAAAGGAGAATTCTCTTACATCAGGTGGATATGTGCATTGGTGGGGAACCAGATGTGTTCCAGATGTTCTTGGACTCCATCATCCTTGATCATTGACCACACTGGCTGGGGCTGATGTGAATTAGAGTCCAACAACCTCTGGAGGGCCACAGGCTCACCTCCCCTGTAAAGAATCAATCTATTAAAGAATAATATCTTAAAATATGAGTCTGCAAACAGCCTTGTTCTCCATTCCCACATAACAGTATGGGTGTTCATACAAACCATTATGAGGTTTTCAGTGAGGTGTCCATGACCTTCCCCTCATTGGTGCACCCATTAGCCATTCTCCCAAGTAGAGGCTTGTTTAGGGTTAGTGAGGAAAGGGCTTTATTTCTTTGTTTTACAATATATATATATATATATATATATATATATATTTGGGTGACTTACACATGACAAAAACACAGCACAGATTCAAATATCTAAGGCAACAGTAGTAACAGTCATTTATAGACATAAACCAGTTAATACAGGTAAATCTCAGAAAGAAAAGGCTGTCTATACTAAGATAGCCTTCTAAAATTTAAGAAAAGGTAGCCCCCGCCCAATTTATAGCATTGGGGGGGGAAAAACACTTAAAGGTTTATGGCATTGGGATCATAGATACCTCCCTGGGGAAGGAATTCCATAATCTGGGGGCCACACTTGGGGTGATATCCAACTAAGTCATACTCACAGTAGACCCATTGAAATTAATGGGAATGATTGACTTACATCTCAGTTGGATACAAACCTATGTGCATATATATTCCTCACCATGTGAAGAAAGGTGTCTACATATGCACCTCCTGACTCCCAGATACACAATGGCTGGCTACTAGGACACATGGCCAGCAGACAGGTTGGCATGGGAGAAACCCGGTCAGAGGGTATATTCCTGTTATTCCCTTACATGTCCATTGAACGTGTAAATGGATATGTATGCCCTGTGCTGCCATTTGGAATGGAGGATGGGGCTGGCTTGTGGATAGCAATCAGTGTGCCAGCTTTTATTTGTTTTCCTCTGCATCATGTTCTGGGTTTTGATAGGAAAATCTTTGCTGAAACTGAAACGGGGGGTGGGGGAGAGATTTCTTCTTTTGAAACCAACAGGTTTTTACCTCCCAAGTGGCTCTTCATTGCTGTCTGGGTTATTGCTAGGCCAGACAGTTTGTAGAAAAATTTAGGATATCTGTGCATGCACACATGTTTGTGCACATGCATACACAATTAACAAATGTCAGAATGACAAGCAGAAAGAAAAACCAAACATATGCCACTCATTAGGATCATGGCATGATTATTTTTATTTTTATTTAAAATCCATTTGCTTGAATGACTCTGGACCTGCAAGATAACACGTTATGCACAGAAAAGGTTGCCACCATTCACATTTTTCCATTGTAAGCCAGCCTTTTAAAACAAGAACACAGCTGTTCATGACAAAACCCATTTGTCAACCCATCGTACAAAGTAATATGAAGGAAGGTGGGGGCAGCACCCTGTGTCTGCTAATAATAACTCAGCAACGGCCATGCACATTTGTGCCACATATAGTCAATAAACATCTGCTTGTACATGAGCAAGAGTAGAAGGCTACCTTTTCTCTGGTAATTAAGCTTCATTAAAATGAGTTTGTCTTTAATATGGCAAAATTAAAGGGTAGCATATTGCATCGTCGCTTACTCAGTCTCCCTTTTAGGACTCTGCTTCGAGGACCATTAGCCTACAGTACATTTGTCTGAATTTAAAATATAACTACATTTCCTTGAAAAGACCATCTGTTCATAAAGACCATCCTTTTCATACTCCCAGCAGTAAACTTTAGAGAGCAGCAGAATTAGCAGAGGAGTGTATTTAAATGAAAATGTATGTGGATGGAGAATAGGCAGAGCTGTTCCTTACACACCAAAATGGTCCTGTGCTGCAAGGATTATAATTATCTTTCTGAATTTCCTTTTAAAGGTTTTCTTTTTTCTCTCTCTCTCTCCCCCCCTTTGGTATATCCTGATTTTCTGCCATCTTAAACTAGATGATTTAATACCTTTTACCTACAAAGTGGGTGCAGCTAAACAAACATAGCAAGATCCATTCCTCCCTCTCTTTGAATGTTGAGCGAAGGCAGTTGACAAACTATAGTTTTACTTTGTTTTTGTTTTGTTAAAAAGTGAAGGCAATTTCTGTTTAGCTTGGATCCAAAAACTCAGAAAGAAATGGGTATAGGTAAAGTACATATATACATATTTGCTTAAACACACACACACCCTTAACTGTGGTGGCTGGGATGGGAGAAAAGAATGAAAATGAGACCAGATGGGGCACATGTAATCAGTGATAGCTGGTACCAGGTGGGACTCGTAGGGCAGGAGACAAATCAAGCATGTGCCGCACATAGGATCCATTTGCTTGAATGACTCTGGACCTGCAAGGTAACATGCTATACACTGATAGCAGGAGGAGACAGAGCCAGCTAATTTTGGTTTTGTCCCCATCCTCCTCCTGCTGAGGTCTACAAAGGCAAAGCTGAGACAAAGGAGCCACCCTCTGGGCTGGTGAGAAGCAACAAGGCAGGCAGGTGGGGGCTGGCTGAGGTTGGTGGGGCAGTGCCCCATTTGCCCTAATGCGTCAGCCTCCACTCCATATAATAATCTATGGATATTAGATATTGTTTAATGACATTTTCATTCCTCTGAATATCTCAAAGCAGTATGTACCATTCCTCTTCCAACTTCTTCATTAAAATTAGGAGTGGGGGACCATTTTAAGCCAAAGAGCCACATTCCCTTCTGGGCAACCTTCTGAGGGTCACATGCAGATGGTGGGTGTGGCCAGAGGAAACTGTGGGGGTGCAACAAATATATTCATAACCCCCTTTCTGTCTTCCCTCCAAAGAAAAGAGCCATTATCAGAATTCAAGGACATATTCCAGCCATGCAAAAGCACTCAGGGTGCAAGGCAGGGCCAATAAGCGAGGGCCTGGGGAAAGAAGGGTGGCCTAGGAAAAGTTCCAGTTGCCAGACAGAGAGGCCTGGCAGGTTGCATTTGTTCCCCACCCCTGATATAAATAATGAGAAGCTGTGATGGCACAGGTTGTATCCTGCACCTCGAGAGGGAAGGAAGATGTGCAAACCAGCTAACTCAGCCCCTTATACTTTGATCTTCTCCACTTCCACCAAGTGGATATCTTTATTCCTTGACTGCTGCCACTAAGTACCGCATTGATCTCTGAAACCTACATATTAGCTCATCCAACTCTCATTAACCAAAATGGAGACAATAGTCAAGAAATCAGAAGAAGGCTAGGACTGGGGAGGGCCGCTATGAGAGAACTAAAAAAGGTCCGCAAATACAAAGATGTATCACTGAACACCAAAGTCAGGATCATTCAGACCATGGTATCCCAATCGCTATGTATGGATGTGAAAGTTGGAGAGTAAAAAAAGCGAATAAGAAAAAAATCAACTCATTTGAAATGTGGTGTTGAGGAGAGCTTTGCGCATACCATGGTCTGCGAAAAAGACAAATAACTGGGTGTTAGAACAAATTAAACCAGAACTGTCACTAGAAGCTAAAATGATGAAACTGAGATTATCATACTTTGGACACATCATGAGAAGACCTGATTCACTAGAAAAGATAATAATGCTGAGGAAAACAGAAGGGAGTAGAAAAAGAGGAAGGCCAAACAAGAGATGGATTGATTCCAGAAAGGAAGCCACAGACCTAAACTTAGAAGATCTGAACAGGGCGGTTCATGTCAGATGCTCTTGGAGGCCACTGATTCACAGGGTTGCCATAAGTCGTAATCAACTTGAAGGCACATAGCAACAACAACAAACTCTCTGTACTGGGTAGTTGTGCAAGGCAATCAGGCATGGAGTGAGTAGTGAGGCCTCAGATAAAGTTAAACCAAAACCAACTGAGATTCATCTAAATTGTTTTTATAAGGCAACAGTTTAAACAGTAACTGTAAAGATATTTTTTTAAGGAAACAGTTAAAATAACAAACCGTTTGAACAGTTAAACATAATAGCAAATAAAAACAGCACAGGAAAATGCATTCATCTCTGTTTCCCTACCCAAGCTAATACTTAACAGTGAAGCAGCTTCCAACCAATTCAGTGTTCAGCTGTTCCTGGAATCTAGATCCACTGCAGTACTGTCCTTTCTTCTGGTCTCAGTTCTTTCTGCTTGCTTTAAGATTCTTTGCTTGCCAGCTTTAATTATATATGTTAGTTCCATTCACCTCTAAATGTCTTGGATAACAGCAAGGTTCTATTTGAATTTCTCTTCCCCACATTTTTTTTGGTTTCTTCCCCTCTCCCCTTTAGTGTTTAGGTTTCATTTCCCCTTAAGTGTCAGTTTCCTGGGCTGAGTGTTTGACTGTTCTAATCAGCATAACCTCAAAACAAAAAACAATCATTTGACAACCCCAAAACAAAATGCAAAATGACTGAAACAGTTTCATTCCTTCACACAAACCAATAGGAGGAAACTCATTACAGATTGCTTGATAGTGGGGGCAAAGAGTGCCCAGCATTTGTGAACTTTGCATACCATCTATCTGGCCACTGTTGAAAACAGACTCTTTATCTGAAATTTTGGTCTCATCCAGTAACGAAACTCTCATGCTCTTCTGAGCAGGGTTTAGAACCATAGAACAATAGATTTGGAAGGGGCCTATAAGGTCATTGAGTCCAACCCCTGCTCAGTGCAGGAATCCAACTTAAGGCATACCTGACAGTAGGCTGTCCAGCTGCCTCTTGAATACCTCCAGTGTTGGAGAGCCCACCACATCCCTAGGTAATTAATTCTGTTCTGTTGCTCTAACAGTTAGGAAGTTTTTCCTGACATTCAGCTGAAATTTGGCTTCCTGTAATTTGAGCCCATTTTTCCGTGTCCTGCATTTCTGAGTGATCATAAAGAGATCCTGGCCCTCCTCTGTGTGACAACCTTTCAAGTTCTTGAAGAATGCTATCTAGGGTTGCCAGGTCAAAAGCATCCCAAACCCTGCAATTTCAGGGACAGGCCCTAGTGATGTTATTAAGCATGACAGAAATCCGCATGCAGCACAACCTGACCTGGAGACTGCAGTTAGTGCAGAATGCTGTGGCACGATTGCTGACATGAGCAAGACTCCATCAGCACATAATACCTCTGCTCTGAAATTTGTACTAGTTGCTGATTTGCTACTGGGCCAAGTTCAAGGTATGCTTTCCATGTTACGGGTTCTACATAGTACTTGTTCTGTTCTTGTAAGAAATCAGTAGTTTAATGTGGCAGCACCTACTCCCTGCTGATTTACGTAGGCAGGCACCTTTATTGTACTCTTTTTGGCACCTGCTAAAACATTTTTGTTTAGGCAAGCCTACCCAGGCATGTAGAAGCTATTATGTTTTTTATCTGTTTTTAACTCATTGTTGCTTTTGTTATTTTGAATGTTTTTAAATACCTGTCTTTAACTGTTTTTGCCAATAATTTCATTGTTCTAATTCCTTCTGTAAACCGCTTTGAGGTTTTTTTTTACAACAAAGCTGTATATAAATGTTGTAAACAAAATACATAAATAAATTTTGGCATCACTGTGGCCCTTGGGTCTCTTTCCTCTTTTAGGAACAGAGGTATCTGCCTTACACTGACTCAGGCCATTTTGTACCATCTAGATCAGTACTGATGACATGGACTAGCATTGGCTCTCCAGGACTCCAGGCAATAGTCTTTTGCAGAGATTGAATTTTGGACCTTTGCATGCAAAGCATATTCCTATCACTGAGCTACAGCCCTCTCCTGTTTAAAAAAGTATCTTTTAAAATTGTTCTTTTCGATTCACTAATGAATGCCCAGCATAGCTAGGACAGATCCACACCATGCATTTAAAGCACATTCATCACACATTGAAGCACATGAATCCCACCTGAGGATTTGTTTGTTTGTTAAGGGTTAAGAGTTTGTTAAGGGTTGGTGAAGGGTGGTGGGAACTATAACTGTGAGTGGGAAACTACATTTGCCAGGATTCTTTGGGGGAAGTCATGCACTTTAAATGCGAGTTGGATGTGCTTCAAATGATCCCTAAGGCATCAAAGGAGGAGTGCAGAATAGGAAAACCATCCTTCTCCAAAGGTGTACATTTGTAGTGGCTGAGGCTCAAAAACGGTGTCCCATTTTTTCTGGCCATTTTTTACTGTACCACCCTAAAGGCTAACAAATTTATAATGGCAGAGGTTTTTGTGGATCATGGTCTACTTCATCACACCCAGAAAATGTAATCCTAACTTGGCAGGTACATGCATGGTTGTGGGGGAGGGGAGGGATAAAGCAGAGTGAGATCAGAGGAAGGTTATGACATAATAAATGGTGCCACAAGACCATTTTACTGATTATCACAATCAGACTACTAAGTTCCGAATATCAAGTAAAGTATCTTCTTATATTAGATGCCAGATAATAAAATACAGGTTTACAATACCTAATGCTGAATATTCATAAGGTGTCCAACTCCACAATGTTTGGGGATACACTTTCATTTTAACTCTAATTTCATTATCTATCTATTCATCCAACCACCTATAAAGGGGTTTGTCTTTCAGCTTCTTGAAAATGCCCAAGGTAGCTATCAATCAATATTTTGAAATAAAAATATTGAAATTAACTTTAGAAAATAAAATTAGAAAATAATAAAACCTACTTTAAAACAATACTTTAAGAAAGCTCAAAGCTGAAACGTACAAAACAACCGGATAATCAGATAGAAGATCTGCTGGAATAACAACGCTTTAAGGAGGCAGTGAAATAATAATAAAAATGAAGCTGGATAGATTTCCTAGGGACGGGAATTCCACAATCTGGGTGCCACCACAGAGAGGTCTATGCATATGCTTCACATGTCCCAGGTAACATACCTGATAAAGAGATGGGATTTGTAAAGGAGCCTCCCCAGTGGATCTCAAGGGGCATGCAGGATTCTGGACACTGGCAGCCAGTAGAAGCATAGGATGAGAGACTGAGATTTCTACTGGATGAGATGTTGAGAAAAAAGGAAGTTCATTCTTACCCTGTGGCTAATGAAAACCTCATTCAGATCATCACTCAGATGTGAGAGGTACCCTGCACTTGACAACTTGAAACTGGGGTTTGGGTGGCAATTAAAACTTCAATCTGCTGTGTTCCCCTTCTGCACTCAATATGTGTTGAGAAAGAGTACCATCATAGGGTTAGCCTAGGGCCACAGTAGCTATGGGGATTTGATGAATGAATGCTTCTAGATCCTGCAAAAAAAACCCAAAATCTAGGTTGAAAACACTCCAAAGAGTAGGAAATATTCTACCCTGTAAGTCAAAATCTAATTTGCGTAGCCTTCTTACATAAGGGGGGGGTGAGACCCTCTTTAATCCTTTTAAAGTCCTTGGCTTCTGAATTCTTCTTTCAACTCATTCCTTGATTCATTAATTCCTTGAATATTTCAGTAGTTGGCTTCTGCAATAAGCCTTCTCCAGGGATCTCTTGTCTTCTATTTCTTTCTTGAATGGATCCCATTCTTTATAGTAAATGTTATTTGCACATTCCTTCTGTTATTTATTCAGTTACATTGCCTGCACATTCAACCAGATGCAGACTGACTGTCAGGATCTCCTGGAAAATGGAAAGTTTACCTAAGCTGCTTTGCACTATATACTGTAGTTCCTGTGCATTTTCCTCCATTGTTATGCAGCTGCTGGTAACTTGTCTCATCCACACATTAAATATGGATTTGGTTCAGTGGGTCCTCACAGACCCACATCACAGACCCAGCCCTATTGACAAAGCTCCCTTACAGTACCCCAAAACTCCATATGACCTTTCCCAGTGGCAATATTTAGATGTTAAATGACATAAGGGACAATATGGACTCCTGTAGAATCCTAGAAGCCAAAGGGCATGGGGACATACAGTATTTAGAATGCTAATGTCACTCAAGCTGAGGCAATGTTTTCCAAAACTCAGATAGCAGTGCCCACTGGGAGCTTTTCAGGGCATGGCCTGAAGAGTCCCTGGTAATTAATGCCACTTCTCCTGCAAGTACCAAGCCATGGCAGAACAGGATAGTGAAAACGAGTCACTTGCTTCCACCAGGAGAACCTGGTCCATTCCTCCACCCCGTATTGTCTTATCACCAACTGTGTTGTATTCAGGCCCAGTGAGCACAGGCATATCCCTCTTTCAGCTACAAGAAAGTGGCTTTTATGAAAAGAGAAAGTCCAGATAAGATGCCTGGCAGGGCCTCTTTGACCTCTTTGGAGATGGAAAAGATCAACAAGATGCTTGATCTGATGAGTTTGGGCTGTTGTTGGAGACTCCCAGAAAGTACCCCTTTTCCTCTCCCCCACCCCCAGTTCTTTCTTTTACTCCACTCTATATCTTACTTAGTATATTGTAAATCGCTTCAGGAATCCTCATGGGAATCAGTTTCTAAATGAAATAAATAAATAACCAACCAACCAACAAGCCGTATTCAGGCGTTATACTCACATGTAAGATGAATGTGCAAGGGGAGAGCTGGACTGTGCTGAGTTGTTGCACCCCTCTCCATGGCATCTGTGCCCACAGTACCAATGTCTGCAGAGAGGGAACCCTTCTGTGTGTAGCTGTATGCACAAAGGCTTCCATGGTACCTGGGACCCTCACTTTGTGGGGTTGCAGGCTCATGGAAGCTTTTGTGCATACAGGTGTGCATATGAAGGAGCCCTCCCTGCATGTGTTTGTGCTGTATGCATGATTGTCAGGGAGCAGGTGATCAATCTTACATCTCTACTGCTGCCTAAGAACCCTCAAAATGACAACAAACAGACCCCTGTAGAAGGTGATCAGCATGTAACACTATCCCGGGATCTATCTGGTCTACGCTGAGTTCCAAATTAGAGGGCTCTTGCAGAGCATTATATACTATTAGAAGTGAATTTGTTACACTTGGTATTGGATTATCCATCCATTCTTGTGACAATGTTTATGTTCTCACAAAGTTGGAAGCACTTAATTTGTGGCAAGAAGCCAAG
This sequence comes from Rhineura floridana, assembly GCF_030035675.1. NCBI lineage: Eukaryota > Metazoa > Chordata > Lepidosauria > Squamata > Rhineuridae > Rhineura > Rhineura floridana. Next base: position 185,813,704 of record NC_084482.1, read on the forward strand.
GTATATAGCAGACCAGTGATCCTTCTTGGTCCTGGTACCAGGTGGAGAGGCCATGGGATGGGAACATAGTGAGCTTATCTCTGTGAAAGAGACAAATTATTTGCATCCCCATATTCTGCCTGGTCGTGTGGTGTACCAGTAATGAACCTCCTTGAATACAGAGGCGATTTTCTGTGACATTCCACTACAGGGAGTGAAGCCCTTAGCAGAAAAAAAGGTTCCCCATCCCTGTTTTAATCATAGCTCTGTTCAAACATATGGATAGTCTCAGTCTTAAAATATAGCATAACACCTACACAACTACATCCACACACCATGCATTTAAAGCACATCACTTTCCCCAAAGAATCCTGGGAATTATAGGCTGCTGGGAATTGTAGCTCTGTGGGGGGGTAATCTGCAGGATTTTTTGGAGGAAGTCTGTTGAAGTGGTATAAATAATGTGTTTTACATGTATGGTGTGGATGTTACCCATGTCTTTGTTGTTAATGTTGTTAGTGGCTCAGAGCCAAAATCCACAGAATTTGGATTTTAAATAAAGTAATTTTTAAATAAATAAATAACATCTTAAAATATGATTGGAGGAAAATGGAGTTTTTAGTTCAGGGAAAAGGTGAGTCAGAGGTGATATGATAGAAGTGTATAAAATTATGCATAGCTTGGAGAAAGTGGATAGAAGAAAAGTTTTCTCCCTCTTTCATAATACTACAACTCTTAGACATCCAATGAAGCTGAATGGAGGAATCAGGACAGACAAAAGAAAGTACTTTTTTACACGGCACATAGTTAAACTATGGAATTCATTCCCACAAAAGGCAGTGATGGCCTTTAATGGCTTTAAAATGGCTTTGATGGCTTTAAAAGAGGATTAGACTAATTCATGCAGGATAAGGCTATCAGTGGCTACTAGCCATGATGGCTATGCTCTGCCTCAATAGTTGGAGGCTGTATGCTTCTGAATACCAATTGCTGGAAACCTCAGGTAGGAGAGAGTACTCTTGTGCTCAAATCCTTCTTGTGGGCTTCCCATAGACATCTTCCTATGTATACAGCTATGTATCTGGTTGGCCACTGTGGGGACAGGATGTGGGACTAGATGGGTCACTGGCCTGATCCAGCAGGCTCTTCTTATGTTCTTAAAAAGATGCATACTAAAGCATCCAAGCATGAAGGCCCATTGTCTCCATATATCTCAGTATTTCTATACATCCAGTGTTCATATGCGCCTCCCCAGTGATCAGAGATAAAACCAACTCCATTCTGTGCAATTATTCAGTGTCACTTGGAGGCCGTCACCAACAATAAACAAAAACAAATCAATATGCCAGCAAAGTGTTTGCTACTAAGCTCCACATTTTAAAGCCAACATGAAATCTGCCAGAGTATATATCTCCATGCAAAGGACTGTTGATTTTGATGTCATAAATAAATTAGCTTCAAGGTAGAATCCATTGCAGCGTGAAGTCTTATTTAATCAAGTGATATTTCGGTTAAATTTTTTATCACCTTACTTTGGTTAATCATATTAAATATCAGCCTAATGTCTGCCAATAGGAGAGAAAGAGAGAGAAAGGTGTGACATTTCCAATTAAGCAAGCAAGTAGTAAACAGTCTAATCAAAAGAAAAAGCTATAATTTGTGGGATTGTTTCATTACAAGGAGGAAAAACACATGGTAATTAAACTCACCTAGTCCTGGAAAACTCTGGATTACTGAATATGCCTCAGTAGAACTGGGCAAATTATTAGCTATAAGTGATGTGGGAAGCATAGCCCAATCTTCTTGAAAATAAATAAATCCTACTTTTCCCAATCATTTAGTAGAAAGACATTCTGGATTTACCCCTTATTTTTCTGAAAAAATGATTGCGATGCTTGGAATTAGCTTCTTTCTCTCCTTTACTTGCTAAATTTGAGTGGGTGAAGTTTATTAAGGAACAACCTAATTCAATAAATATAGGGTTTTTAAAAAAAAATCCACTCTGGTCCTGCTTGCTGGCTTCCCATAGGCATCTGGGTGGCCACTGTGAGAACAAGATGCTGGCCTTAGACCGGATCCATCAGAACTCTTCTAGTGTTCTTATGAACTATCATGGAGATAGACCAAATAAATAGGGTGATCCTAGCACAGTGGTAGAGCATATGCTGCACATGTAGAAGGTTTTAGATTCAATCCGATATCTCTGGTTACAAAGATCCCTTTCCCAACAGACCTGACTAAAGGTTTCTGGATAAAAAGCAGCAGATTGTGCAAATATATTGCAGATTCTACTAACATAATTTTTTGTGGGGCTGGGGGTATTCAAAGCTGACGGAATATTGTTATTGCAGCACTTCGGCAGCCATGTTCTATATTATTTGCTGCGATTATTTAAAAGAGAGATGGAGAACATATAGGGCTCCAGATGTTGTTGGACTCCAATTCCCATCATCCCCAGTAAGTATGATCAATGGTCATGGATGATGGGATTTGTGATACTGTGTATTAGCATCTATGCTGAAGTGGAAAGACAGAAGTACCAGACCTTGGAAGGGTTCCAGCAGTGATATTTCTTCTCCTGGCCATAACCATGTTCGCTGCTTCCTTTATTGGAGACACCCAAATGCTGCTTAAAGCTTTCTTTTGAGTAATGTTGGTCATCTTTATCTGAGTTGCTGCTGCAATTTATCAAAATAATCTGAAGGCAGTTTTCCATTTTGGTATTTAGGATGGGATAAGATACTATTATGACGATTTGGACTTCAAAAATATTTTGAACTTTGTCCAGCCAAAATTTCCCTGTTGTGGAGGTGATGAATTCAGAGACTGGCATGTGAATTCATGCCATTCATGCGATAGCAGCAGCCTTCTAGCCTCTGGGGTGCCCTAAACCTGTGGCATCAAGAAAGTCCTAACTTCACATTCAGCACAACACAAACTCCTAAAGCCACTGTGATCTGGAGGCCATTTTAACTGTACCATGGCCTGCAGAGTGTCCACCTCAAAGTGGTACAGAGAAGGGCTTTCTCTCTGGCGGCACCTACCTTGTGGAATAATCTCTCTTCCTCACCCAGAGATCAGGTGGGCACCAAATGTTGGGTGCTTCTACCAGCAACTAAAAATATACCTGCCCACCCAAGCTTTTTCCTGGCTATTAATAGCAGCTCCTGCCATCTCTTTTTCCTGTAACTCTAACTTACTATTTTACAGTTGTTTTACCAATAGGGTTTTAATTGCTATATGTTGCTGTTTTGTTGTCCTGTAAATTGACTTGATAGTTCTTTGAAATGAAAGGCAGTATATGGATAATTTAAATAAATAAATATATTATCTGTATCTCATCCCTGATTTAAAATGTAAAAAATGTCAAACCAACCAACCCAGGATAATGGATAGGGTGGGAGTGACATAAAAAGACTGAGTGGGTCTGTTTTTCTGAACTCACTTTCCAGATTTCACTGTTTTTTTCACCAGAACCTACCTTACCCCAGATTGGCTAATAATGTGGTTTTATGAACTTCTCACCCACCTGTGTGGATGTGCTCTGGCAGAGATGGAGAATCCATGGTCCTCCAGAAGTGGTTGGACTGTAACCCATCAGGCCCAGCCAGCCTGGTCAGGATTATGGGAGTTGCAGTCCAGCCCTATCTAGGAAGGGACACAGGTTCACTACACAAAAGTGCACATTTCTGTAGCCTTTCGAGCACCGACAGTTTGAATTTAGCCCACTGAAGGCAATAGGATGAAATCAGCTGAAGCCTCTGGCCTGCTTGCCACATCTATGTGCACTGCTTGATTTTGCAGCACTTAATGGTAACTAGCAGCTGAGAAAGAAAGTACAGAATAGGAGATGATGTGAGATGAACTACACAGATATCTAGTGAGTTATAACTGCGATGATGTCCCATTCACCCACGAAAGTCATTGCTTCTTATTTTTTTTTTTGTAAGTGATGAACATATATGCCTGAACCAGCTTCAAGAATTTTTGTTTATTTGGTTTATGGATCCCAGGCTCTCACCTTAAATTGCAATAGGGAACCTGTGGCTCTCCAGATGTTGTGGGGACTCCAACTCCCATTAGCCCTAGCTAGCATGGCCAATGGCTGGAAGTGATCGAAGTTGGTCCAACAACATTTGGAGGGCCACATCTATACACTCTTATTGAAGCCTCTTGCTGAAGCCTCACAGACTGTGGATCCAGCACAGAACAGCTGAAACCCCTTTGTAAAACTGAAAGGAACAGTGAGCAAATATTATAGAAATGTCATCAGAGGCAATTTCAGTAGATCAAAGAGCTGAAGCTACTGACTCATTAATCAACTACTAGCAGGCAGTCCCAACCACATTATCTGCTTCCAGTCGTGACTCATTACAAAATCATTATTACAGTTTTCCGCTTGTATCCTTGCTTTCTTTCTAACAATTTTTGCAGAAAAATAGTGCAACAGTTTATGTGGAATTAATGAGACAGCCGCTTTCAATGCATAGGATACTATATCAAGCAATATTTTCTCGGGGTTCCTCCTCCCCCATAGCCCCAAGTTTTCTTCTTGTTGTTTTTGTTATTATTTAAAACCTCAGTTTACTTGAAACTCTTAGGAAAATGTAGGGTAAGAATGCTTTTCTTTTCTGCCTCTGGATCATTCCAGTGAGATTATATGTAAGTCCTATATTCCAACATCCATTTGTCAGGATCATTTTAGCTGTGTAATGAGACCATTTCCTTAACTTCATTTTATAGCCATGTCATTTAGGAGGTTAAACGTTGAACAGTAACTCTGAAGCAGGAAAGTTTCACTGAGCTAGTCCCTTTTAAGAGGCTGATATTTGGAAAAAAAATGATTGAGATGATGATGATGATAAAAATCAGAACCTATATCAGGGTAGCCAGCGTGTTGCCTTCCAGATATTGTTGGACTCCAATTCTCATCAGCCCCACCCAGGACAGCCAATTGTCACCATGTTAGCTACCCTGATCTGCATTAACTACACCACAATCTCTATTTCCCAGACTCCTTTTTTTTCCCCTGCTTAGCTTTTCCATAGTTCCTTTCCCTGCAAAACTATCCTTGCTCTTCAGGGGCCTCTGTTGCAATTATTTTTCACTGTTCTTCCTGTTTTTCATGGAGGATATTGGTGGCTACTAGGCTGGCCATGAAGGCTATGTTCTACCTCCACAGTTGGAAGCAGCATGCCTCTGAATACCAATTGCCGGGAATCCCAAGTGGAGAGAGTGCTGTGGCACGCAGGGCTTGCTTTGCAGGCTTCCTTCCCAAGGGCATCTGGTTGGCCTCTGTGAGAGCAGGATGCTGGACTAGATGGCCCACTGGCCTGATCCAGCAGGGCTCTTGTTACGCTCTTATATTCTTCCATCAAATCCCTTCGGCAATATATCATATATATGGGGGATGGGCTCTTTTAAATTACGTTTTGAAGTTCTGTGTTTGTGCAGCACCAGACATTATTAAAATAAGTGAAAGAAAGACCTAGAATTACTTGGCTTCTACAGCCTTCCCTTCTTTGGGTGGTCTGTTTGTGCTGCAGACCTACATTGTTTCCCCTGGGCTTAGGTACAAATCTTTGTCAGGCATGGAAAACCCAAGGTAAGGAGACAAGGAGCAGTGAATCAACTGGCTGTTTGATGTTGAAGGAAACTATTACACAAATAGGTAAAATCTCTCTTTGGCAGGGGCAGGGTATATGTTCAGGCATGCAACTCTAGCAAGTTAGGGTGATCAGATGCAAAAGAGGACAGGACCCCCATATCTTTAATAGCTATATTACTACTACTACTACTATCACCACCATCATCATCATCCTGCCCTTCATCCCAAAGAGTACAGGGTGGCAAACATCAAGCAATAAAACATATTTAAAACACCTTTTTTAAAAAAGTTGTGTCTAAGGGGGAATCTCAGCCACTTTTCTTACCTGTGTGTGATAACCTTTATCAGCCAAAATTCCCCTTTCTACACAAATATTAAATGTACAGCAGGAGTGTTTCCAGGTTTGCAGCAGTCTTGACAAAGTATCTTCCGGTGGATGCCCTCCTATGTCTGATGGGCCTTCTCTTCCATTTTAATTTTCCAGGCATGTGCGTAGGAACTCCCTCTTCCTTTGCACCTGATCACCCTAGAGAGTAATGAAAGTGGTGCCCTCCAGATATTGTTGGACTACAAATTCCACCTTCACTGATCATTGGCCATACTGGATGGGGCTGATAGGAGTTGGAGTGCAGTAACTTCTGGAGGGTACAATTTTGACAATTTCTGTCTTCTTGTGAAAAGTAATGAAAAGATAGTAAAGGTAAAGGTGTCCCCGCACTTATAGTGCGAGTCGTTTCTGACTCTTAGGGTGACGTCTTGTGATGTTTACTAGGCAGACCGTATATATGGGGTGGGATTGCCAGTTCCTTCCCCGGCCTTTCTTTACCCCCCAGCATATGCCGGGTACTCGTTTTACTGACCACGGATGGATGGAACATGAGCAGAGCTTTGGCTGCATTACCACCGCTTACCACTCTGCGCCATGGAGGATCTTGCGCCACAGAGGATCTTAATGAAAAGATAGAAGATTAAAAAAAAAATCCTAGGAAAGCCTTCTGGCACTAGAACATCTTGGGTAGACTTTGTGAAAGTGCAGGCCCCTGTGTCATAATTTAAAAAAAAAATCCACGCAAGGGCATACACTCAGATTTCTTTTAACTTCTGGGCAAATGTAGATACACCCCCACCCCATCGCTGGGACCCCCTATATCTGTTTTCAAATGGACACACTGTGGGATAATGCAGAATCAATCTACAATCTTTTAATATTGGAATGAAACCAGAGAGCTTTTCGGTGGGGAAACACATGCAAAAGATCTAAACCATGTCTGGACTATGTAGAAAAACAGATTACTCAATCTCCATTCATTCTAGAATAACATGTCATGTGTGCGGAGCCTGTGTTTGCCTGTACATTGAACTGTTATGCCACTATAGCAAAATGCAAAGGGGAAAGCAGTTTCATTTCCTCTTCAGCCTCTAAGTACCCCCTAAGCACCCCATCCTATAATCAATGCGCATCATAAGAATTACTAACATTAATAGAAAATGGAAATGGACTGCCGTCCAGTTGATCCCGACTTATGGCGACCCTACGAATAGGGTGTTCATGGTAGACGGAGTTCAGAGGTGGTTTACCGATGCCTTCCTCTACTAACATTAATAGTTCATAATACTTTAATTGTGTACTGCTCTCTCTTCTGACATATTCAGAATGGTCAACAACATATGTTAGAAAATTAGTAACCATGAAACTCGATACAGCTAAGTAAAACATATTAAGAGCCAGTGTGGTGTAATGATTAATGTGCCAGACTAGGGCCCATGAGGCCAGGGTTCAAATCCCCTCTCAGCCATGAAGCTCACTAGGTGACCTTGAGCCAGTCATCAACTCTCTGCCTAACCTACCTCACAGCGCTGTACAGGTGGGGAGCATGTGAGCCACTTTGGGCTCCTTAGAAAGCAAAGATGGGACATAAATGTAACTTACAAACATATGATGCATTGAAACAGTAAGAATCACAGAAAAATCAAACACACTGAAAGCCAACAACAAACAACAACAACAACAACAACAACAATAATAATAATAATTCGGTCTTCAGTTTCTTACCAAAATACACTGGTGTGCATTGGGGACCTGTAAGCAGTAGTGGGCAGCATAGATGCAGATGCATTGCTGTCCCAGCTTCCCACACCATGGGTCACTGTTGCTTACCGAGGGTGTGTGTGCAAGGTTCGGGGAACTCAGCATAGTGTGGCAGACTCAATCTGATGCTGCTGCCATTGTGTGCCACACCATGCCAAGCTCCCCACACCTCACCCCTCTACTTCTTGGTAAGTGGCAGTGACCTGTGATGTTGGGAAGCCAGGAGAGCATTGTTGCCCTACCTGCATAGCCCCACCAGCTACTACTGCCTGTAAGGAAATAAAATGGAAGCTGACAGTGGCAGCACATTGCACACCTGCAGCAGTCTGAACAAAGTCTAGACCAGCCTTTCCCAACCAGTGTGCCTCCAGATGTTGTTGGACCACAACTCCCATCTTTCCTGACCATTGGCAGTGCTGGCTGAGGCTGATGGGAGTTGTGGTCCAACAACATCTGGAGGCACACTGGTTGGGAAAGGCTGGTCTAGACATTAAACATGGAGGAAGGGAGGAGTGCTACAGGATCGGTGCCACACTGAAAGAAAAAAAACCAGGTACTGGACCTTAAATTCCAGGAAAAAATTCAGACACTGAGATTTGTGTAGCATCCCTATTGTCAACATCCCTTTATTTATTGCTAAATAAATAAACACTTTAACTAAAATAATAAACAAACACTATTAATTTACTTACCTGCTATAGGCTGTCTTTAAGAATAAATTGCTGCAAGCCCTTTTAAATGGCGGCTTACAACCGTAATAATATAAAATACAACTATACAAACATAAAATTGTTCGTAAAAGCTAGTGTAAAAAATTGCATAGATATAGCATGTAAAAACATGTTGAAATATTAAAATACAATACGTAGCTACAGCCAACCCCATCAGCAGAAGAATAAAACAACAATTTGTTCTTTTCTAAAACACTTCTTAGAAGAGACCAGGCTTTCTAAGCTTCATTGTCCTAGGTGGAGGAGAAACAGGAGGTGATCTGCAGTAAGTGTAGGAAGCCAAGCCTCGTGCCTTGGCTTGGGGCTCAAATTGTGGGGTGGAGCACACTCCAGACAGTGACGGAAGGGAGGAGATAGTATCCTCCCATCTGTGCCCAGCTCTCGCGGGAATGCCCACAATCCCGGGCAGTCTTGCGACAGCAGCCAATAAACTGAGCCAGGCCTGGGCCTTTAAAGGCCCCAGCCTGCGGAGAGCAGACCTCTTTGTGCACCGGCTTTCCCACCCACTCACCCTCTGTCTTAGGGTGTCACTGACCTGTGTTTAACTGTGTAGCTGGTTGAGAGGGCCAGATAGGAATTTTTCCTCTCAACGAATCTGGCCCCGTTGTTGAGCAGGTTTTTTCACCTATCCTTCAGTGGTTCACTATGCAATTGTTAGGCATTCATTCATTTCTGTCACAACTTTAGGCAGAAATGGCATTGGACAGGATCAATCATAAGGGGGACTCCCATAAGGAGTCCAGTGGGGTACACGATAGACACACCCTTAGCTTGGGAGGGGTGTCGCCTCATTCAGCTCACAACCCTCCCACTGGTTGGTCAGTGGGACCACAGGTGCCTTGGGTTTACGCCCCACTTGGGTCCAAAGTGGCCCAACTCCAAAGGGTAGTTCCCAACTGCCTGTTGGGTTGACTCAGCAAGGGCTGCCAGAATGAAGTGGATCCTTGCCCTACTGCCATGCCATGCCCACTTTACTTGCTCTCGCCAATAAAGTTGTGGCCCTACTTCACCCAAAAACCTGTGTCTGGCTGTGTCATTCCCATTGCTAAAGGGGGCACAACATGCTCCTGCCACACAAACTCCTTGCTTCGGAACTTCACCCTCCAACTCTTGGTGGCGGGGAGGACTGAATGGTGACTGGGATTCCCATGCCCCCTCACCCCTTTGCATGCTTCCTTACTTCAGAAGAACACCTGAAAAAGACTACTGTGAAATATAAATGCCACTTCCTGGTTTCTCAATGTATATATGTGTTAAGCCCGAATGTGCAGTTCTGAGATATGCTGAAACACACATACTGTGTAGCAGCTGGTAGCTGAGTGGTCAGTTTAGATTATTGCATTTGACTTCATGCTGTGTGAGAAGCCTTTTAAAATAGTGAAAGCATGCTTTTATAGTTCTGTCCACTAAGAAAAGTCTTCTGCTATTGTAGCAATTCCATTACATCTTGTATTACAGTTTATATTGTATCTTTTCCTACATTTGTGAATGTAGGCTGGAATCCAAATGTGAGACATTTCTCCTATAAGACAATGTAATGCACATTCTTCCCCCTATCAAAGCCCTCTTTTGTTCATCATGAAAGAGAGGGTGCTGTGGTTCTTCCCCTGAATTTGCATTTCCACTGTGTTCCTGCAAACTACATGCAATGTGGTTGGACTCTCAGTAATCACATCCATTGTCTTTGGAGAGTATACTCCGGCCTTTTAAAGGCGTGCTTCTTAAGAACTGGTTTCCCTAGGGAGAGATAGAAGCTCTTTCACAGAGTATCTGCCTGCTGTGTTTCCTTCTGCCAGGGAGTCACATCTTAATGTTTACTTGCTTGGCGTGAGTTTAGCAAAAAATAGAAGTGTTCTTATTAGCTAACCAGTAGTGTTGTGGCAAATTCAGAAATGCAGGGTCCCTTCAATATAGTCACAGTCATGCCCCCTTCTAAGTTTATAGAATAATGTGACCTGGCTTGAATTGTGCTTTTGTTATGATTGTACCTGTGATTCCCCTAATGTATAATAACCACCAGAGGCTCAAACTGCACCCTGAGAAAGTTGTAGGATCTTATGTATAATTAAACCCACACATCGCTCTTATATGTGTATGAATCCACCCACAACCCCAAGAAAGCACACAAAACGGTAAAATAAAGGTTGGTTTATTAAAAGAGGAAACAGGTATAGAGCATTTCAATTACAGTAAAAATATGAGCAGCTTCTAACTTAGCACAATTATTCATTCCTTAGGTATAAAGAGCATAAGAGAAACCCTAGCCTAATGCCTTCCAAGATTGCATAAAATCACACCAGAGAAAGCAAGCAATGGAGATATGCATAGATATGCCTTTCCTAATGGAAATCAGGGCATAGGATCAGGGTAAAGAATTATATGCTTGATGAGAATCAGTCTCTCTTGCTCTCCTCCTGCCTATTGCCACATGGCCAAGCATATCATTCTTATCCCTTGCCTTGCCTTGTGTCCCAACCTGCATGTTGAGATGATCTTAGGGAGCATTGTGTAGAATGTAGAGCCCTGAGAAGTTCCAGTGACTCCCCACAAAAAATCCCTTCGCCTTAAATGTACTTTGAGGTTACATTGAGCTGAATGTAAATTGGGAGGGGATATGTGGATGAGTGATTGGGTACATGAAAGGAGTTCCTGCATCCTATTTGTCTACCTATGTAGAGTACCTATGTACTCTGTAGTCTCCAGAGGAATTGTATAGGTGTATATATTAAAGCAGCTTCTTATCCTGTGTGAGTTTCGTTGGCCTAAGAACTACTTCAACAAGGACTATTGTTGAGTTTAAAGGATTATTCTTGAACAAACCTGGAATTTGGAACCTTCCTTATTACTTGCTAACTTGGTTAATACCTGGATTCCTGAGGTCACCAAGCCAGTTCTGACCATCCTGAAAACTTGGGGTCAATGTGAGTGCTGTATCTCAGAAGTCTGTGCTTTTCTGGTTCTCATGCCATGATCCATTAATGTAATCCATAGAATAAAAACCCCATTTTATGCATACCTCCTTACACATTCTGATGATTATCAGCTGCGAAGGGCTATATTTGATCAGGTGAAGATAGAGATATTCTCAGTCTGATGGACTACCTGACTCAGGGATGCTGATGCAATATGCCCTTGAAAAGCGTCGTCGTCGCCATCACCGTCGCCGTCGCCGCCATCTCCCACCCTTCCTCCCAGTAGGAGCCCAGGGCAGCAAATAAAGCAACAAAGCAGCCATAATGCTGAAATACAATTTAAATAACATCCCAGAAGCATATGAAGATCAAATAAGGAACAGATTTGAGGCTTTCAACTTAGTTGACAGAGAACCAGAAGAACTATGGAGTGAAATAAGAGACATTATCAGGAAAGAATGCAAAAAGACAATACCTCTAGTTAAAAAGAGAGAAACACCACAATGGATGACTGAAAAACACTCTTAAAATGGTTAAAGAGAGAATGAAAGCAAAAGCAAAAGGAGATAGAAACACAGTCAGGTTGGGCACTGGCCTGAGGGCCTCGGAGCTACAGGAGCCCCTGAGAGGCACCTAAGGGGCCCTCTGCTCCCCTTCTGTGACCTGCACCCCCCATGCCCCCCCACTTACCTGTCAGCCAGCTTTTTAGCATTGCCCTTAATGAAGATGGCGGCACAGATGGCAGCGGAGGCTTCATTCGCTTAGGGAAACCGCGGCCGCCATCTTCATTAAGGGCAATGGTAAAGACTAGACAGGTAGGGGGGCTGTGGGGGGCACGCAGGAGGGGCACGAGCACATGCGTACATGCGCAGATGCATGCACACCCACCCACCGGGGGGCCAGGGCAAGCTGATGCCCAAGGGCCCCCGCATTTCTGGAGCCGGCCTTGAATACAGCGACTAGTAAGTAGGGACAAAGAGAACTCTTACAACAGTTATTGTATAGAAATAGAAGAGAACAACAAAAAAGGTAGAACAAGAGCCCTATTCCAAAGATTAGAGAAATTAAAGGGAAATTTAAACCGAGAGTAGGGATGTTGAATAATCAACAGGGAAACACATTGACTGACCAAGATAAAATAAAAGGAAGATGGAAGCAATACACTGAAGAACTCTGTAAAAGAGATGCCAGGATGACAGATTTATTCATGGAAAAACCATCTGATGAAGAACCAGAAATTTTAGAATGTGAGGTGAAAGCTGCTGTTAAAATAGTTGGAAGAAACAAATATATGGCATACCAATAGAGTTGCTACAAGTTACTGAGACTGAATCTGTCCAAATTTTGACAAAAATTGTCAACAAATATGGAAAAGAAAACAATGGCCCACAGACTGGAAGCGTTCAATATACAACCCAATTCCAAAGAAAGGGGATCCCAGGGAATACAGTAATTATCAAACTATTGCCTTAATATCCCATGCAAGTAAAGTAATGCTCAAGATTCTACAACAAAGGCTCTCACCATATATGGAGCGAGAAATGCCAAATGTCCAAGCTGGATTTAGAAAAGGAAGAGGTACCAGAGATCATATTGGAAACATACGTTGGATAATGGAACGGACCAAGGAATTTCAGAAGAAAATCAACCTGTGCTTTATAGATTACAGCAAAGCCTTTGATTGTGTAGATCATGAAAAACGATGGAATACTTTAAAAGAAACTGGGGTGCCACAGCATCTGATTGTCCTGATGCACAACCTGTATGATTGGTTCCCCATCAGAAAGGGTGTGAGACAGGCGTGTATTTTATCACCCTATTTGTTTAATCTATATGCAGAATGTATCATATGGAAAGCGGGATTGGACCAAGATGAAGGAGGTGTGAAAATTGGAGGGAGAAATATCAATAATTTAAGATATGCAGATGATACCATACTACTAGCAGAAACCAGTAATGGTTTGAAACGAATGCTGATGAAAGTTAAAGAGGAAAGTACAAAAGCAGGACTACAGTTGAACGTCAAGAAGACTAAAGTAACGACAACAGAAGATTTATGTAACTTTAAAGTTGACAGTGAGGACACTGAACTTGTCAAGGATTATCAATAAATTGGCACAGTTGTTAACCAAAATGGAGACAATAGTTAAGAAATCAAAAGAAGGCTAGGACTGTGGAGGGCAGCTATGAGAGAACTAGAAAAGGTCCTCAAATGCAAAGATGTATCACTGAACACTAAATTCAGGATCATTCAGACCATGGTATTCCCAATCTCTATGTATGGATGTGAAAGTTGGACAGTGAAAAAAGTGGATAAGAGAAAAATCAACTCATTTGAAATGTGGTGTTGGAGGAGAGCTTTGTAGATACCATGGACCGTAAAAAAGACAAATAAGTGAGTGTTAGAACAAATTAAACCAGAACTATCATTAGAAGCTAAAATGATGAAACTGAGGTTATCATACTTTGGACACATAATGAGAAGACATGATTCACTAGAAAAGACAATAATGCCGGGAAAAACAGTAGGGAGTAGAAAAAGAGGAAGGCCAAAAAGAGTTGGATTGATTCCATCAAGGAAGCTGCAGACCTGAACTTACAAGATCTGAACAGGGTGGTTTATAACAGATGCTGTTGGAGGTTGCTGATTCGTAGGGTCGCCATAAGTCGAAATCAGCTTGAAGGAACATAACAATCCATCAAAATGAAATATATCCCCCACCTCTCCACCCCAACCCCTGTCATGGTCAGTTAGCTTGCTTTCATTTCTTGGGGGGCAAGGAATGTCCATGTGTTGAGTTGGACAGCTGAGGTCACAGAGTGACTTGGAAGCTTAGGGAGTCCCTGATTGTCAGGTAAGATGATGCCTCATTTATGGTGAAATCCAACTCGGACATGAGAGAATCTTCCCCAGATCACCCTGATTTGCCTCATAATTTGCGGTACCCAGAGACCTGATGCATGCTCCTATTGTTGTAAAATGTCCAGAGAGCTTCGGCTACAGGGCGGTATACAAATGCAATAAATAAATATATAGTCCTTACCAGGTTCAGACACTTGGCTGTTAGTTTTAATGAAATGGCATCCGTGACAGAAGTACAGAAAATTAAGTTCTGAATCAGAACATGGCCCACAGGCAGCCATTTTTATAACTGTTGCAGTGCTGGCTTGTGTTTATTGAACTGAATGTGTCAAAGTGAAGGAAATGTGGACATACAGTAGGGGAGGTGCCCAGGGCCCTTATAAAATTTGAGCACTCAACTTCCTTTGGAACTACTGAAAAAAGCTCAAGAACATAAAAGAGCCCATGAAGCTATCCAAAGTTTGCCTATAAGCTTAAAAGACACCTGGCATGAGTGGGAGTCTCTCCTCTAAATCAAGGAAGTTGCATGACCCTCTCCCAACCTTTCATACATTTAGCATGGGGGTCTGCAGGGCGAGTCTAACTCTGTTCTGCTTTAATGTAGTGAGAATCCTCCCTTCAATTGGAAACCCTGATTGTGCAGGGTTCCCATTCGCAGGAAGGACTCCAACTGTATGCCACTGAACTAATTGAGCTGCACACCTTCATGCTCAATATGCAAAACGTCCAGAGTACAGGGACACAGGGACATTGGGGGCTGGGGTGGCATATGCGCCCAGTGACCTTACACAGTTTGCACCCTCATGTATTCTTTGGAACTACTGAAGTAGGCTCAAGATACAAGAGCCTGTGAAGCTATCCAAAGCTTGTCTATTCCAAGCTTAATAGAGACCTCGAATGCAAAAGACTCCCCTATGAATCAAGGAAGCTGCCTGACAAGTTACCCTCTTTGAATCACTAGCTGGAAGGGCTTAGCACCTTGTTGATTGATCCAAAGCAGAGACACTCATAGTACTCTTTCAGGGTTGCCTGATTGATTTTTGTCCATTCCTTCTGATGTGCCTGATGTGACAGCAGATCAGACCCTTTCACTCAACACCGATGTCAGCTGTCCTTTGCATTATACCTAGCGGATTCATGTGGGTCAGCAGAGTTAGTGCAAAGGAGTAAGACATGCCAGATGCTCTCTTGATGGAGTAGCATAATGCTAATTTGCCAGTCTGCTGGGAGAACTTAGTGGCATATGCTAACTTTTAGAGCATGGCATGGGCTTAAAACAGAAAGCCTCTCTCAAGCATGCACCAGTTAAACATGATTCAGAAGACCCCAAGTGCTCAGGGGCTCTAATTATCAAAGAAAAAGATCCACATGTGTCCAGATTAAATTCATTGTGATAAACAAAATCTAATACGAGTATAGGATATTGCATATTTTTTTAAAAAAATATGCCTTACTCTCTGGTTATCTCTCACCTTAACTACTGCAGTCTTCTTGTCTCTGGGCTCTTTCTTTCCCATTACAGCATCTCACCTCACATTTTACCTCTGTCCAAACCTCCATTGCCAAACTCATTCATCTCTCCCTTTCCACTGGCCGCGTGCTGCTCCTACTCAGATCTCTTCACCTGCTTCTCATCCCCTTCTGTATTCAGCACAAATTCCAATATATGCCATAGCAAGTCCTTTAGGAAGTCATTGTTGCACATTTAGGAATTCAGCTTTTAATTTTTTATTATTTTTTCCGGGATGACAAAAATTTAGCTGCTGACTGTAAATGTTGATGTTGCACATGATAGCCTAAGGTTGCAATCCTAACCATGTCTGCTCAGAAGCAAGTCTCCCTGACTTCAGTGGGGCTTACTCCCAGGCAAATAGGGTCAGAATTGCAGCCTGTCATGCTAGATTTTTAAATCATAAATTCAGATTTGTTATATTTCTACAAATGCATCATAATTGTTGCTGTTATGATGCATGACTACATACCTGCTCGCATGAAGCTTAAGAACATAAGAAGAGCCTGCTGGATCAGGCCAGTGGCCCATCTAGTCCAGCATCCTGTTCTCACAGTGGCCAACCAGGTGCCTGGGGGAAGCCCGCAAGCAGGACCCGAGTGCAAGAACACTCTCCCCTCCTGAGGCTTCCTGGTTTTCAGAAGCATGCTGCCTCTGACTAGGGTGGCACAGCACAGCCATCACGGCTAGTAGCCATCGATAGCCCTGTCCTCCGTGAATTTGTCTAATCTTCTTTTAAAGCCATCCAAGCTGGTGGCCATTACTGCATCTTGTGGGAGCAAATTCCATAGTTTAACTATGCGCTGAGTAAAGAAGTATTTCCTTTTGTCTGTCCTGAATCTTCCAACATTCAGCTTTTCTGAATGTCCACGAGTTCTAGTATTATGAGAGAGGGAGAAGAACTTTTCTCTATCCACTTTCTCAATGCCATGCATAATTTTATACACTGCTATCATGTCTCCTCTGACCCGCCTTTTCTCTAAACTAAAAAGCCCCAAATGCTGCAACCTTTCCTCGTAAGGGAGTCGCTCCATCCCCTTGATCATTCTGGTTGCCCTCTTCTGAACCTTTTCCAACTCTATAATATCCTTTTTGAGATGAGGCGACCAGAACTGTACACAGTATTCCAAATGCGGCCGCACCATAGATTTATACAACGGCATTATGATATCGGCTGTTTTATTTTCAATACCTTTCCTAATTATCGCTAGCATGGAATTTGCCTTTTTCACAGCTGCCGCACACTGGGTTGACATTTTCATCGTGCTGTCCACTACAACCCCGAGGTCTCTCTCCTGGTCAGTCACCACCAGTTCAGACCCCATGAGCGTATATGTGAAATTCAGATGTTTTGCTCCAATATGCATAATTTTACACTTGTTTATATTGAATTGCATTTGCCATTTTTCCACCCATTCACTCAGTTTGGAGAGGTCTTTTTGGAGCTCCTCGCAATCCCTTTTTGTTTTAACAACCCTGAACAATTTAGTGTCGTCAGCAAACTTGGCCACTTCACTGCTCACTCCTAATTCTAGGTCATTAATGAACAAGTTGAAAAGTACAGGTCCCAATACCGATCCCTGAGGGACTCCACTTTCTACAGCCCTCCATTGGGAGAACTGTCCGTTTATTCCTACTCTCTGCTTTCTGCTTCTCAACCAATTCCTTATCCACAAGAGGACCTCTCCTCTTATTCCATGACTGCTAAGCTTCCTCAGAAGTCTTTGGTGAAATACCTTGTCGAACGCTTTTTGAAAGTCTAAGTACACTATGTCCACTGGATCACCTCTATCTATATGCTTGTTGACACTCTCAAAGAATTCTAATAGGTTACTGAGACAGGACTTTCCCTTGCAGAAGCCATGCTGGCTCTGCTTCAGCAAGGCTTGTTCTTCTATGTGCTTAGTTAATCTAGCTTTAATAATACTTTCTACCAGTTTTCCAGGGACAGAAGTTAAGCTAACTGGCCTGTAATTTCCGGGATCCCCTCTGGATCCCTTTTTGAATATTGGTGTTACATTTGCCACTTTCCAGTCCTCAGGCACGGAGGAGGACCCGAGGGACAAGTTACATATTTTAGTTAGCAGATCAGCAATTTCACATCTGAGTTCTTTGAGAACTCTCGGGTGGATGCCATCCGGGCCCGGTGATTTGTCAGTTTTTGTATTGTCCATTAAGCCTAGAACTTCCTCTCTCGTTACCACTATTTGTCTCAGTTCCTCAGAATCCCTTCCTGCAAATGTTAGTTCAGGTTCAGGGATCTGCCTTATATCTTCCACTGTGAAGACAGATGCAAAGAATTCATTTAGCTTCTCTGCAATCTCCTTATTGTTCTTTAGTACACCTTTGACTCCCTTATCATCCAAGGGTCCAATCGTCTCCCTAGATGGTCTCCTGCTTTGAATGTATTTATAGAATTTTTTGTTGTTGGTTTTTATGTTCTTAGCAATGTGCTCCTCAAATTCTTTTTTGGCATCCCTTATTGTCTTCTTGCATTTCTTTTGCCAGAGTTTGTGTTCCTTTTTATTTTCTTCATTCGGACAAGACTTCCATTTTCTGAAGGAAGACTTCTTGCCTCCAAGAGCTTCCTTGACTTTGCTCGTTAACCATGCTGGCATCTTCTTGGCCCTGGCGGTACCTTTTCTGATCAAGTCAAATCTGACTGTGTTGGATTTTCTTGGCAATTGGCCATTTACATGTATGTTTAATTTAATAGCACTGTGGTCACTGCTCCTAATCGGTTCAACAACACTTACATCTCGCACCAGGTCCCGGTCCCCACTGAGGATTAAGTCCAGGGTTACCGTCACTCTGGTCGGTTCCATGACCAACTGGTCTAGGGAATAGTCATTTAGAATATCTAGAAACTTTGCTTCTTTGTCATGACTGGAACACATATGCGGCCAGTCTATGTCCGGGTAGTTGAAGTCACCCATTACTACCACATTTCCTAGTTTGGATGCTTCCTCAATTTCATATCTCATCTCAAGGTCTCCCTGAGCATTTTGATCAGGGGGACGATAGATCGTTCCCAGTATTAAGTCCCTCATGGGGCATGGTATCACCACCCACAACGATTCTGTGGAGGAGTCTGCCTCTTTTGGGGTTTCGAGCTTGCTGGATTCATTGCCTTCTTTCATGTATAGAGCGACTCTGCCACCAATATGTCCTACCCTGTCCTTCCGATATAGTTTATATCCAGGGATAACCGTATCCCACTGGTTTTCTCCATTCCACCAGGTCTCGGTTATGCTCACTATATCAATGCTCTCCTCTAAGACCAAGCACTCCAGTTCTCCCATCTTGGTTCGGAGGCTCCTAGCATTAGCGTACAGGCACTTGTGAGCAGTGTCTCTCTTCAAGTGTCTTTGGCACTTGTGGTTTGGCCTGTGGTAATTTTGCTCTTCTGAATTTATATCCTGTGCCCCTGCTCTCACAATGCCTACTTCTAGGCCTACCCCTTTTAAAATTTCATCATTTCTTTGGTTTTTATCCCAGGGGGGAGGTTTATTCCGAACCGGACCTTCCTCAGCTCCTGTCGGGTTTCCCCCTCAGTCAGTTTAAAAGCTGCTCTGCTACCTTTTTAATTTTAAGTGCCAGCAGTCTGGTTCCATTCTGGTTCAAGTGGAGCCCGTCCCTTTTGTACAGGCCCGGCTTGTCCCAAAATGTTCCCCAGTGCCTAACAAATCCAAACCCTTCCACCCGACACCATCGTCTCATCCACGTATTGAGACTGCAAAGCTGGGCCTGTCTGGCTGATCCTGCACGTGGAACCGGTAGCATTTCAGAGAAAGCCACCTTGGAGGTCCTGGCTTTCAGCATCCTACCTAGCAACCTAAATTTTGCTTCCAGGACCTCACGGCTGCATTTCCCCATGTCATTGGTGCCAACGTGCACCACGACCACTGACTCCTCCCCAGCACTGTCTACCAAACTATCTAAACGATGGGCGATATCCGCAACCTTCGCACCAGGCAGGCAAAACACCTTGCGGTCTACACGCCCATCACACACCCCACTGTCTATGTTCCTAATGAATCACCCACTACAAGGATCCCTCCACCCCCTGGAGATATATCCTCGGCACGAGAGGATAGCTGCTCATCCCCTAAGGAATGGGTCCCTTCTAAGGGATCGTTTCCCTCTTCCTCAGCTGGATGCTCTCCTTCCCCGAGACCATTGTTCTCCATGATAGCAGGAGAGCTATCATAGTTGGAGTGGGACACAGCTATAACGTCCCTGAAGGTCTCCTCCACACACCTCTCTGCCTCTCTCCGCTTTTCCAGGTCTGCTACCTTGGCCTCAAGGAAATGAAGTCGTTCCCGGAGAGCCAGGAACTTATTGCATTGAGAGCACACCCACGACTTCTGTCCAACAGGCAGATAGTCGTGCATGCTGCAGGCGGTACAAAATACTGGAAAGCCCCCACATCCCTGCTGGCTTCTTACCTGCATAGTTTTGTTTAAGGTTTATTACATCAATGGGTTGGAGACTGCGGTTTAGTTGAGGTTAGGGAACCGACGGGCAGAGTGGGGGGCCCTGGCCTCCTCGCCCTGCTGCCGAACTCGCTCTGCTGCTTAACTCGCCTTGACGCTTTGTCAGCTGGGGCCTTGACACTTTGTCAGCTGGGGCTCCCTCTAACTCATGGAGCAGGCTCCCTCGCTAGGGTGCTCTGACTTTATATGTGTGGCTGGTTCCTCCCAGCTACTGCTGCCAGCCAATGATGTGTTACTTGAGGCTGATGGCTCAACTATCAGCTGGGGCTTAACTCTTTAGGATTATCTCAGGCTTCCTTCCTTTGAAGGCAGGAAGGCAGGTTTCCTTCCTGAGCGAGGGGCGGGGCTGTTTAAGCTTTTGGCTGCTTTTAATCTAAGCAAGGGGCTGCAACTTCCAGGCAAGTCTTTTTTGTTTTCCCACCTAGAACAGCCTGACCTTTCTTTAACCTAGGGAAACAGAGCTTGTGGTTGTGTTTCAGGAAGGCTAAAGCTGCCCTTTTTAGCAAGGACTGAGCTGACTCTCTCCCTGTATGTATCGGTGGAGTTTCCTTTTTCCCCTTCTCTCCGACTGGAATTTAGCCTTGTTTACAGTGTCCCTTGAAGCTTTCCTGCTAGGGTGGTGTTGAAAACTAGCTTTCTATAGGCTTCCTTCCTCTAGGATCTGTCTCCTAAGATATAGGTTCTTTCAGGATTTGGCTCCTAGCTCAGGGTGACCTTGGGCTGCCCTTATTAGTTATTGCTCTGAGCTGTTTTACTTCAATTAAATAATGGAATAAATGGGAGCTACTTACCCTCTTTTCACTCTGCTGCTTAACTCGCCTTGATGCTTTGTCAGCTGGGGCCTTGATGCTTTGTCAGCTGGGGCCTTGATGCTTTGTCAGCTGGGGCCTTGATGCTTTGTCAGCTGGGGCCTTGATGCTTTGTCAGCTGGGGCTCCCTCTAGCTCGTGGAGCAGCTTGATGGTAGGTTTGTGTGTATGTACATCAGTCCTTCCTAATTCTCCTCTCTTCCACTTAGGTGTTTGGCTCCAGGCATGTAAGACCTCCCGAACCTGGCTTGGCTTGCCCAGCCAGTTGCACACATTCCATACCCTTTAATTAAGTTGTAGGGATTCAAATGCATTTGGCTCCTACCAGCTCATGCTTTTGTGCCCCTGTGTTCTGTTCTAGGGTGGATGTTAAATCGTGCAGAAAGGGAGCATAACCTCACTCTCATGTCAGTTGATCTGCCAGTAGCTGTTTTTGTGTAACTAATTTAGAAAGATTGATTGTTGGTTAATTATATTAATGAACTCAACCGACATAGGCCACAGACCAAAAAAGCTCAGCAGTCTGCTAAACAGCCATTAAGAATAAGACGTCTATCTTTTCACCTGCTTGTTACAGCCTCCTGTTGGGTGGCAGGGCATACAAAATGTTAATTCTGAAGGTTAAATGACATTGGGAAATAATCATAAACTGCTTACCTTTCCTCACCTCCTACCCAGATGGCTCTTAACACAGCAATCAATGGGCATTTGGATGCAAGTGCTACTTGAAAGGTCTCTAGTAAAATTAATCTGGTTGTTTCAGCTGGCACACGGTAGCATGTACTAACACAATTCCAGCTCCCCCCCCCCCCAAAAGGGTACTCAGACCCAGTGTAGTTGAAATAACTCCTTTGTTAATAAAGGCTTATTCATGTGATTTGAGGATTGTAAAGGGCTAAGTGCACTGTTGGATTGGTAAAAGCTTGCAAATGTGCTTGAGTCCTATAAGCCTTTATGGACTTTAGTAACTGAGCCAATGTAATTGTTAAGTAAACAAAAGGTTTGACATTGGATGGTCAAACTAAGAACTCAGGGCTAAGTTAGAAGAATGTGATAGGATATCTGGATGTGTAAAGAAGGGCCATAGCATCTGCCTTGTGCGCAGAAGGTCCCTCTGATGATACCTGTCTATATATGTTTGATATTGCTCTTTATGGTAAGTAATGAGTGATGGGAGGAGGGGGAGTAAGTGAAATGGAATGTTGGTGAGTACTACATGTGATTGGCTGAGAGAATGTGAGATGGCTGTTCATATTTGAGTCCTTGGCAGTTTGTTAGATAGGGCTGAGTTTCCCATGGGCCATTGAGTTGGCCATTGTGGGAACAGGATGCTGGATGGGCCATTGGCCTGATCCAGTAGGCTCTTCTTATATTCTTATGAAGAGTTAGGGAACAGACTATGAGAAGATAGAGATTTGATTCTGAGCAGACAGAGTGTGTTTATGAGTGGTAGGAGTTGAGGGGGAAACAGGGCTTAATGTTAGAGATAGTGAGGGACTGGGTTTAACAGGTTTATAGTTAGAGTAGTGTAGGAGTAAGGCGTTCTTATATGATATTTAAATTTTGTATTAATAAACAACTGTTTGTTTTCATCATCCCATGCCTGATGCTCTACAGAGGGAGCGTAACACAATATAATGGTAATTGTGTTCCTGCCAAAACGGGGGCTTTTGCCGCCACCCCGCCTTTGCAGAAGGCTCGAGAACATTCTCTAAGGGTTCAAAAATTATGTCACATCCCCCCCCCGGGCCAATCCATTTAAGGGAGGAGCAGGGCTTATAAGCCAGCTCACCCCTCGAATTCTTGCCACTCTTTGCCCTGTGGCACCCCCCCTCTCTGGTCAGTATGGGCTTTGCTAGTCGCCAGTTGGGGCTGAGTAGGATTTTTTTTGGGGGGGATTCTGATTTCAGCATCCCTTTCATTTTGCCTGCTCCATACTGCTGGGATTTGATTCAATTGGCCTTCAGGGGGGAGTTGGGTTCTTCCGCTTTGGCTGGCATGGAATTTGGGCAGGTGAGGAAGGTGGGGGTACAAAATAGGTGACTGAGGCATTGTATTAAAGGGCACTCACTAGGGAACCACCAGTCAGGTGTGGCTGGTGGGGATCTTGGGGGTGTCCTTGTGGGACCAACTTGCGCATCAGGGTGAATGCCTGTATGGTGGGGCTGGGGTGCGGAGGTTGGAAACACATGATCGGCTCTACTGGCAAGGAGGGATAATTTCACCCACATACTTTGCTAGGGAGTCATGGTCTGTAGAGACTGACATGCCCAGGGAACTGGAGGGATAAATCCCTCTCAGTTAGGTATCCTCATCTGCCCGAAGTAGGTTCAATTTGGTAATTGGTAAAAATTGGATATAATCTATAGTTGTTATATTTTAAATAAATACAACATTATTCCACAACTGTGTCACAAGTCTTCTTTGGTGTGGTGGCAAAGTTCACTCACACCACCTCATCTTTCTCAGGTGTACTTGCACCGAAGGTAAAGATCCCTGTGGCAGCAAAACTAGTGGTGGTTAGAAGATGTTGCCTGTTGGGGCAAAGGCCTGGAAAACCAGGGTATCGCCCTTTAAAGAGAGCAGGGATGTCACAGCCCCAAGTTCTGTCCCCAGCACTTCCAGGTAGGACTGGGACTTGTGCCCTATCTAAAACTCTAGAGAGTTGCTGTCAGTCAGTGTAGACAACACTGGTGGTCTGATTCAATAGAAAGCAGCTTCCTATACTCCAATGTATGAAGAAGGCATCCCATATCTTGCAGTGCCCAGGCAATTGCTGTGTCCTGAAATTTGCCCTAACCCATGGACCAATGTTGCTAGCAATTCTGGTTATTTTGCGTAAAGCTGGAGGATGGGGGGAAGAAATATTTATTTGCAGGATCTTAGATCTTTTGATTCATTGGTTTGAACTCTTCACTTTCAGCTCTAAGCCAAATCATCCTGTGACCTACTAGCTCCTTTTGCATGCTCCCACTCCCACCTCACCTCTGTAGGCAGGGGAAGACACATAGCAGTTTCTTCCTGCTAGGACTTAACATCTAGAGACATGATATATCAAGAAGGGAGTGATCCTGCCCTTGTTGCTAAGTACATTAAGTTGCCTTGATCTGATTTGGTAACATCTGAAAATGCTTGGTGCTTTCAGAAGTCATTAAAAGAACACTTGTTAGGAGTACACAGCCACTCTGCTGGGGCCAGTGCAAATTAGGCTGATTAGGGCTGACTTTATCTGTCCTCAGGTGATGCCAATAAAGTGCCCTGAGACTGATCACGGCATCCACCAAATGTTGTGTTGCTCTGTTACAAATTGGGCCGATTCAGGGTGATTTTACCCCTCTTCAAATCAAACTACAATGTCAACAAAGTGTTGTAAGACAGATCAGGGCTTTCACCAAATTCTGTATTGCTCTGTTTTTCTGTACCCTCTACTTTTCTGACACTATATCTCTATGTTTTTTTATGTCACTGTATTTGTCTGTTCTGGGTCAATGAGCCAGAGTCAATGTTTAAATGTTGCTTTAAATATTCCTAAAGAGCCCTGGATTATTTTTATTTTTTGTCTGCTGCTCTTTTTGAAAAAAAAACTGATATAGCTGCAAGGTGAATTTTGGGGTTCATGTACACCACTAACACCTATTAATCTCTACTGTGTTTGTTTCTTTGGGTTGTATCCAATGCAAGTCCTACTCAGAGTAAACCCATTGAAATCAATAGACATGACTATCATTATTGTTATTATATATATAGCTTTACAGCATAAAACCATCAAAGGGTGCAAGGTAAAAACAATAAAGCACACGTTCTAAAAACAATAAAAATAAAAATACATTTGAAGCCCACCCTTCCTCCCAAAGGAATCCAGGGCACCAACAATATCAAAAAGAGAATGAGTCAATTACATCAGAAAATGCCATGCAGCTAAAAAGTAACACGTACCATGTTTCAAGTATGAGTTATTGTCAGTTGCTAGGGGTGGGGACGCAGCTGACATGAGCTATTCCCTTTATGCTCTGCTTGTAGACTTCCCAAAGGTATCTGATTGGCTACTGTGGGAAACAGAAGCCTGGACTAGATATGTTTTTTGTTTGATCCACCAAGGTTCTTCTCATGTTATCGTGTTCGTGACTATTAACTAATCTACTACTACCTCTACTACTTTACTTGAGTCAGTGAATGCCTTCTTCCAGCCACCAAAACTGGTAGCAGTTGCTGAGATTTGATTCCTGCCACTGTTTGTTCTGGCCACTGGTTCTTCCAAGAATCACGACAAAAGTGCTGGGATTGATTCCATGCATTTCTCAGTTAACAAGCTATAAGGCATGAAGTGGAGTGATGCCTTTCCCAACAGTCAAGAGAATTGATAAGAGCACCAGTGGAGGATTGGTTTTGTGGAGTTCTTCATTATTTTAAAGGTAATCTTTTAAAGGTTTCTCAGACTGCAGTCTTATACCCACTTAACTGGGAGTAAGTCCCATTGAACTCAATCAGACTTGCTACTGAGTAATATATGGGACTGTGCTGTAAATTTACACAGCACTGTCATTGTTGCAGGCTGAGCAGAATATTGTACTTTTCATGGGAGTCCATGTTCAAGGTTGGCTAAGTCTAAAACTACATGGAAAGTCAGGTCAAGAAGCTATCAGATTGCATCCCTTGCAAGTTACAAAAAGCACCATTTTCTCTAATTCCCAACTTCAAGCTAATTGAAAGACAAAGGGCTATGCTGTAAGAAATGAAGTAAGAAGGGAAACCTGCACTGTACATTAAATAATTTTTGATCCCACAAAATCGATTCAGCTGAATGTTTTGTTTTGTTCCAGTCACATCAATTTCTGTCTTTTGAAATACCCCAAATCCTGCAATCTCCATTTTATGGCAGAAAATAATTTACATTTGAAAAGATCTCACTGATCCAGCCAGAACATGGTGGTGTTGTTGTTGTGTGCCTTCAAGTCTACTATGACTTATGGCAACCCTATGAATCAGTGACCTCCAAGAGCATCTGTCATGAACCACCCTGTTTAGTTCTTGTAAATTCAGGTCTGTGGCTTCCTTATGGAATCAATCCATCTCTTCTTTAGCCTTCCTCTTTTTCTACTCCCTGCTGTTTCTCCCAGCATTTTTGTCTTTTCTAATGAATCAGGTCTTCTCATGATGTGTCCAAAGTATGATAACCTCAGTGTCATCATTTTAGCTTCTAGTGATAGTTCTGGTTTAACTTGTTCTAACACCCAATTATTTGTCTTTTTCACAGTCTATGGTATGCGCAAAGTTCTCCTCCAACACCAGATTTCAAATGAGTTTATTTTTCTCTTATCTGCTTTTTTCACTGTCCAACTTTCACATGCATACATAGAGATGAGGAATACCATGGTCTGAATGATTCTGAATTTAGTGTTCAGTGATACTGTCAGGACCCTTTCTGTCAGAATCCCACCTCAGGTGCCACGTGCTAGGATCCCACCTGTGGTCACCGCCTTGTCACGGTCCCACCTCAGGGTCCTGGTCTTTAAATGGTTCTCTCACAGGCTCTAGAAAAGATCTCTCAAGATCCCACTGCTAGGCACCACCACCAGTCACTCCTAGTAATTCAATATTGCCTTGAGACTCTGTCTTAGTCTCTTCCAGGCCTATTGATACTTTGTGTCTGGGTGCACTTGCAGGCCACAACCCCCCTGTATCTTTGTGCCTATAAAGCATACAGCCCTGGGTTGCTCTGGATACCTGATGATGTTACACTATCTCTTCACCGCTGCCACCATTGATACTGTTTCCCAACCTTGGTATATGCCCTGCCCACCCTTCTGGTCTGTGTAAACTCAGCTAAGGATCAGGCGTTAGGTAAACCAAGAAATATTTGTTTATATACACAGGAATAACAAGATTACTTAAAGGTATAGTTTAACAAGCTTATGGTTTCATCAGATGCGTTACTCTTATGTTTCTAGTCATCAATAACCTACCTCACTACCAGCCTAATCCAATCCAACCCACAAAACCAACCAACAGCCTCCCTCAGAACTCCCATCAACAGAACCCACTCTCAACTGTCATCCTCTCATTTATACCTTCAGACACTCAAACGCTCAGCCAATCATAATACAACATTCTCCAGCATTCCAGCCCATGTACTCCCCCCTCTCACTCAGTCCACTTACCATATACACTCTGATAAACCCGCACTTACAATATTTACAGTCATATATATACAGGGACATCACAGATACATCTTTGCTTTTGAGGACCTTTTCTAGGTCTCTCACAGCTGTCCTCCCCAGTACTAGCCTTCTGATTTCTTGATTATTGTCTCCATTTTGGTTAATGACTGTGCCAAGATTTGATAATCCTTGACAAGTTCAATGTCCTCATTGTCAACTTTAAAATTACATAAATCTTCTGTTGACATTACTTTAGTCTTTTTGATGTTCAGCTGTAGTCCTGCTTTTGTGCTTTCCTCTTTAACTTTCATCAACATTCGTTACAAATCATTACTGGTTTCTGTTAGTAGTATGGTATCGTCTGCATATCTTAAATTATTGATATTTCTCCCTCCAATTTTCACACCTCCTTCATCTTGGTCCAATTCCGCTTTCCATATGGCATGTTCTGCATATAGATTAAATAAATAGGGTGATAAAATACACGCCTGTCTCACACCCTTTTCTATAGGGAACCAATCGGTTCTCCATATTCTGTCCTCACAGTAGCCTCTTGTCCAGAGTATAGGTTGTGCATCAGGACAATCAGATGCTGTGGCACCCCCATTTCTTTTAAAGCATTCCATAGTTTTTCATGATCTACATGATCAAAGGCTTTGCTGTAATCTCTAAAGCACAGGATGATTTTCTTCTGAAATTCCTTGCTACGTTCCATTATCCAACGTATGATTGTGATATGATCTCTGGTGCCTCTTCCCTTTCTAAATCCAGCTTGGACGTCTGGCATTTCTCTCTTCATATATGGTAAGAGCCTTTGTTTGTTTGTTTGTTTGTTTGTTTGTTTGTTTGTTTGTTTGTTTGTTTGTTTGTTTGTTTGTTTGTTTGTTTGTTTGTTTGTTTGTTTGTTTGTTTGTTTGTTTGTTTGTTTATTACATTTATATACTGCTCCATAGCTGAAGCTGTCTGGGCGGTTTACAGTAATTAAATGTTGTAGAATCTTGAGCATTACTTTACTTGCATGGGATATATTAAGGCAATAGTTCGATAATTACTGCATTCCCTGAGATCCCCTTTCTTTGGAATTGGGATGTATATGGAACGCTTCCAGTCTGTGGGCCATTGTTTAGTTTTCCATATTTCTTGACAGATTTTTGTCAAAATTTGGACAGATTCAGTCTCAGTAGCTTGTAGCAATTCTATTGTTCCCGGTGATTTGTTTCTTCCAAGTATTTTAAGAGCAGCTTTCACTGCACATTCTAAAATTTCTGGTTCTTCATCATACGGTTCCTCCATGAAGGAATCTGTCATCCTGGCATCTCTTTTATAGAGTTCTTCAGTGTATTGCTTCCATCTTCCTTTTATTTCATCTCGATCAGTCAGTGTGCTCCCCTGTTGATAATTCAATATCCCTACTCTTGATTTAAATTTCCCTTTCATTTCTCTAATCTTTTGGAATAGGGGTCTTGTTCTTCCCTTTTTGTTGTTCTTTTCTATTTCTATACAATAACTGTTGTAACAGTTCTCTTTGTCCCTATATACTAGGCGCTGTATTGTTGCATTTAGGGTTCTGTGTTTCTGTCTCCTTTTGCTTTTGCTTTCGTTCTCTCTTTAACCATTTTAAGAGTTTCTTCAGTCATTCATTGAGGTCTTTCTCTCTTTTTAACTAGAGGTATTGTCTTTTTGCATTCTTCCCTGAAAATGTCTCTGACTTCACTCCATAGTTCTTCTGGTACTCTGTCAACTAAGTTGAAAGCCTCAAATCTGTTCCTTATTTGATCTTTATATGCTTCTGGGATGTTATTTAAATTGTATTTTGGCATTATGATTGTTGTTCTTCTTCTTTATCTTTACTCTGATTTTTGATATGACCAGTTCATGATCTGTACCGCAGTCTACTCCTGGTTTTGTTTTCGCAGAAAGTATGGAGCTTCTCCATCTTCTGCTACCAATTGTATAATCAATTTGATTCCTGTATTGACCATTTGGTGACATGTACAGTCGTCTTTTCGGTTGCTCAAAAAATGTGTTTGCAAGAAACAAATTACTGGCTTCATAGAATTCAATAAGTTATTATCCTACTTTATTTCTGTCTCCTAAGCCCCATTTCCCCACAATTCCTAGTTTTTCTCTGTTCCTTTTGCATTCCAATGCCCCATGATTATCAGCACATCTTGTTTTGGTGTGTAATCAATTTCTTCCTCTACTTCTGCGTAAAATCTGTCTAATTCCTCTTCTTCTGCGTTTGCTGTTGGAGCATAGAGTTGGATGATGGTTATGTTAATAGGTTTCCCATTTAATCTCATTGATATCACTCGCTCAGACCTTGCATTGTAGCTCCTGATTGCTTTTGCTACATCACTTCTCACTATTAAAGCAACCTGATTTCTTCTTAATTTCTCATTTCTTGCATAAAATAGTTTATAGTTGCCTGATTGAAAATGTCCCATTCCCGTCCATTTTAATTCACTCACGCCAAGTATTGTAATGTTGATACATTCCATTTCTTGCTTGAGAATTTCTAATTTTCCCTGGTTCATGCTTCTTGCATTCCATGTTCCTATTGTGTGCGTCGTACAACTCTGGACTCTCCTTTCGCATCTGTGCGCATCAGCCTCTGGGCTTCCTTTCGGCTTTGACCCAGCTGCGTCATTACTCACAGCGCTACTTGTACTTGTCCTTTGTTCTTCCCCAGTAGCTTGGTGAGTGTCTTCTGACCTGGGGGTCTTATTTTCCAGCACTATCTCATGTTGCATTTTGGATACTCTGTTCATAGGGTTTTCATGGTAAGAGATATTCAGAGGTGGTTTACCATTGCCTTCCTCTGAGTTTGGATGCTTCTTAGTCTGGTGTCTCAGCTTCGACCCCCTCTAAGATGCACACCTTAATGTGGTGATGGGGTTTGAGAGTGTTGAAGAAGCTGAGAGCAATGCCGTCAGGAGTCCAGACCAAGAGGCAGCCCCCTTGGAGGGGCACCCAAGGCAGAACATGGGGAAGGATCTCGAAACTCCACAGGAAAAATATACAAAACATTCACATGTTTAGGAACCCCCTTGTCACTTGGTGTGGTTTTTGTTTTAAAAAATACATGTATTACAAACACGTAGGTTGGTATCATGGCATACTAGAATAACGATACGTTTTTCAACTCTTTGGGAACACTGATCTTATGGAAATATTGCCATGACCCTGAGAAATGTGCTGCTAAGAGGGTGGCCTTATCATTGGACAGAGTGAGGCAACCGCCTTAAACCCCAGATACTGCAGAGTGGAGGGTTGTGACGAGGAGCTGAAGGACAGAGCTTTGTGTAGCACACAGGCAGCCTTCTTCCCCTAAACTAGCCTGCTGTCCTCAGAGTGGTGTTTGTGGAATGGGGTTGCCATCTTGTCCTTTGCCTCAGACAGCACAATGTCTTGGGGCAGCCCTACCTGCTAACAATTGCATGATTAGGTGACCAGAGGCTTTGTGATTTGAAGACTCCTGAGGACTGCTATTGACAAGTCTTGTAAGTTCATGTTTGGTGTATGTAGAGGGAAGATGTACCCCAAAGAGCAACAACATAAGGAACAGGCCAATGTGTCGATTTTGGTTTCTCTCAGTTACTCATCTTTCCAATCTTAAGTTCAGTTCTCCACATTTCCATATCAGTTTGCATTTTTGTAAAGTCTTCATGAAAATTCATCAGTATATTGGTGTGGATTTATACTAATATACACATATTTTGCCCTGTGAGGATTTAGTACCAAACCCTCTCTTCTCCTGGACAGGGCTGGCATCGGAGGGCTGCCAGGTCGGGTCCTAGCCAAAGGCCCCTCCTTAGGGAGGATGGGTGGGTAGCGCTCCCTTCCACGATCTGTGGCAGTGTCAGCTCCCGACCCTGTCACGGATCATGAGAGGGAGCTCGCAAGCACCCCCTACTGCCACACAGGCCCGCAACACCCACCTGAATGCCCCACCTATCTCTCGCTTGACATAAATGTTGGTTGCACTGCAGGCGCAAGCCTGCCATCAACAAAGATGGTGTTTGAGGTTTCCCTAAGGGGCTGATGCCCCTGTCACCATCTTGGTTGATGGCAGAGATGTGTGCATGCATCCGTGCCATCAACCAAGAAGGCGGTGAAGGTATCAGCCCCGTAGGGAAGCCTCAGCTACCATCTTGGTTAATGGCAGGCATGCACACACAGTGCGGGCAGCATTCACCAAGGGAAAGGTAGGTAGGTGGAGTGTGTGTACATGCGTGTGTGTGCCAGGGCCCCAGGCAGGCTGGTGCCCTAGGGCCCTGGCATGCCTGGTGCCAGCCCTGCTCCTAGATCAGGGGTAGGGAAACTTTTTCAACCCAAGGCCCACATTCCGTTCTGGGAAACCTTCTGAGGCCCACATGCCAGTGGTAGGCAAGGCCAGAGGCCAAAATGGGTAAGCAGCGAATGTAAATGTTTTCTTTGTATGGTAGGCTACTTTCCACACACACACACAGTAGAAGCACTAATTGAGTTCAATGACACATTCCAACCAAGTAAACACAATTGGGTTACAAAGCAGAGCCTGGAAGAAATGTAGCCTGAGAAGAATTACAGGGATCAGACAGAGAGAGGCCTGGAGGCCTGAGGTTCCCCACCCCTGTGCTAAACCATAGAGAAAAATCCCTACCCTTTTCATCAGCTCTTGTAACAAAAACTGCCCTTACTGTTTTTCTCTAGACATGCCCAGCTCTTTCATACCTTCTTCACAAAGGTCTTGTCTCTCCTCCCTGTATCTTCCTCAGTGCTTTCCGCTGCAACCTTTCCAATTAGTTTTCAGATCCCGGGCTATTATGCAATTGATTGAGCTTTTGGGGATGGGAGCATATGAAATATGGCTTTCACCTCACGAGGCAGGCGAATAGAATTTTCTTACCCTTTATCCCTGACCTTTTGCTGGTCTCTCATCTTTCTCACATCCTCCAGATCTCTGAAGTAAAAAGCAGTGGGCCAAAGCGATAATTAGCTAGCACTTTTGCCCATAATTACTGTGTTAGCATCTCTGGAGAGACCTGAAAGCTTGCACTGTCCCTTTAAAAGGACAATTTGATAATCCTCTTGACATTTTCCCTCTTTTCTTTCTTTCTTTTCTTTTTTTTTGGGAGGGGGGTAATGATATTGCACAGAAATTTTAACTTTATAAAATACTCCTAAAGGGAGGTTTAAGCAATAATGCCAAGATTATGGAAATGACTCCCATTTAGCACATGCAAGGACCTGACAAAAAACACAGACTGCTTTGGAACAGTGTAACCCTCATTAGGAGCTGCTTTCAAATGTTTATTCATCGAGCGGTAAATGTTTATTGTAATACATTTTATTGGGACATAAATTAAAGAACTGTGATTATGGGTAGAGGGAATGTGTTTAGCAAGGCAGAAGGTGAAAACGCGGGAAAGCTGGAAATGCAGAGGTTGGGTTGCTTGTATCTGTGTGTTGTGGGAGAGAGGGAGGAAGAACAGGATGCAGGACCTTGCAAAGGAGTAAGTATTCCATCTTTCAATTTCTTTGTATATTTCACCAGTGAAGTGCCTACCAAAATGTGGTCATAATGATGGTCTGTAACTAAGCACAACCTCTTCTAGGGATAGACGGATCAGTCTAAATCCATCCCATTTCATTTTTCCTGGCACTCAGTCTTTTCCAGAGCTGTGACAATGTGTATTGTTTTATATTGGCACTTAGTCATAGGT
Source organism: Rhineura floridana (assembly GCF_030035675.1). Classification (NCBI taxonomy): domain Eukaryota; kingdom Metazoa; phylum Chordata; class Lepidosauria; order Squamata; family Rhineuridae; genus Rhineura; species Rhineura floridana. The sequence goes on from NC_084482.1 coordinate 185,846,566, forward strand.
CCATTCCTTCCTGTTTTGTGCAGAAAGAACGCATTAACAGTTTGCATTTAAATTGGACACATGATTATATCCATTATTGTACTCATTTTTGTATACATTTTCCTAAGATGCGTATTTTCCATTGCTCTTCAATGTTATTTTCCATACAAATGCATTTTATATGCCTTTTAGTATTTCAGTATGCACTTTTTGTGCACTGAAAATGCATTGCAAAATCTGGAGAAGGGCATAATCTGATGGCGAATTGTGTTCCAAACTGCAGTCAAGTTCAAGGCTGTCTAATTAGGTCATCCTTATATATATAGATCTAATTCTGATCTAATTTATTGGCTTTACTGGATGAGGGAGAGACAAGTTTCAATGTTCTGAGGAGGAGCTTATATTTGCTTCTTGAACACTTTCCATTCTTTCCTAAATAAGTGCATGCAAGAAATAAAGTTGACGCTCCTTTGTTTTCTTAACTACAAACCCACATATGATTAGAAGTACATAAAAGAGTATTGCTGTGTGCACTTTTTGCTAACAAAAATGCATTGAGGAGTGTGTAATCCAGCTGGGAGTTGCAGTCCCATCTGCATGCAAGCTCAGGAGGATTGGACTGGGCCGCTTTGGTGTGAAATGCAGACCAAATTCCTCACCCATCTCTAAATTGGGCTCATGCTGTATCACAGTGGTTCCCTCAAGAGTAGCGATCGTAGGCTGTCATAATCATCAGAATACACTCCTTAGAGCCTGGAAAAAGAGAGAAGTACACCTCAGACACATAGGCAGCATAGGTGTTGGCCTTGATTCTCCCCACCCCCCAAAATTTGCAAGCATCTGGGCACTCACTGGAGATGAAACAAGCATCACGGAAGGAGAGGCTAGAATGTAGGTACTTCTTTTCTATTATTCTACTTGTATTAAGTAGTTATCTCTTCCATTGAAAAATTAAGGATGGAAGCAAGTTCTTCCTGGGCTTACTTTAGCAATGCTCTTTTTGCAATGTTCAAAAAGGGGATTTTGAAACAGGGAAAAAGCTGTAAGTCAGCTACAGGTTTTGCATGTAGAAGGTCCTTGGTTCAATCACCAGGTAAGGTTGGAGAGACCCTGTCTGAAGTCCTGAAGACCTATTACCAGTCATTGCAAACATTACTGATCTTGATGGGCCAATGGCCTGACTCAGTGCTTCCTCTCCCCCAGTGATTGACAGTTATGAGGCAGTATTTTCTGGTGTTTCTAATTAGAGCTACCTCCCCACCCCCTGGCGCCCAACCATGGCAACTACTTATGCTGGGATTGGGTGAACAGAAATGTATCATGGGCCATAGTTGGCCTTCTGCCCTTCCCTGATATACACTCTGTACAGAACTGTATATGGAGAAAAATCACATATGGGAAACTCGTTACAACCCTTTGACTTCAGCTGAACTTGTCACCATATTGTTGATTATATTTCTATGTATTCTTAAGTGCTAGCTGATTACTTCCTATTAACTATTGGACTCCCTATAGAACTGTATTAAGCCACATCCCTCATAAAGATGAGGAATCCCCTAACAGAACTAGTGGAGTCATGTAATCAGGAATAACAAATGGATGTGCTATGAGACATAGGGAGTACCAAATTACCCTATTTGTCATGTTAATATTCAAGCTTTTCACCTAAAATCATTTGTCATCCTATCTGAAAGAAGCTTCTTATTCTGTGGATTTCTCAGATTGGCCTTGCTCCTATAAAATCCGCTGCCTCAGACAATTTGAGCATGGTGGTGGGCAATGTTAGCCAGTCCTTCTGTTACTTTATATAATGAGTTAACTACCAATCTTCCATCTCTCTACACTGGCTAGTTAATGTCTTCTTGCAAGTGCAAAACATTATGGGTTGCTTGCAAAGTTAGTCCTACTCAGAGTAGACCCATTGAAAATAATGGACGTGACTAATGCCTTTTAATTAATATGCCATTTATATGCAGTTTACAGCATAAAATCAATTATAAAATATGTACATAATTAAAATAGCAAATTACAGTTAAAAATTAAAACTTCCTTAGTTATAATATAGAGATCCAGTGTGGCATAGTGGTTAGAGTGCTGGACTAGGACCTGGGAGACCAGGGTTCGAATCCCCACACAGCCATCAAGCTCACTGGGTGACCTTGGGCCAGTCACTGCCTCTCAGCCTCACAGGAAGGTAATGGTAAACCACCTCTGAATACCGCTTACCATGAAAATCCTATTCATAGGGTCCCCATAAGTCAGGATCGACTTGAAGTCAGTCCATTTCATTTTTTTTTCATTTATAATATCCAATAAAACAAAGCACTTAAACATGACAATTAAAACAGTTAAAAACAAACAACAACACTGGAAATACAAGTGAAGGGAAATGCTTGTCTAAATAGGTGCATTGTCAGGAGCTGGTGGAATGCCAATACCAATGGAACCTCCCATATTTCAACAGGGAGGGCATTTAGCAGTACTATTGCCACCAGTGAAGAGGCCCTCCTCCATGCTACCACAAACTGATAATCATCCGGTCCATCAAGTTCAGTGGGTCTATTCAGTGGGTTTATTTTGAGTACAACTTAGGTGGATAGCACCCTAACGGATTACTGCATTTTTTAATCTGATGCCTGCTCTTCTTTCTTTCCGTTCAAGAATTACCAAATGTAGCAAGTATGGGATCCTTAGCACCCCATTTGAACTCTGAAGGGGTGGCAGCCTAGGAAAGGTAGTCCTTGAGCAGTGGTAGCCCTTGAGCTATGGAATTCCCTCCCCGCAGAGGAGCATCTGACAACTTAATTGGATAATTTACCGTATTCTTCTGACCATAAATTATTTTAACTGATTTTAATCTTGTATGTTTATATTATTGTAATCCACTTGGGACCTTATGGTGATGGCAGGTAAATAACAATAACAATAACAATAATAATAATAATAAACAACTTTAAAAGTAGCATTCAATGTCTAGTGGCTATAATATGCAGAGGGAGCATGTTCTGGATGAGCTGAAAATGGAATGGAACTGAGATGCATTCAGATGAGTAAACTAGAGCAGGGGCTTGCTTGATACCCAACAATGAAGTGCTTATAGTACTTCATTTAACTAATGTATCCTCAGCAACAGCAGGTAATCCAACCCCTTAATACAGGCCTGGACAACTTTGAAGTCCATCAGCAATATATGGCAGTCCCCTGGGGCCTTGATGAATGTTTTATTCTCCTGACTGGAACTGCAAAAATAACAGGTTACAATACATGGCTCAAAGACTACATTTGATTTAGTGGGTCTGGGTCACAAGTTGTAAGGGTCTGTCCTGATGATATGTAAGGCAACATAACAATAAGGCCACTCCATCAGCTCTGTAGGGAGACCAGCTGTGTTTGACTCTCCCTCTCCCGCAACTTTCAGCGAGCCATAGCCATTCAATCTAGCTTCAGCAGAGGGAGAAATAGGACTGCAGATCCCACTGCATCATCTTGGCTGACAGGCCAACTCCATGGGCTCATCCTTTCATTGTATCTGTTTTCATTCAAAGTGGTTGTCTATAACAACTTGGCCATTTTAAGAGCTGGCGCAGAGTGGTAAGCGGTGGTAATGCAACCAAAGCTCTGCTCACGGCCGGAGTTCGATTCCAACAGAAGGAGGAAGTCGAATCTCCGGTAGAAGGGGTCGAGGTCCACTCAGCCTTCCATCCATCCGTGGTCGGTAAAATGAGTACCCGGCATATGCTGGGGGGTAAAGAAAGGCCGGGGAAGGAACTGGCAATCCCACTCCATATATACGGTCTGCCTAGTAAACGTCGCAAGACGTCACCCTAAGAGTCGGAAACGAGTCGCACTATAAGTGCGGGGACACCTTTACCTTTACCTTTTGCCTGAGTTTGATTGTTTTCCTCTTCCCTCTGTATCTTGTTTCCTTTTGTGTTGTGTTTTAAATTATGATCTAGAGGGGAGGGATTGTCTTGTTTGTTACTGATCCTGCGTAAAGTGTACTTAGAGCCTTTTGGGCTGAGGAGAGGGGTACAAATGTCTTAAATAATAAAATAATGAATGAATCAAGACACCTGAGCAGGGGTAAAGCAGGGGTTGCCAAACTATGGTCCGTGGACCAAGCTTCATTTAAGTGGTCCATGGAATCTCTGTGGATTTGTGGTTGAAGATGGGAGATGGCACATCCATCATATTAAAGATAGATAGATGATAGATGATAGATGATAGATGATAGATGATAGATGATAGATGATAGATGATAGATGATAGATGATAGATGATAGATGATAGATGATAGATGATAGATAGATGATAGATAGATGATAGATAGATGATTGATAGATGATTGATAGATGATTGATAGATGATTGATAGATGATAGATAGATGATAGATAGATGATAGATAGATGATAGATAGATGATAGATAGATGATAGATAGATGATAGATAGATGATAGATGATAGATAGATGATAGATAGATAGATGATAGATAGATAGATGATAGATAGATAGATGATAGATAGATGATAGATAGATGATAGATAGATGATAGATAGATGATAGATAGATGATAGATAGATGATAGATAGATGATAGATAGATTGATTGATTGATTGATTGATTGATTGATTGATTGATTGATTGATTGATAGAAGATAGATAGATGATAGATGATAGATAGAAGATAGATAGATGATAGATGATAGATGATAGATGATAGATGATAGATAGATGATAGATGATAGATAGATGATAGATAGATGATAGATAGATGATAGATAGATGATAGATAGATGATAGATAGATGATAGATAGATGATAGATAGATGATAGATGATAGATGATAGATGATAGATGATAGATGATAGATGATAGATGATAGATGATAGATGATAGATAGATAGATGATAGATAGATAGATGATAGATAGATAGATGATAGATAGATAGAAGATAGAAGATAGATAGAAGATAGATAGATAGATAGATGATAGATAGAAGATAGATGATAGATAGAAGATAGATGATAGATAGAAGATAGATAGATGATAGATAGAAGATAGATGATAGATAGAAGATAGATAGAAGATAGATGATAGATAGATGATAGATAGAAGATAGATGATAGATAGATAGAAGATAGATAGATAGAAGATAGAAGATAGATAGAAGATAGATAGATAGATAGAAGATAGATAGATAGATAGATGATAGATAGAAGATAGATGATAGATAGAAGATAGATAGATGATAGATAGAAGATAGATGATAGATAGAAGATAGATAGATGATAGATGATAGATAGAAGATAGATAGATGATAGATGATAGATGATAGATAGATAGATAGATGATAGATAGATAGATAGATGATAGATGATAGATGATAGATGATAGATGATAGATGATAGATGATAGATGATAGATGATAGATGATAGATGATAGATGATAGATGATAGATGATAGATGATAGATGATAGATGATAGATGATAGATGATAGAAGATAGATGATAGATAGATGGATGGATGGATGGATGGATGGATGGATGGATGGATGGATGGATGGATGGATGGATGGATGGATGGATTTTTGAAAGCAACTCTGGATCTCTATAAGGATTCCGTTAATCACATAAAAATATATGAACATAATTGTGATTAACAAAACAGAGTTTTTGATTGTATTAACAAAACATTTCAGCTTCTGCCTTCATCAGCTGCTAACATACAAATGCTGTTACCAAGGTGGCAGTTATAGAGCTTTGATAATGGAATGCTCAGAGGGGCTTCATTTGCAGAAGCTAAGTAGTGGTGGTACTGTCCTCCAGGTTCAGGCCATGTGGTGCCAATGTGTCCAGAGAGTAAATCCAAAAGTCCTCCCTTTTGGTCAATGCTGCTGGATCTGCTGGCATCTCTATCGCTGTAATGGAAAAGTCCAACAGGCTGTGACCCTCAATGTTAAAATGCTTTGCAACTGGTTGCTCCACTTTTTTTGTCAAAATTGCTGACTTGTGGTTCCTGAAGCGCATGCGTAGGTCAGTTGTGGTCTTTCCTACGTATTGGATATGACATCCTGGTCTTTTGCATTCAATGACATAGATTATATTGCAGGACCTGCAGGTGATGTTCTGTTTGATGTAATATGTCCTGCCTGTCCTAATGCTTTCTGCTCTTATAAAAATTATGTTTTTATTGTTTTTATTTTTATTATATTGTATTTTATTGCATTACAATTTGATTTGTATGTAATTCAAATTGTCATACCATAAAGTACAATATTGTTGTGCACCTCCCCAATCTCCAAGCAGTGAGATTTCAGGGGTCCCTGTGCTCATCCAGGGTTTGGTTTCCTTTGGGAAGAAGGTCAGCGGAGACTGTGGTGTCTTTGTGAAATATGGTTTATTTATCTACACACATTCCAACCTGAGCTTAGTATGGAGGGGTTCAAGGCATCAGGAGTCCAATATCCAGCTTTCCCATCAGTGTTACAGGAGGCACCCCAAATGCCATGGTGCAGAGAGCCAGTCTCTCTGCTTGCCTCCAGTTCCCAGCAATTCTTGCTCATGACTGAAAACACAAGCCTCTCCTAGCAGCCAGGAAGGGGGGGAAGGCTCTCCTGAAGAGTTTCAATGACAAAAGGGTGTTCCTAGCCCATCCACCAGTTGCTGGGCAACTGATAGACCCATTATCCTACCTGGCCACTCTATTAGCTTAACAAAAGAGACTCATCTGACTAGCAGAGTGAGTTCCTCATTCCAAGGCACAGGATTCCAAATCAGAGGTTGGAAGGGGACCCACAGGAATCATCCATTCCAACCCCCATACTCATAACATTATGTAAAAACTAAAAGGAGTAATACAAATTCAATTTAAAAGCATATGGCATGTAGCACAGCACATTAAAATTGCTACATCAGGGAGAGAAAAAAAATTAAGTGGTCCGCCAAGACCTTCAACAAATTTCATGTGGTCTGTTGTGAAAAAAGTTTGAGAACTACTGTTCTAAAGTGTTGCACAGTGTTGGCTGGAAGGCTTCTTCCCACTTTTGATGAGGCTGATGTGCTCTGAATTGGGTACATGATTATGCACAGGGCCAGCTCCAGGAATGCTGGAGCCCTTGGACATCAGCTTGCCCTGGGCCCCGGCATGTGTGTGTGCGTGCGCACACACACACATGGCCCCCCATGCCCCCCTACCTGTCTGCTGTCTTTTACCATTGCCCTTAACAAAGATGGCGGCCACAGTTTCCCTAAGGGGATGAAGCCTCTGCCGCCATCTTTGTTGATGGCACACATGCGTGCGCATCTCTGCCATCAACTAAGATGGCTGCAGGGGCTTCAGTACCTTAGGGAAACCGCGGCCGCCATCTTCATAAAGGGGAATGGTAAAAGACAGCAGACAGGTAGGTGGAGTGGGGGTTGTGGGTGGCACAGATCATGGAAGGGGAGCAGAGGGGCATCTGAGGGCCCCCCTGTAGCTCCAGGGGCTATCGGGCCAGTGCCCCACCTGGCTGCCCTTTAGAACCAGCCCTGATTGTGCATCGTTCTGCAAATGAGCCTTGCAGGATGGAGAACAATTGGAGCAAGAATAAAATCCCTCCTTCTAGGTTGCTAAATGGGAAGGCAAATTAGAAAGCAATGGGAAAAGTTTGCCTTTCCCACATGTATGTCTCTGTATGGCACCCATAGCTTCACACTGCTGTTTTCATCCTTATTTGTCTCCAGAAAGAAAAAGAAAAAGAAACCACTTGAGATATAATTGCCTCTCACTGTGTCTGCTTGGTTCTATTACAAGAACAGTAGGGAGAATTCAACTTATTATGTGCGTTCTGTTCATAACCTTACAAAGCAAGAACAAAACAACAACAAAATCCCCAGGATCACTGCAATCAAATACCTGCTGCTTATACTGGTGGAGGGTACACCGATTAAGAAGCAAACAAGAAAAAAATCCTACAAACCCCCATTTGGTGTTTAAATAGAATAGATGTTTTTTGCTATGCCACATTGCATCCTATGAAAAGCCTAATACAAATAGTGAAGGTGAACAAACCATGAAAGTGTCCTCACAGGTTCTAAGTGGTCCATATGCTGAGGTAAATGTTTTGCCATTCAAACAATACAAGCTGGCACAATGTTTGTATTTCTTATTTTAGTGCCACCTACTGGGAGACATCTTGAGTCAAGAAAATGTTGTCATTACTTATGGCATAAATTAGTATATTCTTTGCTTTTTATCTCCATAAGGTAAAGCCTAAGGACTTTTGCACTGTCTGTGCTTTATATCAACGGCAGCATACTCTGGATGCAGGGTCTTGTATAAAAAATGACGACATGCACACATAAAGCATTCCCCAGGTGTAGAGCTGCGATACACATTTTGCAATGAGGAAATATGATCCTCCATGTATAAATTAAGCAAATTCAATAAATATGTATGGTTTCTCATTTACAAAATGTATTATGTAGATTCTATTTCCTCCAATTTATTCTGTTCCACCATTTACGTGGAAGGCCAAAGAACTATACAGAGCACTAAATCCTGTATAGCTGAGAGTTATAAGAAGCTGAAATCTATTATTACAGTCTGTAGCTTTTCTGCAGTCCTACAGATAAGTGGCATGCATGAACACATCCCTGTCTATATATACACAGTGCTGGAGAGGTGGAAGCCTCCCCACGCACACAAATAGCTCACCCTATTGCTGGACTTTTCTGGTTACTTGAAGGAAAGATACTTTTCCCAAACCAAACTTACTCAAATTATAGACTAGAAATTCAAATAAGGCTATATTCTAAAATATTTTCTGCTTGAAAGCTGACTCCATCAAAATCAACATAGGAACATAGAGAGCTTCCTTATATCAGGTCAGACGACCATTGGTCCATCTAGCCAGTACTGTCTACACTGATAGGTAGCGGCTCTCCAGAATTTCTGATGGGGGTCTCTCCCAGCCCCATCTGGAGATTCTGGGGATTGAACTTGCTCTACCACTGAGCTGTGTTCCTTTCCATTTTTTCCAACCTAATGTGAAATATACTATTATTTCTCTTTCATTTATCTAACCTGTGGGATAAAGCTTCTTTCCTGATGCTCCTAAATATATATACACTATATATATTTATTGTCTGGTGCCACTGTTGTGTCTGTGTATACATGAAGTAGTCCTTGCCTGTACCTTAAGATCTACAGATTCCACAGTTGTGTGGGATACAACCTTCTTCATGGTAGTGCCCTCTTGGTGAAATACTCTCCCCTCATACAGCAAGGACTGACACTGGTATTGCTTCAGCATAACATTAAAACCTCCACTCAGGCTTCTAAAGAGTTTTTAAGTGAATGACTCTGTAATCTGTCCTGCTGTCCTTACCTGCCTTTATTTCTGTTTATTTGTACATATTTTTCATGAACTTGTCTTAGTGTTTTATTATATAGCCATGAGAGTGACTGTCTACTATAGCCAGCATGGATTTTTCACATTCCTCAATGTTAAATTGAAAATACCCCCATGCCATTCTGATGCTTCCCATAAGTTCATTTCAGAACAAAACCTTACAAAACTTATAGTCCTGAACTCAGAAACACTTGCTTAATAACCTTCTAAATTTCATGGCAATACACAAAATAGTCTGAGATAATTGAGAGTTCAAAGTATAAAAAGAGGGGGGGGAACCAGAGCCCCTTTGGACTTTTTTCTCTCAGAGTTCTCATAATCTGTTGACATTCACTAAAAATCAGCCATATTCACAGACTACCTGTATTCCTATTACTGACCTTGGCCCATACTCTGACCTTCATCTTCTGCAATTTAAAAGTTAAAAAATGCCTACCTGATTTTTAATTAATTTAAGAAATTTTGCATTGAACTGAATGCTAGTGTTGGGCATGCTCAGTAGGAATCAACTCTCAGTGTTCTAAAAGCCAGAGTCACAGCTGCTTGGCTTGCCTAATCAGGGGACCACACCCACAACAGACTTTGATTCACTTGAGACAGTCATGGCTTCCCCCAAAATCTATTGGGAAGTGTAGTTTCTGAAGGGTGCTGAGAGGAGACTCCTATTCCCCTGACAGAGCTCCAGTGGCCAGAGAGGGGTTTAACAGTCAGCCACTCTGATTGAAGCTCTGTGAGGGGCACAGGGTATCTCTTAGCAACTCTCAGCACTCTTCACTAACTACACTTCCCAGGATTCTTTGAGAAAAGCTGTGACTGTCCAGAGTGGAATAAAGACACGGTGTGAATGTGGCCAGGGACAGCTTTGGTGTAAATTTGCGTGGGAGGCTACATGTGCCTGCTGTAGAATAAAAAGGTGGGGGAAATGCTGAAAAGCAATGATACTGTTCACAGTGTTTTCCTTTTGTTCACAGTGTTTTCCTTTCCTTCCTCTGCCAAGTGCCCACTCACCCAATCTCCTCCCCCCTACCCTCCCTGCCCCTCCCCCAGTGTTAGAGTACTACCTGGGAGACCAGGGTTCAACTCCCCACACTGCCATGAAGCTCACTGGGTGACGTTGGGCCAGTCACTGCCTCAGCCTCAGAGGAAGGCAATGGTAAAACCATCTCTGAATACAATTTACCCTGAAAACCCTATTCATAGAGTCACCATAAGTCAGGATCGACTTGAAGGCAGTCCATTTCCATTTTCAAACATGATTTCACAGAAATAAATCCCATTGAATTAAAAAAGTATGCAAACAATCAAACCCACCCTCCCTTCTCCTCCCTCCTGTCCCCTCCCTCTTGCCCCTTCCCTCTTCCTCCCTCTGCCCCTCCAACCCCATCACCATCCCCTTCCAATCCCCTTCTTCCCCTTCCCCCTCGTCCCCCTCCCCTTCTTCCTCTCCATGGTCAGTTTTACCTATCTTAAGCATGATTCCATGGGAGTAAATACTATTGAACTCTATAAGCATGCAAATGATCAAACCCACCCTCCCCTTCTTTTGAATGGTGGCAACACATGCAATCAGCCCAAATAATAGAAAGAAGAAAGGTGCTGTGCTGATCTTGTTTTAGCAGGGAGGAAGCAACGTTATTAAGACAGTTGATATAGTTCAGATGGTCACTTTAAATATGTCTGATTTACTGTGCAATTTATTAAAGTTTCCTATAGGAAATCATTTGTTTCTATATCTGTGAATATGTGAAGTACAGCAACACTTTGCAAAATTTTCACTAAAAAATCTTCAAAAATAATTGTGGATTAATTGACCGTGCCCACCTTGCATTAAATGAAGTGGTTTAAACATAGCAGGCTGAAAACATGCATCCTTTTTTTCCTCAACAGCTAGAGTCATTCCTGAAGTAGTAACAAATTGTAATCAGACTGATTTTACATCAAACTGCAGTTTCAGACTCAACTGTTAATGTGCCCAAAATAGAAATAAAACATAACCTCCACTTTGAAACACAAAAGACTGTCTTCACCATCACATGACTGACCAATAAAAAGAATTTGAAATTAATAAAAATAAATTTGACACAGATTTCTACGATGAATAATGAGGAAAATAACATTTTATTGATTAGATTCTCTGTTGAAACATTAGTTAACACAGGAAAGAAGCAAGGTAATAAGAACACCAACAAACATACAAATATAATTCTCCATCTTTGGAGATGGCAGGTGTTGCCACCACTCACCATATGCTCAGAGGCACATGTTACCAAATTCTTCCAAGCTACATAGCAAGTGGTTTGGACTGTGAAAGACCAACCCAAATGGTGTCTGCATTTTGACAACTTTGTAGGGTAGTACAATATCTCAGAGAGGAGGTCAGGTCTCCTGCTCCCCTGGTGCATTCACTATAGCTGTCCAATTTCCCTCCTTTTTTAAAGTTTGATAGAAATATCTGTGGGCTATAGGCACATTCTGAAACTGCAAGGTTTTTTGCCTATTAGTGAGTTGTTTATGGGCTAAATTGGTGGTCTGTTTTATCTTTTGTTGTAAGCTGCTTTGATACCAGTATTGATGAAGTGTGGATTCTAACTCTTGTACATAATGTTCTGCTCATAAATAAATTTCCTTAGAAAAAAATTAAAGCAGGGATATTTATTTATTTATTACATTTATATACCGCCCCATAGCCAAAGCTCTATGGGCAGTTTACAGCAATATTTATTTATTATTTGATTTATATCCCACCCCTCCTCCCAGCAGGAACCCAGGGCAGCAAACAAAAGTACTAAAAACACTTTAAAACATCATAAAAACAGACTTTAAATTACATTAAAACAAAACAACTTTAGAAACATTCTTCCAAACAGCTTTGAAGACATACCCCCCCAAAATGTTTAAAAACATACTTAAAAAAAAAATGTTTAAAAGCATATTAAAAACCAATTCCAATACAGAAGCAGGGATAAGGTCTCAGCTTAAAAGGCTTGAAAGAGGAAGGTCTTCAACAGGCACCGAAAAGATAACAGAGATGGTGCCTGTCTAATATTTAAGGGCAGGGAGTTCCACAGGGTAGGTGCCGCTACACTAAAGGTCCATTTGCTATGTTGTGCAGAACGGACCCCCTGATAAGATGGTATCTGCAGGAGGCCCTCACCTGCAGAGAGCAGTGATTGACTGGGTATACAAGGGATAAGACGATCTTTCAGGTATCCTGGTCCCAAGCTGTATAGGGCTTTGTACACCAAAACTAGAACCTTGAACTTGCAATGGTTCAAAGTTGCATTGTTTCTGTTACTGTAATGCCCGGTAGCTAATGGGCAGCCACTGCAATTCTTTCAGAAGCAGGGTGACACCCTGCCTCAGTGAGCAGTCTCTCCGCCACATTTATCACCAGCTGCAGCTTCCGGAACAACCTCAAGGGTAGCCCCACGTAGAGCGCATTACAATAATCCAGCCTGGAGGTTACCAGTGCTTGGACAACAGTGGTCAGGCTATCCCAGTCCAAAAACGGCTGCAGCTGTCTCACCAGCCGAAGCTAGTAAAAGGCACTCCTAGCCATGGAGGTCACCTGGACCTCTAGCGACAAAGATGGATCCAGGAGCACCCCCAGACTATGAACCTGTTCTTTCAGAGGGAGTATGACCCAATCTAAAGCGGGTAACTGACCAATTATCTGAACTCGGGAACCACCAACCCACACGCCTCCATCTTGCTAGGATTCAGACTCAGTTTATTGGCCCTTATCCAGCCCTCCACCGAGTCCAGGCAGCAGTCCAGGGCTTGAGAGAAATAGAGCTGGGTATCAGCAGCGTCTGCTGACATCTCACTCCAAATCTGATGACTGCTCCCAAGGGCTTCCTATAGATGTTAAACAGCATGGGGGACAAGATGGTACCCTGCGACACCCCACAGCACAACTTCCAGGGGGCCGAAAGACAATCACCCAATGCTATTCTCTGAAAATTACCCTGGAGATAGGATCAGAACCATGTAACACAGTGCCTCTGATACCCATCTCTCCAAGTTGGCCCAGAAGGATACCATGGTCAATGGTATCAAAAGCTACTGAGATATCAAGTAAGAATAACAGGGTCACACTCCCCCTGTCCTTCTCCTGATAAAGGTCATCCATCAGGGCGACCACTGCTGATTCAGTCCCATAATCAGACATGAACCCAGACTGGAACAGGTCAAGATAATCTGTTTCAACCACTGCTGATTCAGTCCCATAATCAGACGTGAACCCAGACTGGAACAGGTCAAGATAATCTGTTTCATCCAAGAGTACTTGCAATTGCTGTGCCACAACCCTCTCCATCACCTTCCCTAAGAAGGGAGTATTTGTGACCGGTTGGTAATTGTCGCAGACCAATGTGTCCAGGGTGGGCTTTTTCAGGAGTGGTCGGATCACTGCCTCTTTCAGGGAGGCTGGAACCCCTCCCGCCCACAATGAGGCATTGACCCCCCCCCTGAATCCACTTGGTCAAACTCCCTTGGCAAGCTTTAATAAGCCAAGAAGAGCAAGGGCTGAGAGGACACATTGCTGGCCACATCATCGCAAGCTCCTTGTCTACGTCATCAGGCCGCATCAGCTGAAACCATTCCCAAAAGGTTGCAGCAGATGTTGCACTGGACACCTCATTGGGGACTACAGTAGTTGTGGATGGGACATCAAGACTGCTACTGAGGCAGGAACCTAGGATTGCTAGGATAGGGGACCTAAGGCCTCTCTTTCAGGCCCTCAGGATTCTCCAAGGCCATGATCCCTCCCCAGGCCACATACCTCACTGGCACTGCTCCATGCAGTGTTTTTCCTAACTAGATTGCCACTTTTTATGGTGATAATCCCTCTCGCTTGACTGAGTGGAGAATGGAGAGATGCACGTGTGTGGGTGGGTGTAGAAACCTCTGACTATTGCATGTCTGGAATGTAGCCATTGTCCAAAGGTAAGAGCTACATCTGTTCCTCTGCCCACTTTTGCCTCTGGTCCCATCTACTTTTTGCCTGTCCCCCTGCTCACTACTAGTATGCAACTCTGTTAAGAATAAACCAGTGTGGCTGGACTGGAACTAGGAAACACCGACTCAGATCATGGCTCAGCTATGAAATTCTGTAGATGGCCTTGGGAAAACCACTTTCTCAGAGGAACTAACTTCCCACTGTTATTGCAAAGAGAAATAATAATAATAATAATAATAATTTATAAGTCGCCTATCTGGCCAATGGCCACTCTAGGCGACGTACAACTCAATTAAAATACATCATAATAAATACAGTACAACAGTAAAACAGTGACAGTTCAGAGTAGCAGGCAATTAGTCAAAAAGATTAACCCTCCCCGGAAGTCCCGAAGGCCTGTCTGAAAAGCCAGGTCTTCAAGGCCTGGCGGAATACATCCAGGGAAGGGGCATGTCGAAGATCATATGGGAGGGAGTTCCAGAGAGTGGGGGCTGCCACTGAGAAGGCCCTCTCTCTAGTCCCCACCAGCCTAGCTGTTTTAGTTGGTGGGACTGAGAGAAGGCCCTGTGTGGCTGATCTTGTCGGGCGGCATAATTGGTGGCGTTGGAGGCGTTCCATCAGATAAACTGGGCCGAGACCATGTAGGGCTTTAAAGGTTAATACCATCACCGGAAAACAACTGGGAGCCAGTACAGATCGAGCAGCACTGGGGTGATGTGCTCCCGGCGAGGACAGTTTGTAAGTAGTCGAGCCACCGCATTTTGTATAAGTTGTAGTTTCCGGACCATTTTCAAGGGTAGCCCCACGTAGAGCGCATTACAGTAGTCCAAACGAGGGCATGTACCACCAATGGGAGCTGATGAACAGGGAGGTAGGGTTGCAGTCTACGTATGAGGTGTAATTGATACAAGCTGCCCGGCTCACTGCCGAAATCTGAGCCTCCATGGACAGCTTGGAATCAAGGACAACCTCTAGGCTGCGGACTTGGTCCTTTAGGGGCAGTTTCACCCCATCGAACATCAAGTCAATATCTCCCAACCTTCCCTTGTCCCCCACGAGTAGCACCTCGGTCTTATCAGGATTCAGCTTCAACCTGTTCCTTCCCATCCATCCACTCACGGATTCCAGGCACTTGGACATGGTCTCCACAGCCAACTCTGGTGAGGATTTAAACAAGAGATAGAGATGAGTGTCATCTGCATACTGGTGACACTGCAGCCCAAATCTCCTAGTGATAGTCCCCAGCGGCTTCATATAGATATTAAATAGCATGGGAGAGAGGATAGAGCCCTGTGGCACACCACAATTGAGAGGCCAAGGGTCTGAAACCTCCTCCCCCAATGCTACTTGTTGATGCCTATCGGAGAGCAAGGAGCGGAACCACTGCAGTACAGTGCCTCCTATTCCCAGTCCCTCCAGGCGATGTAAAAGGATACTGTGGTCGACAGTATCAAAAGCCGCTGAGAGATCGAGGAGGACAAGAAAGGTGAATTCTCCCCTATCTAATGCCCTCCTCATATCATCCACCAGAGCGACCAAGGCTGTTTCAGTTCCATGTCCAGTCCTGAAACCCGATTGGTATGGATCCAAATAATCCGTTTCATCCAAGTGTGCCGACAGCTGATTAGCCACCACTCGCTCAATGACCTTGCCTAGAAATGGTAAATTTGAAATAGGGTGAAAGCTATTCAAAACTTGGGGATCCAAGGAGGGCTTCTTTAAGATGGGCTTCACGACTGCCTCCTTGAGGGCTAATGGCATTACACCCTCCTCTAGGGATGCATTAACCACCGCCTTAATCCCCTCGCCCAATTTCTCTTTGCAGCTCACAAGGAGCCACGACGGGCAAGGATCATTTAGACATGTGGTAGGCTTTACAGTTGAGAGCACCTTGTCCACATCCTCAGAAGGGAGAGGCCAAAACAGATCCCATTTAACCGGCTTGCAACTGGCCAACTCTGGTTCATCCACTGTATCCACGGCGTACTGGATCAAGTTCCGTAAGTGTTCGATTTTATCAGCAAAGTGCTTTGCTAATTTGTCACAGGAGGCCTTTGACTGTTCCAAGGGTTCCTGAGCAGCTGGACCGACCAGGCTTCGGACCACTTGGAACAACCTCCTGGAACAGCACTCTGCGGACGCAATGGAGGCAGCAAAGAACTTTTTCTTTTCTGCCTTCACTGCCAATTGATAGGTAGCTACTGCTACTCTAACCTGTGTCCGGACATCTTCGGAACGTGATTTCCGCCACCAGCGTTCTAGTCGTCTCACCTCCCATCTCAGATTACGCAACCGTGGTGTATACCATGGTGCTAACTGAGTTCTATTCAGGGGGAGAGGACGTTTCGGAGCCACCCGGTCCAATGCCCTGGTGATTCCCTCGTTCCACTCTATCACCAGGGCATCGACCGGGCGGCCTTCAGCAGGTTCCAATTCCCCAAGCACAGTCAGGAATCCTTCTGGATCCATCAGGCGTCTGGGGCGGACCATTCTAATAGGTCCTTTTCCCCTGCGGAGGGTGTGTGGCATCACGAAGTCTATATTTACCAAGTAGTGATCTGACCATGACACAGGGGTGGAAGAAACCACCCCCAACTTCAGAGCACTTCCCTCCCCTCCCAGGACAAACATAAGGTCGAGAGCATGACCGGCTACATGGGTAGGCCCAATATTACTAAGGTGCAGTTCCCAGGAAGCCATGGTTTCCATGAAATCCCGAGGGGCTCCAGTGAGAGCGGTCTCGGCATGCACGTTGAAGTCACCCAGCACCAATAATTCTGGGGACAACGCCCGTACAGCCGAGACCACCTCCAGCACCTCGGCCAGG
Source organism: Rhineura floridana (assembly GCF_030035675.1). Taxonomy (NCBI): domain Eukaryota; kingdom Metazoa; phylum Chordata; class Lepidosauria; order Squamata; family Rhineuridae; genus Rhineura; species Rhineura floridana. Next base: position 185,863,728 of record NC_084482.1, read on the forward strand.
GAGTCTGCTGTGCAGCGGGGTGGGCGGTACACAAGCAGAATCCCCAAACTGCCCTTCGGGCCCAACCTCCAGTACATGCAATCAACAAACTTGGTCCTATGAAGAGGAGGTCTGGTAAAAACTAAAGACTCCCGATAGATGACTGCCACTCCCCCTCCCCGCCTTCCTACCCTCGGCTGCTGTGCGTAATGGAAACCCGGCGGGCACATGGCCTCAAGAATGGGGGCTGAGGCCTCATCCAGCCAGGTCTCCGTAATACATGCCAGGTCTGCCCGCTCATCCAGGATAATATCATGGATGTGTGATGTTTTTTGTACTACAGACCTGGCATTACACAACAGCAGTCGAAGGTCGGTAGGAATCCTGCATCCCCCAGTTGTCGTCTGGTTCTGGACAGACCCGGAACATGGGATGGGTATTAAGCATCTATCCCCAGTTCCCCTAATCTGGCCTGGTCTGCCAGCAGTGCCATTCCAGCGTCCAGTACTGCTCTGAGTCTTTGGGAGGACAAGAAGATACAAATAAACTGATAAAACTGATGGTTGACATACAAATTTGCAAGAACGTTGTGACCCACAACTCTTTCTGTTTTACTAACAGTCCACATTGTACTCCTGTCTTAGAATAATGTGAGGAAATTCACCACAGGGATGGAATGACTAAATAGCCATGTGTGTTTCTGTCTGACAAGAATGACTGGTTTACACCACCATGACAAGCTGATTTGTACCATGACAGTTGGTTTGGGTCATGTCTCCAAGGAATGTGGCATAGTTCCCCTGGAGGGATATGGATTTGGAAGCAAGATACACTACAGCTGGATGTGCTAACAAGGCAAATCCATTGAATTACTCAACCCAACCACCACAATAGGAGGGGAATAGGGTTTGCCTCTAATAAATCTATAAACAGGGGAAGGGGGGAGCAAGCCCAAACTAGTGTGAAACATAAGCATATAAATTTAATGAGATGTTTACTAAGTGTTGTATCCAACAAAGGTGTCCCATTACCAGTGCTTTTTTGGGGTGTATGTGTAAAAAATGAGGTACCGGTACTCATACTTTGATAAAAGTGCCGTATATGGCAGCACAAAATGGTTGCCATGGCCAGCAAAAAGGAGGTGCCGTTACTCTGTATCAGTGAACACCAGCACACACAAAAATCACTGTCCATTACCACAAGGACTTCTGCCTATACAATGGACTTCTTTTTCTCTCTCTCTCTCCTCTCCCCATGCCCCAACCTAAATCTGTTCTGGGGGTTCTCTCCACCCTCTGGGGCAGATTTGGGGGCATGCAGGAGTGCACACAGAAAGGAGTGGGAAAGAAAGCCACATTGTTCAGATGGAAGGCTTGTACTAATGAGATAACTTTGTTGAATACAGCCCACAGCTTTAAGATGAATTAACCCATGATGCAGAGTGCCGGATTTAAAATGGCTGACAAATCTGTGAAAGTTCACAGCCTGGGTCTGGAACCATGAAATGGAAACCAAATTTCTTTCTGGGGGTTCACATGTGACTAATGGTGGATTCCTGCATAGAGTTAGGCTGCTTACATCCCATTGACTCCAGTGGCACTTAAGCCACTTAACCATGAGCAGGATTGCTGCCAGACTACTAGAAGAAAAGACACCATTTTAGTATAAATGGGGCAAATTGTAAACTGGGGTGACTATCCTGTAGCTCTCCAGATGTTGCTGAACTACAGCTTCCATCATTCTTGACTATTGGTCATGGTGGCAAGGGCTGATGGGAGTTTATTATTATTATTATTATTATTATTATTATTTATTACATTTGTATACCGCCCCATAGCCAAAGCATTAAAAACAAATACACAAATATACAAACTTAAAAACACTTAAAAAAAAACAATTTAAAAACACATGCTAAAATGCCTGGGAGAAGAGGAAAGTCTTGACTTGGTGCCAAAAAGATAACAATGTTGGTGCCAGGCGCACCTCGTCAGAGAGATCAATCCATAATTTGGGGGCCACCACTGAGAAAGCCCTCTCCCTTGTTGCCATCCTCCCAGCTTCTCTCGGAGTAGGCACCCGGAGGAGGTCCTTTGATGTTGAGCGTAGTGTACGGGTGGATTCGTGTCAGGAGAGGCGTTCCATCAGGTATTGTGGTCTCAAGCCATGTAAGGCTTGATAGGTTAAAACCAGCACTTTGAATCAAGCTCGGAAACATACAGGCAGCCAATGCAAGTGGGCTAGAATCGGTTTTATATGTTCGGACCGTCTGGTCCCTGTTACCAATCTGGCTGCTGCGTTTTGCACAAGCTGCAGTTTCCGAACCATCTCCAAAGGCAGCCCCACGTAGAGTGCATTGCAGTAATCTAACTTGAGGTTACCAGAGCATGGACAACTGAAGCAAGGTTATCCCTGTCCAAATAGGGGCATAGCTGGGCCACCAACCGAAGTTGGTAGAATGCACTCCGTGCCACCAAGGCTACCTGAGCCTCAAGTGACAGAGATGGTTCTAGGAGAACCCTCAAGCTACAAACCTTCTCCTTCAGGGGGAGTGCAACCCCATCCAGGACAGGTTGAACATCCACCATCCGGTCAGAAGAACCACCCACTAGCAGCATCTCAGTCTTGTCTGGATTGAGCCTCAGTTTATTAGCCCTCATCCAGTCCATTGTCACAGCCAGGCACTGGTTCAGCACATTGACAGCTTCACCTGATGAAGATGAAATGGAGAAATAGAGCATACTGATGGCAGCGCTGGATGACCACACCCAACGGTTTCATGTAGATGTTGAACAGCATGCGGAACAGAACTGACCCCTGCGGAACCCCATACTGGAGAGTCCAGGGTGCTGAGCAATGTTCCCCAAGCACCACCTTCTGGAGCCGACCCGCCAAGTAGGAGCGGAACCACTGCCATGCAGAGGCATTAATCACTTCCATGGCCCAGCCATCTGTACCATCCCTGCTAGCTTGTGTTAGCTAAGAAGGGCAAGGATCCAGCACAGAAGCGGTTGCACGAACCGGTCCAAGCACCTTGTCAACATCCTCAAGCTGTACCAACTGAAACTCATCCAAGAAATCAGGACAAGGCTGTGCTCTGTATACCTCGCTAGATTCACCTGCTATAACACTGGAGTCTAAGTCCTGGTGGATACTAAAGATTTTATCCTGGAAGTGCCTAGCAAATTCATTACAGCGGGCCTCAGATGGTTCTACCATGTCCTTGGAGCCAGCGTGTAATAGTCCCTGGACAATTTTGAAGGGCTCCGCTGGGAGGCAGATTGATGATTTGATAGTGGCAGCATAAGAACATAAGAAGAGCCTGCTGGATCAGGCCAGTGGCCCATCTAGTCCAGCATCCTGTTCTCACAGTGGCCAACCAGGTGCCTGGGGGAAGCCCGCAAGCAGGACCCGAGTGCAAGAACACTCTTCCCTCCTGAGGCTTCCGGCAACTGGTTTTCAGAAGCATGCTGCCTCTGACTAGGGTGGCAGAGCACAGCCATCATGGCTAGTAGCCATTGATAGCCCTGTCCTCCATGAATTTGTCTAATCTTCTTTTAAAGCCATCCAAGCTGGTGGCCATTACTGCATCTTGTGGGAGCAAATTCCATAGTTTAACTATGCGCTGAGTAAAGAAGTACTTCCTTTTGTCTGTCCTGAATCTTCCAACATTCAGCTTCTTTGAATGTCCACGAGTTCTAGTATTATGAGAGAGGGAGAAGAACTTTTCTCTATCCACTTTCTCAATGCCATGCATAATTTTATACACTTCTATCATGTCTCCTCTGACCCGCCTTTTCTCTAAACTAAAAAGCCCCAAATGCTGCAACCTTTCCTCGTAAGGGAGTCGCTCCATCCCCTTGATCATTCTGGTTGCCCTCTTCTGAACCTTTTCCAACTCTATAATATCCTTTCTGAGATGAGGCGACCAGAACTGTACACAGTATTCCAAATGCGGCCGCACCATAGATTTATACAACGGCATTATGATATCGGCTGTTTTATTTTCAATACCTTTCCTAATTATTGCTAGCATGGAATTTGCCTGTTTCACAGCTGCCGCACACTGGGTCGACATTTTCATCGTGCTGTCCACCACAACCCCGAGGTCTCTCTCCTGGTCGGTCACCGCCAGTTCAGACCCCATGAGCGTATATGTGAAATTAAGATTTTTTGCTCCAATATGCATAATTTTACACTTGTTTATATTGAATTGCATTTGCCATTTTTCCGCCCATTCACTCAGTTTGGAGAGATCTTTTTGGAGCTCTTCGCAATCCCTTTTTGTTTTAACAACCCTGAACAATTTAGTGTCGTCAGCAAACTTGGCCACTTCACTGCTCACTCCTAATTCTAGGTCATTAATGATAAAAAAATATTTTTTTTTGCTGCCCTCACTGCCCCTAAATATAGCTTACCATAGGCACTTACCAGTGTGTAATTGCATCCACCAGGACTTCGTCTCCATCTGTACTCAAGCCGTCTCCTATATTGTTTCATCGCTCTCAGCTCTGGGGTATACCATGGAGCTGTATGAGCTCTACACAGGAGAGGGCGCTCAGGAGCAATCATGTCAACCGCCCAGGTCATTTCTGTATTCCACAGTTCAACTAGGGTTTCGATAGGAACACCAGCCCTATCAGCCAGAAAACTCCCCAGAGCCCTTTGGAAACCATCCAGATCCATTAGTTTCTGGGGGCAGACCAACTTAATAGGTCCCCCACCCTTGCAGAGGGGAAAAGCTGCTGTAAGTCTGAACTTCAGCAAGCAGTGATCTGTCCATGACAGAGGGACTGATGTAAGGCCCCCACATTCAGATCACCATCTCCATGTCCAGTTGCAAAAAACAAGTCTAGAGTATGCCCTGCTACATGTGTTGGGCCAATGGCCTATTGGGACAGTCCCATGGTTGTCATGGAGACCATGAAATCCTGAGCCAACCTGGATAAGGTGGCCTCGGCATGGATGTTGACATCCCCTAGAACCAACAGTCTGAGGGATCTCAACAGTACACCCGAGACCACCTCCGTCAGCTCAGCTAGGGAGTCTGTTGGGCAGCGGGGTGGGCGGTACACCAACAGAATCCCCAGTCTGTCCTGCTGACCCAACATAAGGTGCAAACACTCCAGACCAGTAGTCACATGGACAGGATGCCTGCAGAGGAAGATGGAGCTCCTATAGACCACAGCACAGTTGTAGTACATAACATCTGGAGGGCCACAAATGAGCCACCTGTTATAAACTGAAGGTTTCATCAGAAACCTCTTGTTTTACACCATTCTATTTTTCTTCAACAAACCCTTCATTTTCAAGTGAGTGTGTGGATGAGGGCCCAGTGGTACCAAAGAGTGTTTTTTAAGCTTGTGTTGTGGTTTTGAGCAATATATCATCAGGGCAATGATGCTGGGATGATGTATTGCACTAATACCTCATAAGAGCACTATCGCGCTTGTGATGTATTAGTATAATACACTATCAGAACACTATCACTGATGTATTCCTCCAAAGAACAATTTTTACCAAAAAAAGTATCTTGGCTTACACCAAAAACTATAGACAGCAACAATAACAGTACAAATAATAGTAAAATATTGGGTCTTCTGCAAGGTAACAGAAAAGTCAAGAGAGCAGCTTAGAGCATTCAGTGATATTCCATCATTAAATTCCATCTGAGGAAATGGATTATAGTCCCAGAAAGCTTGTGCCATAACGAATGTGTTGGTCTTTAAAGGTCCACAAGGCTCTGTATTTCATTCCATTTTTTAATTTCATTTATGAATCACTTCCTATAAATTATCTTGAAGCAATTTAACAATATCAGTTGCAAAAATTCCATATATATAAATATTAAAAGAATTTCATATGCAAAAGCAATTAAAGCAATGTTATATAAAAACAATCAATGCTGTATACAAAAACAAATTCAAATCCAATGCAGATACAGACTGTGATAAAAAAAACCCTCCATTTTAAGGGCTTGTTGGAAAGAGAATGTGTACGCTAGGTGGTGAAAAGAAAATAGAGATGATGCCTGTCTGATATGTTATGGGAAGGAATTCCAAAGGGCAGGTGCTGCCATGCCACACTCTTTGTAGAGTTTTGTATTGGGGAGAGGCAGGAGAGCTGTGCTGCCAATCTGTCAAAATATCTGGCAATAGTATGGAGACCTAACTATAGGCAGTGGAGACTGGTGACTCCAATGTCAGTGAGGCAGTGAATCCACTCTGGGGTTTAGTCTGAACTTTTAAGAGGTTGTCCAAGGTACTGAATATTGTTTGGGAATAGGTTTCAGCACCTTGGACAGCTCCTTGAAAGTATGAACTAAAAGTTACAAGTTAACGGAAGCCAGATGTTCAGCTGAGCATCAGGAAAAATGTCCTAACTGTTAAGAGTGGTATGACAATGGATCCAATTACTTAGGGAGATGGTGGGCTCTCCAATACTGGAGACATTCAAGAGGCAGCTGGACAGCCACCTGTCGGGAATGCTTTAATTTGGATTCCTGCATTGAGCAGGGGGTTGGACTCGATGGCCTTATAGGCCCCTTCCAACTCTACTGCCCCACTGACATTGGACCCACCAGTCTCCACTGGGTGTAGGGAAACATGAGTATGTTTTTCTACCCATATGTTCCTCATCATCTGAGGCCCTGCTCAAAATCCCTCAGCATCAGGAAGCAAGGCCTTTTCTGTTGTGGCAATCATCTTATGGAAGACCCCATAACTTTACTGTTTCAAGCAGTTGGTGAAGACCTCGCTTTTTAAAGAGGCTTTTGGTTCATTGTGTAATCATTGCTGCCAAAGTTGTGTGTCTTCCCCCCCCCCTGCTTCTGGAATGTGTTAAGCAGGTTGGATGTTAACTTCTGCATTTTTACTTTGGAGTCTTTAGGGATCGTGCCTGTTTGATCCTGTTTTTATTGCTGTTAGCAGCCTTGAGTCTCTTTGGAGACACAGGCAGGATAGAAAAATTTTAAATGAATAAATATAAAGGTTCTGGTCTGGTTCCAACCTCATCCAACTGCAGATTAATTGGGAGGAGCTATATAAGATGAAGATGGAGACTGCCCATTGTGAGGATGAGCCAGTTGCCCACTATTCCCTGGGAAGGCTTACAAAGCCCATAGTACAATGCAGTGTCTGAATCTTAGCAAGACCGAGATGCTGTAAGTTGATGGTTCCCGAGTTCAGATATTGGTCAGTTGCCTGCTTTGGACAGGGTCGTACTTCCTCTGAAAGAGCAGGTCCGTAGTCTGGGGTGCTCCTGGATCCATCTTTGTTGCTGGAAGCCCAGGTGATCTCAGTGGCTAGGAGGGCCTTTTGGCTGGTAAGACAGCTGTGGCCGTTTCTGGACCATGATAGCCTGACTAATGTTGTCCATGCATTGGTAATGGGGCTTTACAAGGCTTGTTTTATTGTTTTATATTATTATTTGTATTATTTTAAATTGTTTTTAGATTTTTAAGTGCCTTTTAAGGTTTTAAGGTTGTGCATAGTTTAATTGTATTTTAATTGTATGTTTTTCTATGTTTTTAACTACATGTAGTTCTATTTGTAAGCCGCCCTGAGTTCCAGTTTGGAAAAAGGGCGGGGTAAAAAATAAAGTTTCAGTTTCAGTAATCTCCAGGCTGGATTATTGTAATGTGCTCTATGTGGGGCTACCTTTCAGGTCGGTCCAGAAGCTACAGCTGGTGCAAAATACAGCGGCATGACTGCCCAGTGGGACAGGGTATCACCAACATGTCACTCCACTGCGGAAAGAATTGCACCAGCTACCTATTAGCTACCGGGCTAAGTTCAAGGTTCTAGTTTTGATGTACAAAGCCCTATACAGCTTGGGACCAGGATACCTGAAAGACCGTCTTATCCCTTATATACTCAGTCAATCACTGCACTGTGTAGGTGAGGGCCTCCTGCAGATACCATCTTATTAGGAGGTCCGTTCTGCACAACATAGGAAATGGACATTTAGTGTAGTGGCACCTACCCTTTGGAATTCCCTCCCCTTAAATATTAGACAGAAGCCATCTCTGTTATCTTTTTGGTGCCTTCTGAAGACCTTCCTCTTTCAACAAGCCTTTTAAGTAGAGACCTTATCCCAGTCTGTGTTTGTGCTGGAATTGCTTTTTAATGTTTTTTCTTAAAACAATTTAAATATGTTTTTAAAGCTTTTTTTGAAAAAATATGTTTTAATATATTTTGTAGTCTGTTTTTATGATGTTTTAAAGTGTTTTTAGTGCTTTTGTTTTCCGCCCTGGCCTCCTACTGGGAGGAAGGGAGGGATATAAATCTTAACAACAACAACAACAACAATAATAATAAATGTACTTTTACCAGGGCATTTGGGGGCAGCCATCTTTTTCTCTGTACAGTGACATACCAACGATGCAATGCTGGATTAATGTGTTTGAAATTACTGTGAATTTTCCCACCTAAACTTCCTCCTCCCCCCCCCAAAAAAATCTGCCCTGTTCTGCATCTTCAGGAGGATTTTCATATACTCACACACATACCTCTTCCAAATGTGCAAAGAAATCACGGAAATCAGACATTTCAGATTAGCCCTATTAAATATCAGATGTTGGGGCAAATAAAGGAAGACTTCATCCTCTATCTATGAATTCCCAGAGACATTTGGCTGGCTGCTATTGAAACCTATGGATGACATGGACTGTAGTTTATTCCAGCTGTTTCCAACCTGGTGCCAGCTGTGCTGGCTCAGGCTGTTGGGAATTGTGGAGGGCACAGGACTGGGTTGGGGCCATCTGTCCTTATGCTCTTAGAGTCTCCTTAAACTCAAGTCAACCCAGTATTTCATAGTTGCCGTGCCCACACTATCCCCCTTCCTTAAATCTGTTGGTAGCATCAGATGGTTGGCTTGGTTGGCATCCAAGTTGAGAAATGGTTACACTTGTCACTCTCAAAGACTTGACAGTCAGTTGTGCAATATGCTGTCATTTCAAAGAAAAGTGAAACTTAGATTGACATCTCCTAATAATTCCACAGAGCCTCTCCACTTCTTCTCAAAATCTCCCATGCACTGCCTAGCTTCTCTCTCCTTTCTTATCCTTCTCCCCATCCCTCGAGGACTTTTTATGTGGAAATAAAGAACAGGTTCTTTGTTTTCTCCTGAAAAGTGAATGCCATGGGAGTCACTGTATAATAAAGGAAATACAGTGAAAACATCTCACAATATAAATTGTCTGTTTCACCAGAAGCCAATGATCAACATTCATTTGTGTATCTGATTTTTTTTTTAATTTTGTAGCATGTCCATGTCCACGTACTTCCGAGGAAGGCCGGAGACTTCAGCAGAAATGACAGCATCTATGACAAGGTATGTTTGAGCTAAGAAACTTTACCATTGAATATTAAAGTGGCTCTTGTGGTCTTAACTTGATCTGAAGTTTGTTCCTGATCTGATAATGTGCAATATTTGAATATGCCAAATTTTCCATTTTAAAAAGATGGTTACAAAACATCTAGAGAGTTTTGTAAGAGATTTTCAGAGGTGTCTGGTTACAATCCAGTGATCTACATTTTTTAATGGATGCTTTGTTACCAAGCATTAAGTACAAAGATGAATGCAATGCTGATCTACTCTGCTGAATTTTCTTGGGTTTGACATTTCAACACAAAAACGGGGATTTTCAGAAAGGAATTTTCCTTAAAACCCTCCAAAATGTGCGTTTTAAATGTAAATTTAAGTGTTTGTTTTGTTTTGTTTGAGTGTGAGGAGGATCATGTTGGCTTGTGTGCGTTGTTGTGTGAAACAGCATACATTACGTTGGAGTTAAGTTGAGCAAGAAGACTTCTTCAGAGCATTTAAATCATGTAAGAGTCTTTATTGAAAGACATTAAGGCCAGAGGCTTAAGAGTAAATACATGTAGAGATTCTTCAGTCACCCCCCTTCTGGTACATCTCTCTCCATAGATGAACACAAAAGACAGCCTCTCAGCTCAGAGGCATAATTCAGAAGAACAACAACTCACATAGACTCTGTTACGACTTTCCCAGCTGTTATCAGATGGCTACCATAGCAACGACCTTCACTGTCTGTTCCCAGACTGGCATAGCCATAACTCACCCCTTAACCACAGTTACGTCTTCAAACTTGCAGGGTTCATGGAAAACTACTAGAGAGTAATGCCTACTGGTCATCAGCCCAACAGCTTCCCTTTTTTCCATTAAGACTGCAAAATACACATGAAATACATCTCCATAATATATAATCATACAGTCATACATTTCTACAATACCTCTTGCAATACATTTCAGTACATTGCATTTTCAGTTCAGTACAGTTCAAAATTACATCTCAGTACATTGCAGTACATTTCAGAACATCTCTGTACATTTAGCTAAAACTTTATTCAATCAAACTTTGGTTCATTCCAAGCCTTGTCACCAGTTTGCCAAATTTCTCCTCACACAAAGGCTTGGTCATTATGTCAGCCACCATGTTGTTAGTGTCACAAAATGCCAGGTTAACGAACCCCTGCTGCACACAATCCCTTACGTGAAAGTATCTGACACTTTTGGTATGAACTTCTGATCTCTCAGGCCCCCCCATCTGTGCTTGTGCTTGGCACAGCCTGCGCTGGAGATTCCATTTCCTCAGCCTTACGTTTAAATGTTTGCGGTTGTGTGTCACTTGACCCTGTGAGAATGACTGTTTGCCTTTGATCCCAAGGCTTTTCTGCAACTTTAATGCTTCTGCTCAGAATTAACTGCTGTGTTTCTGGCATCCAAACAAAACCTCGTGGCGCTCTGGGTGCAAGCCTGCCTCTTCTTTTTCCCTGTGGAATGTGTACCCGGCTGCTTTGCACTCTCTTAGGCATTAACCTGATTGCATTGCATGAAGATTCTATGTGAGCAGTAAACACTGACTGTGTGCCTTTTACAGCTGTCTTTCTACAGCTCTGGCGGTCATTCCCTTTCCGCCCCATTAAACTCAAGGCATTAGCACACTTCACACCCACGGTCATTTTAAACTGCCCTTGTGTCATGAAACCCTGACAGACAACATTTTCTCCTCTTTGCACCCAACATTTTCCTTTATCAAACCAGACTGAAAATTGACAACTCACCAGTTTGCCCACTGATAAAATATTATGAGCCAAGTCCGGAACGAACAAACAGTTTGACATTATGCCAAGTTTGTCAAATTTAACCAGACCACGTGCTTTTACGGATTTCCGTGATCCATCAGCAAGTAAAACAAAGTCCTGCTCATCTGTAGACGTGTAAAACAGACTCCTGTCTTTAATTAATATATGGCTTGCCCCGCTGTCGACAATAAAGGTAATGCCTACTGGTCATCAGCCCAACAGATCATTCTTCATTTTTCCTAAATACAGTTTTTCCAATCATGCAGTTATTATGATTTCACTATGTGTTGCCACCTTGGGCTCCTGTTGGGAGGAAGGGCGGGATATAAATTAAATAATAAATAAATAAATGTGTTATATGGGAGTCAGGATCTAGGATGGGTATTGAACTTTATACAACTCTTCCTATCATGCAGTTAATCAGATTTGGCTATGTGATGTAAGAGGGTCAGGGTCTAGAATGGATATTGGACTTTCAGTCCTAGCAACAACTTTCCTGGCAGAGCAGCTTCACACTTTGGTTCCTATAGATCTATGCTAAGGATGGCCATCTGTTTGCTGATGATTGAATTTTAATCATGGTATATGATTCAACTTTTTGCTCACAGGATTTCCTATAAATGCCTTATGCCACATTGCTAATATGTGCACATTCTGGAAAGGCAAAAGGCTGTAGCTGATCTGTGTCTTGCCTTGAAAAGGGATCTTCCAGGAAGCACATTACTTCCTCAGCCTCTCCACCACCCCAAGCGCCCATGGATGACCTATTGCTTGGTGATATACATCTTTATTATAAAGCTGACTGCCCATGAGGGAGTCACGTTGCATATCAAAATACCTTTCTAGCTCCTGGACTAGTGTCTAAAAAAATTAAGTATCTCCCAAAGATAGTGTAATTGATCATTCCCAGTCTACACGAAGTATAGGGACCAATAGAAACATAGGGAACTGTGATTGTGCAGTCAAAATGGATCCCAGCATCAAACAAGCCCAAGTACAAACCCAAGGCCTAATGTCATTACTATTGTCAAGCTTCTCTGTATTATATATGGAAGAAAAGCTCATCTCTTCCCAACTATGAATTATTCAGTGTAAAACTTTTAAACCGGCAGTGGTATTCAGCATGCGACGTCCTCATCTTTCCTTCTGACATTCAGAGACACAGCAAGAAAATCACTTAGGGAAAGATATTTTGACTTAGCAATCTCATTCAGCGCATTATGCTAAATCATTTTGGCAGCACAGGAATACCTATTAGGAATCATTTTCAATTTTGGGGGGATGGAGGAAGTGGCTCGGCATAAGACTTAGCAGCTTTCTGGCTTCCATTTCAGTCAAGCTGAACTGGTGAACAGAAGCGCATTCATAAGCTGATTTCCAAACACTGAAAATTTCAGCTGCTGGTACCAGAGCTTGCTTGAGCTTTGACTGTCACACATCACCGGCTCTTAAGCTGGCCCTCCTTGGAAGCATGTTCATGAGTGTGTATGTGGGGGGGTGGGGACGACAGATATGCAAATTCTTTCTTTTCAGTCTCCCCAATGGCTTCTCAATACCTGAACAGTTTTTAGTTATTAGCGAATGTTAGCTTTCGTAATGTTATGACTTTGTAAAAATATAGATAACTGCACACTATCCATACTGAGGCTACAGAGCCTTCAACGAAGAAACTTAAATATTCCTAAAAACCATTCCTCAAGTCACATGCAGCAATGAAAGGACAATATCACTTTGAGAAAACTTCTTTAAAATATAACCAATTCTTTCCCCAACCCATTCTCCAATGGAGCCTGCAGAAGAACTTCAAAAAGCAATCAGGGAAACAAAAATATACCCCCCTACTAAGTACCCCAAACAGGCTGCATTTCCAACACAGATCACCAGTCTAACTCTATATCACATTTGTGTTTCAGCCTTCCTCTAGGTAGCTGAAGGCAACATGTCTTATATTAACCTCCAAAACAGTCTTCTCCATCCTTGGGTCCCAAGATATTGTTGGACTACATCTCCCATAATTCCTGACTAGGGATGGAATCCTCATTTTGGTGCCGGTTTTATTTTTGTTGCATTGAACTATCTTCCGGTGCCACTTCATCAGGGATCAATGTTCACGATTTGCTATAAATATTTATTTGTGGGGTTTTTTGCAAATAAAAATATCAATTTTCATATATATTTTAGCATATCAATATTTTAAATGAAATATCAGTAAATGCTGAAAATATCAATATTAAAATTGATATTGAAGAAAATATCAATATTAATATCAATATTTTTGAAGCATTTTTTTAAAAAAATCCGCTTCAGCTATGGAAAACTGCTAGATAAAAAAACTGATCCATGAGGACAAAAAAAAGTGAATAACTAGGAAACCCAGTGTCAAGTTCAAATTTTGCAAAATTCAACCAAATCCCTATTTCTGACCAATGAATATATTGGCTGGGGATGGTGGGGGTTGTAGTCCAGCAACATTTAGGGACCCAAGACTGGGAAAGGCAGCTCCAAAGCAGCTTTCTGAAATAATGCCTGGCTCAATGAGCTACATGTCTGCGTACCCAGGTCTCTTTCATGCATATCCAACACTCCAGTGGCCCACCACCACAGAATCTTTTGGATATCAGATTTTCCTTTAGCAATAAGCCAGAAATTCCATTCCCTCATGATCCACCTGGACCAAATGCCACTTTGGACATGCCTGTCTGTTTGCTTTGTATCACATTTCACATAACCTGTGCCTTAAGTTTCTGTACTGACTACTATCACTGCAGAGTTTTGAACTTAATGAGATACAACTGCAGTGAGCTCCCACTTCAGCACATGGTAAGTCTTTGAAGGTTTTTTACTCAATTCCCCATTGAATGGTTTCAGGTTTAGCAAAACCTGAGAAAAAGTCCACATTCAATTTAAAATATATTTTCATCCTTTTTTAATGGTTTTTAGAGCCATGGTTTGTTGTTGTTATGTGCCTCCAAGTCGACTACGACTTATTGCGACCCTATGAATCAGTAACTTCCAAGAGCATCTGTCATGAACCACCCTGTTCAGATCTTGTAAGTTCAGGTCTGTGGCTTCCTTGATGGAATCAATCCATCTCTTGTTTGGCCTTCCTCTTTTTCTACTTCCTTCTGTTTTTCCAAGCATTATTATCTTTTCTAATGAACCATGTCTTCTCATTATGTGTCCAAAATATGATAACCTCAGTTTCATAATTTTAGCTTCTAGTGATAGTTCTGGTTTAATTTGTTCTAACACCCAATGGTATGAGTCTGCAAATTATTCAAACATTGAGAGCATTTCACCCAAATTTAAAAGTAACATTACTTATGGCTGGCAGTAACTGAAATTTACACCAATGAATTTTACCTCAACTATTAGTGAGCCAGTGTGGTGTAGTGGTTAAGGTGTTGGACTACAACCTGGGAGACCAGGGTTCGAGCCCCACACAGCCATGTAGCTCACTAGGTGACCTTGGGCCAGTCACTACCTCTCAGCCTCAGAGGAAGGCAATGTTAAACCCCCTCTGAATACTGCTTACCATGAAAACCCTATTCATAGGGTTGCCATAAGTCGGGATCGACCTGAAGGCAGTCCATTTCATTTTTCAGCAGTGATATGCTGGATTACCTCCCAGAATGAAACATTCTAACCAGATCAGTTTTTCAGAGGTAAAATGCAATGAACCAATGAAGACTATTTCTAACCTTAACCCTTCAGTCTGCATACACTGAAAGGCAACAGTTTTAGTTCTGTGTCTTCTGTGGTTAGAATTCAGTGATTAGAATTCCTAACCTATAGTATTCTAATAACTTCACATGGCCACTTTTGCCAGTACTGGAGAAGGAACAAGTTTTATTTTCCTATAGTGACTTTTGTGGAAGAATCCCAGGAAGGTGGTGGTTAAGGATGGGTGAATCTGTCAGATATGGTTACTTTCAGTTTCTCATTTTTCTAGTCTTAACTTCAGTTCTCTACATTTCCACATCAGCTTGTGACTTTAAAAAAAAAAGATATGAAAATTCATCAAAATTTCATGTACATTTCTCCTAATATCCACATTTCTGCTAGCAGTTTTTCCTAATACAATGCATTTTGTTTATTATTATCCCTAATATATGCACGCTTTACCCTCATATTTGCAATTTCTGTACATATTACATGGCTGGAGAAATCCATTGCAAAATTTGGAGAAGTGTGAATTATTAAGGATTATTTCAAGAACTGAAAATTGACCCTAATTTC
The DNA here is from genome assembly GCF_030035675.1 of Rhineura floridana. Taxonomy (NCBI): domain Eukaryota; kingdom Metazoa; phylum Chordata; class Lepidosauria; order Squamata; family Rhineuridae; genus Rhineura; species Rhineura floridana. The sequence continues at coordinate 185,879,051 of NC_084482.1, forward strand.
TCCTCCATCCCTCATGGTGGTACCTATTTTGAGGTTACACAAGTATGCCTGTAACATAAATATCCCTCCAAACTGTCCTTCAGTGGTCAGGATCTAGATCACTAGCAAACAAGATAAGTAATTGGAGTGTAGGAAGAAGATCAGGATGGACTTCCCCCATTTGCCTCACAGAAGGTGTCTCAGAAAATGGAAATGGACTGCCTTCAAGTCGATTCCGACTTATGGCGACCCTATGAATAGGGTTTTCATGTTAACCAGGTCTTCCAGGTCGTTGTCCAATATGCTAACCACTATGCCACACTGGCTTTCAAAATGGACTGCCTTCAAGTCGATTCCGACATATGGCAACCCTATGAATAGGGTTTTCATGGTAAGCGGTATTCAGAGGGGGTTTACCATTGCCTTCCACTGAGACTGAGAGGTAGTGACTGGCCCAAGGTCACCCAGTGATCTTCATGGCTGTGTGGAGATTCGAACCCTGGTCTCCCAGGTCATAGTCCAACACTCTAACCACTACACCACACAGAAGCTACATCTGAAAAAGATGCATAGGGCATTTATGTAATTTAGATTTTGAGTAATGCCACCCACAGATCATGAAAGGAGAAACACAGGTATTCTAGTGCAGGAGTGAAAATATATTTTCTGATGTAGCCAAACTGAAGTTATAATTCGTTACTTATTATTTTGCCCACTATATACAGATCCAGGGACAGAGGTGGATCCTGTTGCATATTCTGTCTTAAGTATTTTGATTTTTGATATTTTATAGGAAACAATTCATAAATGGAATGTCATGAATAAAATAATACATAAAACACCATGAAACATTGTGATTGAACTATTAATTGAAAATCAATTTTAAATTACTTCCATGGTGATATTGTCTGCCTTAGTGGCTAATAAACTATGTCTTGTGTGCTTTTAACAAATTCCATTATTGATTGAACTTAATAAGTTCCTGCCGGGAGGAAGGGTGGAATATAAATCAAATAATAAATAAAAAAGCAAACAAAAACTTAATTGGTTAATATGGGTATGCCTGGCATGGATTTTTAGTTATGCTGTTTTAACTTTTATTTTAATCATAATTTTATTAATGTTGTTGTTGTTGTTGTTATGTGCCTTCACGTTGATTATGACTTATGGCAACCCTATAAATCAGCGACCTCCAATAGCATATGTTATAAACCACCCTGTTCAGATCTTGTAAGTTCAGGTTTTTGGCTTCCTTTATAGAATTAATCCATCTCTTGTTTAGCCTTCCTCTTTTTCTACTCCCTTCTGTTTTTGTCTTTTTTTTGTATTTTATATTTGTATTTTGTATTTGTCTTTTTCATGGTCCATGGTATCCACAAAGCTCTCCTCCAGCACCACATTTCAGATGAGTTGATTTTTCTCTTATCCACTTTTTTCACTGTCCAACTTTCACATCCATACATATAGATCGGGAATACCATGGTCTGAATGATCCTGACTTTAGTGTTCAGTGATACATCTTTGCATTTGAGGACTTTTACTAGTTCTCTCATAGCTGCCCTCCCCAGTCCTATCCTTCTTCTGATTTCTTGACTATTGTCTCTATTTTGGTTAATGACTGTGCCAAGGTATTGATAATCTTTGACAAGTTCAATGTCCTCATTATCAACTTTAAAGTTACCTAAATCTTCTGTTGTCATTACTTTAGTCTTTTTGATGTTCAACTGTAGTCCTGCATTTGTGCTTTCCTCTTTAACTTTCATCAGCATTCGTTTCAAATCATTACTAGTTTCTGCCAATGGTATGGTATCGTTTGCATATCTTAAATTATTGATATTTTCTCCCTCCAGTTTTCACACCTTCTTCATCTTGATACATTTCCGCTCTCCATATGATATGTTCTGCATATAGATTAAACATATAGGGTGATAATATACATCCCTGTCTCACATGCTTTCCGATTGGGAACCAATTGGTTTCTCCATATTCTGTCCTTACAGTAGCCTCTTGTCCAGAGTATAGGTTGCGCATCAGGACAATCAGATGCTGTGGCACCCCCATTTCTTTTAAAGCATTCCATAGTTTTTCATGATCTACACAATCAAAGGCTTTGCTGTAATCTATGAAGCACAGGGTGATTTCCTTCTGAAATTCCTTGGTCTGTTCCATTATCCAACATATGTTTGCAATATGATCTCTGGTACCGTTTCTAAATCCAGCTTGGACTTCTAGCATTTCTCACTCCATATTATTTATTTATTTATTACATTTATATACCGCCCCATAGCCAAAGCTCTCTGGGTGGTTTACAGCAATTAAAAACAATAAAAACAAATATACAAATTTTAAAACACAAAAAACAATTTAAAAAAACAATTTAAAAACAATATAAAAAGAAAAACACATATATAGTAAGAGCCTTTGTTGTAGAATCTTGAGCATTACTTTACTTGAATGGAATATTAAAGCAATCGTTTTATAATTACTGCATTCCCTGGGATCCCCTTTCTTTGGAATTGAGATGTATATTGAAAGCTTCCAGTCTATGGGCCATTGTTCAGTTTTCCATATTTGTTGACAATTTTTGTCAAAATTTGGACAGTCTCGGTAACTTGTAACAACTCTATTGGTATGCCATCTGTTCCTGGTGATTTGTTTCTTCCAAATATTTGCTTGATTGCTAGAATATTTACCTAATGTGTGGACTGAGAGATTTGCAAAGGTCTTTATACAACTATAAATGCAAAACCATTAAAGAAATACATACATAACCATAATAATTAAACACAGGGAAAATAAGATGAATGTTTAGCCCATTTAGAATGTCTAATGGTGCATTGTTTTCATATTATATAAACTCGCTGGTGTGAGATCTTTATTGGACTTTTATTGTAGACCCTGGATCTAGGTCTTTTTGTTAGTCTCTCCCTGAAAAGAGTACTTTGTTTTTGTTTGTTTGTGTCTTTATAGCTAATGCTAGTCCTACTCAGAGTAGATCCTTTGAAGTTAATGAACATGACTATCTTAGAGTCATTAATTTCAGTGGGTTTACTCTGCATAAGATTAGCATTGGCAACAGCCCTCGATTCCACATTCTCTGTCATTCTGGTTATATCTAGTTTTGTACCTTTCCTCGTGGAAGGCTTTTTGCTCTAGCAGAGGTTTCTGTGAATGGAAGGGGGAAGGACTTGATTTTCAGAGCTTGGAAAAGTTACTTTTTTGAACTACAACTCTCATCAGCCCAATCCAGTGGCCATGCTGGCTGGGGCTGATGGGAGCTGTAGTTTTAAAAAAGTAACTTTTCTAAACTCTGGCAATTTTTGTATATTCCCCCTTTCTCCTGTGCCACCTCCCACAGTGTTCCAAAGGGTCTCCCAATGCCCTGGAGCAGATTATGAGCAAGATGTGCAGAATCAGTCAAAATTGCCTCCCTCTCCTCTGTTCACAGAAGTGTCTGCTGGACTGAAGAACCTTCTGTGAATAGAGGGAAACAGTTGGATACAACCCAGAGATCTTATATAATGTTGTGTCAAAAACAGTCAAAATTTAGAAACCTATTTCTATGAGAAGGAACACATACATTAAAGAAAGATTACTCGATGCTTGTGGGAGACAAATAAATTTGTTCCAAAATTGGATAAGGCCACATTCACACCATACATTTAAAACACTATTATACCACTTTAACAGTCATGGCTGCCCCCAAAGAACTGTAGTTGACTGTAGTTTGTTAAGGGTGCCAAGGATTGTGAGGAGACCCCTATTCCCCTCGCAAAGCTACAATTCTCAGAGTTCCCTGGGAAGAGGGAATGGTCCTTCATCTTACAATTCTGGAAACTGTATCTCTGTGAGGGGAATAGGAATCTCCTAACACCTCTCAGCTCTGTTAAGAAATTGCAGTTCCCAGGATTCTTTGGGGGAAGTCATGACTGTTAAAGTAGTATAATAGTGCCTTACATGTATGATGTAGATGTGACCTAAGTTGTTCTCATCTAGAATTCTTTTGGGTAGTTGTGACGCCCTTCCCTGGTTCTCCCTGTCAGGTTCCCACCTGCTTGTGGCTACTGCCTTTCACTAGGCACCACCAGGGACACCACCAGTCCAGACCGTCCTTTATATGGTTTCTCACTCTGCTCTAGCACAGATCTCACTAGATCCCACTGCTAGGCACCACCACCAGTCACGTCCTATAACCAATACTCCCAGAGACTTTGCCTGAGTCTCTCTCTAGCTGGTTACTTTTGTGACTGCGTGCTTATGCTGTTCCCAACCCCCTTGTATCTTTATATATAAAGCATACAACTCTGGGTTGCTCTGGATACTTGACTTGTTACTATTTCTCCCTTCACCGCTGCCACCATTAGATACTGCTTCTGTTCAGCCTTGGTAATTACCTTGCCCTCCCTTCTGGTCTGTATATTCCCCAGCCAAGGATCAGGCCTTTGGTAAACCAAAGAAGTATTTATTTACTAATAACAGGAAATAACAAGATTACTTTAGGAATGTTTCACAAGCGTATGGTTTCATATATGGTTACTCTTTATGTTTCTGTTCATATATATCCTCTTTAAATATCAGCCAAATACAATCCAAAGTTCCCTCAGAACTCTGCCAACCAACTCAACAACCTCTCTCTAACCAACTCGCTCTCCCCCCTTCCAACTGACCCCCTAACCGACTCTCTCTCTCTTCTCCATTTATACCTTCAGTCAGCCAGCCACTCAGCCAATCATCATCCAGCACACTTCAGCTTCTCACCCATGTACTCCCCCTTTCTCTCTCAGTCAATTACCATACATCACCCAATAGACCCGCACTTACCATATTTACATATGCTAACTTACAGGAACATCACAGTAGTTCTGTTTAGAGCTGTGTGCAAATGAAGTCTCAAATGTCTGCAACTTATTTATGGGCAAAGAGATTGGGAGCAGAGGGAAGGACAATTTCATTTCGTTAACAGTTTCTCAGGGATGGGGTTCACAGTTACCAATGGCAGTAGCAGTCTGTTTCTTAAGTTGTTGTTGTTGTTGTTGCTGCTGCTGCTGCAATGCAGAAGCAGGGACTGTGATGTGGCATCCTGGCACCATTTTGCATTCTCCACAATGTTGTGAACCTAGTGTCATTTGAGGCCATTGGAAGGGGACAAATTGTGGCTGCAAATAAATAAATGAATGGTGGAGAATATTCAGAGAAAATCCTGCAAAGGTGCCCTTTTTCTTGTGGGGCAAGAGCAATTCCTGTTTGGGTTCTTTTGTTTGTATTCCAGAAGGAAGATAGAGTAGGGTCCTGTTGAGCCCCAGCTACCGCAAGAGCATCAGGGAGAGTGGGCAGAGGAGGACGAGACTTTTGAGAGCTTTGAGGGAGGGGGAAGCGCTAGCAGCCGTCCAATCTCTGTGGACAATTCCCCGGGTGGCGTAGACCCCACTCCACCTCAAGGTGCCTTGCCACGTGCAAGCACTCTGCCAGAGCCGTTGGGGAGTGATCTCTCACGTGTGCCAACTCTAACCCCCCAGGACTCCCCACCTGGACCTTCAAACATTTCCCTGCCAACTTGATCCCTGCCTCCTGAAGTTGAGCCGGCACCTAGCGAGCCTGTTCTGTCCAATGAGCAGGCGGAGGCTCAGCCCCCCTCGCCCTGCACGAGACGACACGAGAAGTGGGACAGTCAGAGGGTGGAACCACGCAGAAATTGGAGATTACAAGCGAAGACCTTCCCTACTTAAGGCAGCGCCCCCTGGTTGAGGTGCTGAGTCAACTTACTGCACACGCTGCAGAGAATGCTTAGTTAGCATAGTTAGCATCAGTAGTGAGCCAGCCTAGTTAGGTCTATGAAACGCACTGCTTTTGATGTAACCGTGACTCTAATAAAGCAAGAATTATTGCCAGTCTCACCTCCATCTCCTGTGTCGGGTTGTGGGCAAGACAGGTCCTCTAGCTGGCTAGGCTTGCCTACCTTTACCTGTGCTGTTCTCTACCTAACTTCCTTCCATTGTAAACTGATATGCTCAGGGAAGCTTATCTGCCACTCCTTCCTTTGTTCTTTTTCTTCAACTGTCCGAGGAGAGAGGAGACATCTTTGTCTTTGCTCTCTCTCCTGAGCCATGAGGGCAATACCCAAGTCGGGGCATTGCACCTCCAACTTAGTTAGAACTAGGTATGACTTTCCTATCTACTATGTACTTCTATGAATAAAGGAGCTTTTCTTATTTTACTCAAGTCTCAGTGATCTAAATGCAAGGTAAAAGCCTGCTACTTAGGAAAATATACACACTGGCACACACACATCTCAAACAGCTGATGATCTCTGCATATACAAACTTCTATAACATTTCTAGAAATGTTAGAAATGTGAGAAAAATAGAAATAGAAACTTTCCCAGAAAAAAATGTCTTCTGAGAAAATATGGCTCAGCTCTGCATCTTTCATTTTGGAACTCACCTGGTTGGTTAGCTTTATCATCTCAATATGCATTGTGCAGGGGGTTGGACTTGATGGCCTTACAGGCCCCTTCCAACTCTACTATTCTATGATTCTATGAATAATACTCCATAATTTTTATGTTAATTCTGTTTCTGCTGGAATGTTATTCATGCCCACTTTAAAAAATAATTTCTATTTATTCATATTCTGTACTTTCATTCATGCACTTGGGGGAGAAAAACACTATTTTTTGAGCTTTGGATACTGTGCTCTAGGAATACAGCATGTCTAATCACATCTGTCCTGTTATTCTCTATATCTGCATTTGACTTGGGCGATCTTAGGGTGGCCTTGGTAAGTGTAAATCATTCCTCTCCAATGCCTGTGGATTTTCCAGACAAATCTAAAGAATCATTCACATGATTGTGCAGCCACACTTCCTTTCTGAGGATATTGCTGCAGTGAAGTCCTCTGTAAATCTCAGTCTTCTTCCATTCTGAGCCATGCATCATTTTTACCAGGGCATAGATATACATATTCATACAACGGCCCCTTCCACATCCAGTATGCATTTGAAAGGAAGCAGAATCCTTATATTTTCAGACAGAGCTGTTTGGTGTAGAAAAGGGTTCAAAAGCTCATCTGCTTCTCTGAGCTGTATCCAAATTATGCATGCTGCCTGAATCTGAAAATGGAATCAGCTGGAAACGTGCTTTTTGATGAGATTCTTTGTGAGTTCTTGCAGGCCTAAGCTGTAAATATGGAGAGATGATCCTTTCGCACAGTATTTTGCCACTGCCTGAATAGGTAATGTACTGGGAACTTCATATCTTGGTACTTAGGAATATATTGGTGTTATAACAGTATCCAGTATTTTAATACACTTTAGTGATAGATGTTACTTTCACAGAGAGTGCCCATCAGTTTCTCAGTGGGCCATGAGCATCCTCTTACTATGCCGTGGCAGGATCATACATGAGAAGCTTTACTGGAAGCACAGCAGCAATGTGCTCATCAATATGTTCCTTATTTGCATCCAGCTGCCACAATTCTGCACAGATGTGTTTTTTATTTATATTTATCAATTGAAATATTTCTGACCTATGCTATATCAGTTGATCTCAGTGAAGGCTACAATACTTAAACCATAAAACCTAATCATACATAATAGTTACATCCAGTGTACAATATTTAATATTTAACACCAGCAAACAGCACAAAAACTACTATGGAAACTTCCCCATCAACATAGCCAAAATCCCAGACTAAAAAGCCAGTTTTTAACTTGATGCCAAAATGTAGCCAATGTCAATGCCATCTAAAATTAGCAAGTAAGGCCTGGACTTCTTGAAGGAGTATCTCCCAAAGTGTTCTTGTTTGTCAGGTGTATTCCACGACAACACTGGGAGCTTAACATCTCTGCAGCCAAATATTGGGCTACTGCAGTTGCAGTTGTGAAGACAGGACAACTCGTTGAGGACATTTCTGAGGATTCACTGGTATCAGAGGACAATGGCAAGAAGACACTCATGGGAGGAGGTGACAAAGGACGTTTTGGGTACCTTGGGGGGTTCCCCTCCCCTATATGTTATAGTCTCTGTAGGCAAGGCCTCATCAGAAGCCTCTTCCAGAGATAACCAAGAGGGATTGTCCACCAGGATTTCCCAGGATGACTTATCTGTTTCAATGCCATCACGAAATCCCTGGGAAATGACACCCACCTCTATGAGGCTGGTTGTTACAACGGGTGTTCAGCCAACAGTAACAATAATAATAATAATAATAAAATTTAATTTATGTGTCGCGTATCTGGCCGATGGCCACTCTAGGCGACGTACATGTAAACAGTTAAAACACAATGGGATAAAATACATTAATACAATATATAAACAATACAGCAGCAACAACAATACTAGTGCAGGGTAAGAGGCATTTCAGTCATAGAAGTTAACCCTCCCAGGAAATCCCAAAGGCCTGTTGAAAGAGCCAGGTCTTTAAGGCTTTACGAAATACATTTAGGGAAGAGGCGTGCCGTAGATCTTGTGGGAGGGAGTTCCAGAGGGTGGGGGCCGCCACTGAGAATGCCCTCTCTCTAGTTCCCGCCAATCTAGCTGTTTTTGTCGGCGGGATTGAGAGAAGGCCCTGTGTGGCTGATCTTGTCGGGCGGCATAATTGGTGGCATTGAAGGCGCTCCTTTAGATAAACTGGGCTGAGACCGTATAGGGATTTAAAGGTTAATACCAATACCTTGAATTGGGCCCAGAAGACAACTGGAAGCCAGTGTAGATCGAACAACACTGGTGTGATGTGATCCCGGCGGTGACTATTCGTAAGTAGTCGAGCCGCCACGTTTTGTATAAGTTGTAGTTTCCGGACCGTTTTCAAGGGTAACCCCACGTAGAGTGCATTACAGTAATCCAATTGAGAGGTGACCAGGGCGTGTACTACCAGTGGGAGCTGATGAACAGGAAGGTAGGGTTGCAGCCTTCGTATGAGGTGTAGTTGATACCAGGCTGCCCGGCTCACTGCCGAAATCTGAGCCTCCATGGACAGCCTGGAATCAAGCACAACCCCAAGGCTGCGGACCTGGTCCTTCAGGGGTAGACTCACCCCATTGAACTTCAGGTCAACATCTCCCAACATTCTCTTTTCCCCCACGAGTAGCACCTCGGTCTTATCGGGGTTCAACTTCAGCTTGTTCCTTCCCATCCATCCACTCACGGATTCCAGGCACTTGGACAAGGTCTCTGTGATGCCCTTCCCTGGCTCTCCCTGTCAGGTTCCTACCTGCTCGTGGTTACTGCCTGTCTCTAGGCACCACCAGGGACTCCACCAGTCCGGACTGTCCTTTTTTATGGTTTCTCTCCCCGCCCTAGCACAGATCTCAACAGATCCCCCTGCTAGGCAACCACCAGTCACGTCCTAATACTAGTATTCCCAGAGACTCTGAATACTGGTATTGTTATTCTCTTCACCGCTGCCACCATTTGTTACAGTTCCCCTTCAGCCTTGGTCATTACCTTACCCTCCCTTCTGGTCTGTGAAACCCCAGCCAAGGATCAGGCCTTTGGTAAACCAAATTAAGTATTTATTAAAGATAACAAAGCTAACAAGATTAACAAGATTTCTTCTTAAGGCACATAAGCATATGGTTTTACTCAATACTAATCCGAACTCCACCCCCCTCCTTCTCCACTCTCTCCTGACAAACCACTCTCTCAAACACACCAAACAACCCACTCTTTCTCTTCTCCCCCCAGATTCCACTCTCACTCTTCCTTTTATACGTTCAGCCATTTTAAACACTCAGCCAATCATCTAGCATTCTACTGCCCATTCACTCCCCCTCCTCTTTCACTCCACTTACCATGTATCTTCTAAACAACAACACTTACCATATATACATTAATATAGGAACATCACAGTCTCCACAGCCAACTCTGGTGAAGATTTAAACGAGAGATAGAGCTGAGTGTCATCCGCATATTGGTGACACTGCAGCCCAAATCTCCTAATGATTGTCCCCAGCGGCTTCATATAAATGTTAAATAGCATGGGAGAGAGGATAGAGCCCTGTGGCACACCACAATTGAGAGGCCAAGGGTCTGAAACCTCCTCCCCCAATGCTACCTGTTGGTACCTATCGGAGAGAAAGGAACGGAACCTCTGTAATACAGTGCCTCCAATTCCCAATCCCTCCAGGCGATGTAAAGGATACTGTGGTCGACAGTATCAAAAGCCGCTGAGAGATCGAGGAGGACAAGAAAGGTGAATTCTCCCCTATCTAATGCCCTCCTCATATCATCTACCAGAGCGACCAAGGCTGTTTCAGTTCCGTGAGCAGTCCTGATTGCTTGAAGATACTATGTTAAAAAAGATATTTATTTAAAGGTGGTCTTTTAAGGGGAAGAGCCACCCTCTTCAGGTAATTCTACATGCATGCTCTCTCTTCCTCTCTCATTTCCAAAGCAAAGGAGATAAAGGAGACTTCAGAGGACAGATAAAGGAAATCCCTTTCCTTTAGCAAAGCTTGGACTAGTGACTGTACAATAGACCAATGGATTAAATAATTGGGGAACTCAGACCTTGCCGCCATTAGTAATAGCTGCTAGAGCTGAGAGGGTGAGATAGTTGTAAGAGAGTGGCTATAAAGAACCCGATCACAGGAAATTAAAATGAATCAGCTATATAAGTCACAGCTATTTCTAAATTGCCAGTGATTTTTTTCCTCCTAAAAGACTCCTTGCCTATTATTTTTCTGTTAAACTAATTATTTTGTATTGATTTTCTTCTGAGGGAAAAATTGCCAACATGACCTGGAGTACAGTATTTTACACTTCAGTCTCCTGTAAGTTTGAAACTGCTCTTGTAGCCTGAGAATAGGCAAAGCTGATAAGAGGGAAAGGAAAAATGATGAGGACTTCTAAGGCACACACGACGTTTGTTCTATGACTGACCTCTATGAAGAAGTAAGGAACATAAGAAGCTTGCCTTAAACCAAGTCGGACCAAATGGTTCATCTAGTTCAGTATTGTCTACGCTGACTGGCATCAGCTCTCCAGAGTTTCAGGCAGGCTTCAATAATCAATAAGAAACAGATAAAATTGCCAAATATTAAAAACAAGTATACATAACTAAATTATATGTATTCATAAGCTTGATGGAATAAAAAAGGTTTTAGCTGGCATCTAAAACAGGCCCCAACCTTACTATACATTTAAAGCAGTGTCATGGCTATCCCCAAAATATCCCAGGAGCTGTAGTTTGTTAAGGGTGCAGTGAGTTCTTAGGACACCCCTATTCTCCTGAAAGAGCTACAATTTCCAGAGTGGTTTAACAATCCCCCTTCCCAGGGAACTCTTGTAACTGTAGCTCTGTGAGGAGAATAGGGGTTTCCTAGGAATTTATAAGACCACAGCCATGGGCTGATCCCCTGTACCTGACACTACTCTCTCTTCAGTTCTGTCTGCCACCATAGCAGTGACGTCACTAGGGTTGGTGTCACCTGATGTGGTAACTCTTTGGCAAGCCCCCAAATGTCCTGCTGAGCACACGCGTGCGCACACATACACAACCAGCCACCCATGCCCATGGGAGGGTGCACGCCAGAGGGGCACCCAGCCAGAGAAGCAGGCCTGGGAATGCCGGCGCACCTCCCTCGCCCCGCTGACGCTGCTTCCGGTCTTGCCCGCCCACCTGCCTGCCTGCCTCCGAGGAGTTGGCTGCTCCGACGCCGACCCGGAGCGCTTCTCGGCTCCTTTGCCAGGCAACGGCGCAGGCGCCCTGCCCCGCGACGGGATGGCTCTGGGTGTCACCCCCCTCATGGTGTCACCCAGGTGCGGTCTGCACTCCCCGCACCCCACTAGTGACGCCACTGCACCATAGACACTTGTATCTTATTCTTAAAATGTAGCCAATGATCAGACATGTGTACAGTTTTTAATTAAAGGAACAGGTTTTAATAAAATATAAACAAACAAGTTCACTCTGTTCAAATGTTTGTATTTTCAGTTCAATCCTGATAGTGCTTCAAGTATGTTACACAAGTGCCCCATGATATTCTGATTAGCAAGCTAGCTAAATGTGGGCTGGATGGAACAACTATTAGATGGATCCACAGTTGGCTCCAGAATCGTACTCAAAGAGTGCTTATCAATCGTTCCTTCTCAAACTGGGGGGAGGTAATGAGTGGGGTACCACAGGGCTCGGTCCTGGGCCCAGTGCTCTTTAACATTTTTATTAACAACCTGGATGAGGACGTACAAAGCATGCTTATCAGATTTGCAGATGATACAAAATTGGGGGGCATAGCTAATACTGTGGAAGACAGAAACAAAATTCAAAGGGATCTTGATACGCTGGAGCATTGGGCTGAAAACAACAGAATGCAAAGTTCTACACTTAGGAAAAAGAAACCAAATGTACAGTTATAAGGTGGGGATACTTGGCTCAGCAGCACAACATGTGAGAAGGATCTTGGAATTGTTGTTGATCACAAGCTGAATATGAGTCAACAGTGTGATGTGGCTGCAAAAAAGGCAAATGCTATATTAGGCTGTATTAACAGAAGTATAGTTTCCAAATTGCGTGAAGTACTAGTTCCCCTCTATTCAGCACTGGTTAGGCCTCATCTTGAATACTGTGTCCAGTTCTGGTCTCCGCACTTCAAGAAGGATGCAGACAAACTGGAACAGGTTCAGAGGAGGGCAACAAAGACAGGGAACTGGAAACCAAGAGGAGAGACTGAAAGAACTGGGCATGTTTAGCCTGGAGAAGAGAAGACTGAGGGGAGATATGATAGCACTCTTCAAGTACATGAAAGGTTGTCACACAGAGAAGGGCTGGGATCTCTTCTCGATCGTCCCAGAGTGCAGGACACGGAATAATGGGCTCAAGTTGCAGGAAGCCAGATTTCGACTGGACACCAGGAAAAACTTCCTAACTGTTAGAGCCATACAACAATGGAACCAATGACCTAGAGAGGTAGTGGGCTCTCCGACCCTGGAGGCATTCAAGAGGCAGCTGGACAGCCATCTGTCGGGAATGCTTTGATTTGGATTCCTGCATTGAGCAGGGGGTTGGACTCGATGGCCTTGTAGGCCCCTTCCAACTCTACTATTCTATGATTTATAATTCTATGATTTACTTTAAACACCTGCTTACTTTACCCAAATCTAATAATTCCTAACCTAACTGTGGGGCTGCCTTTGAGGTTGGTCCAGAAGTTGCATCTGGTGCAAACTGTGGCGGAGCAACTGCTCATCCCATGTCACCCCAATGCTGAAAGAATTGTACTGTCTACCTATTAGCTACTGGGCTAAGTTCAAGGTTCTACTTTTAGTGTACAAAGCCCTATGCAGCTTGGGACCAGGATACCTGAAAGATCATCTTATCCCTTATATACCCAGTCGATCACTGTGCTCTGCCATCTTATACCATCTTATCAGAAAACCCATTCCGCACAACAGAGGAAGCAGACCTTTAGTGTTGTGGCACCTACACTTTGGAATTACCTCCCCTTAAATATTAGACAGGCTCCATCTCTGATATCTTTTTAGCGCATATTGCACTTGCATTTCTTTAGTGTGCAGCCAATGCTAGCATGTGTATAGCCTTTTAAGTAGAGACTTTATCCCAGTCTGCGTCTGTGTTGGACTAGGTTTTAAAGATTTTTTTAAACAATAATAATTAAAAGTTGTTTTAATATGTTTTAGTTTTAATATGTTTTAATATGATTTGGTTTTAAAATGTTTTTAATGTTTTATCCCTTGTTTGTCACCCTGGGCTCCTTCTGGGAGGAAGGGTGGAATAACAACACCAACAACAACTTTAGACATCCTCTGTCTAATTAAAAAACAAAAACAGATATTGACCTTACTGTCTAAATTGCTCAACTTTCAAAGCTGCCTGCACACTCATAAGCAATAAGCACACCATCCCCATTCACTCAGCCAATCAGCAAACAGCACACTCCAAGATTCTACTCACTTACTCCCCCTCTCACTCTTACTCAGAGTCAACACATATAGATTACCTTACGTCACGGGCCCCAAGGAGAATCTCTGACAAGGTTGGGAGGATGAAGAAGGAGATTATCTACATTGAGGAGGACATTGCCAGCACCAATGAGGAGGATAAAAGAGAATGGGTCTCCAGAAGCCTTGAAGCAGACTGCTGGAGGTACTGAGAAAGGCTCAGACAGCCTTTTCTTGTCTCAGATGGCTAGTGATGACTCTCTGCTGGCACCAAGGCTAAACATAATGCCTAAAGAGATAAATGCTAACAAAAACATAGGGACTTCTCAGGCAGGAGAAAATGAAAGCAACTCAGCAGCATCAGAGACTGGCATGTCTCAAAGCTCGCGCAAGTTAGAGAAGATATGGTTACAAGTAGCCCAATTTCATCCATCGACCCTGTCACAGCCCCTGCCTTGTAGTTTGTGCTGAGAAGAGCCTGAATTAATAGTGTCAGGTGCCCACCCCTTTTCTGTATATAAGAAATAGTACTGTTAGTATTTGCTGTTGCAACAATTCGTCTACTGTTGCTTCCAACATCTAGATGCCTGCTGCTATTTGAATCCTGATTCAGATCCCTGCACTGATTTCTGGAATAAGCTTTATGCAGAAAGGCCCAGTCTTTGAGTCCTGAGTCTGCTTCTCTGGTTGGGACCCAGGACATCTTATGTGCAACAATATATATTCATGACAGGTGAAACATCAGAAGGAAGTGATGACTATTAAGGATGTCTGATACTGCTTTAAATGTATAATGCAGATAGGGTATATGTGTAGTGAGGGTGCCTGCCTAATGTTAAATAGGCAGGGAGATCTAAAGCATAGGTGCTGCCACACTGAAAGAACAACTCCTAACAGATAACATATAATTTATATGTATAGATGCAAATTTGGAAATATTTCTATGACTGAAATATTTAGTAGTAGTAGTAGTAGTAGTAGTAGTAGTAGTAGTAGAAGAAGTAGTATTTCAACCCAAAGGTTCCCAGTATGGTACACAAACAATTCATACAAATACAACACAGCAATATCACATGAAAACCATAAAACCAATGAGCATCATAAAAGAAGAATGCAGCGGCAGAAGAAACACATTCTTTCAGTTATTCATCTCCATAGGCCTGAAGGAAGAGATACATCTTAACTTGATGTTAGAAAGCAAGTAACACAGGAAACAACTCTATTTCCAATGAGAGGGACTTCCATATCCAGGGTGCCATTAACAGAGAAAGCTCCATGCTATCACACTGCAAACTAGTTACAGCTATTGATGGTAGCTACAAACAGGATATTTCTTACAGATCTAAATGCACAGGTCAGCTAGTAATGGGAGAGGCCCTCTGCAATGTTTCACTTTTCATGGTTGGTTGTAATCAGTTAAACAGGTAAAGTTTGGAAGGAGTTTATATTAGAATAAATGTGGTATGGAAAGAGGGGGAAGGGGGAGTGAGTGAGTTAGAATGTTGAGGAATCCTGTGTGCTGATTGGTGGAGTGAATGGGGGATAGTGAATATATCTGGGTGGGAAATTGGGTGAAGAGAGAGGTGGTTATGCAGATAGAATAGGCAGGCTTGTATTTTATTCTCTGAGAAAATTTTGCAAAGAGTAACACAAATGAAACCAGCAATCATTATCTTGTAACCACATGTTTTGGGAACCTGAATATAGAGTAAACTTGTTTATATTTCTTACATATGTTAAATAAATAAAATTCATTTGGCCCCCTTTGTAAGCTCAAAAATATTTGTGACACCCCCCCCCAATTGTAATTTTAGTCTCTGTTAAATGAAAAAATGGTGCGTGGCAAAATCACATCTCCAAATATCCCTTCCCATATAAATCTCCCTGCAGACAGGGAAGTGTTGCTTTCTTTTCTTAATGCAAAGGTCCAATCAAATTAGGATTGCTTTTTTTTCCTTCATGAAAAGCCCTCTCCTCTCATTCTGAGTAAGGGCATCAGCAGCAGTATGAGGAGATGGGATAGTAATTCCCTTTTCTTCCTGGTAGCACCTCCCTCAGCCTCCTTTGGCATCTGCCATGTGTGGTATAGGCAGATGCCTGCCCTTGGCGAGCCTGAACGATGCTGTAGTGCTTCAGCAAAGTCCTCCCCTCTTGTTTGGATCAAGGGGGGTGTGTCATCTGCAACAACAGTGGGGAGCAGACAGCGTCCAGGGAGTGAAGACTTTTTTTAAAAAAATTAATAAATAATTCATTTCTTTACTGTTCATGGCCCCCTCTGGATTACTTTGTGCTGCCCTGGTGGTGGGGAAGAAAGCATGATCCCTAGCAACAACCTTGCTTAACTCTGTGTGTGGAATAAGGATCTCTACTTGTGCCAGGTAGAATGTGAAAACTGGGATTCTGGTAGAGTGTGGAATTAGAAAATCTGGGGGGAAAACCCTCTTTCCTCCTGAAAAGACAGGGGGTGATATGACACTCTCCTTCAGATACTTGGTTATCAAGCCATATAGGGCTTTATACCTTGACCATTTCACATTAGGCCTGTTACACAGGAGTCAGCATCTTAAATTGGGTCTGGTAGCAAACAGGCAACCAGTGCAGAACAGTGCAGAAAGGATCAGTGAGACACATGATCCTACTTCATGGCTCCAGTAAGTAACCAGGTACCACATTTTTCAGCAGCTGCAGCTACCATACTTCAAGAGCAGCCTCATATAAAGTGTATATTGTCTAAACAAGAGGTTACCAGAGTGCATAGTCTAAATTAGAGGTTATCAAAGTCTGCACTACATCTCAATATAGTGGGGAAAATTAGCCAAGTGCCTGCTCGGTCTGCTGTTCAGGTGCTAACTGTTGACAGGCAACTTTAGGACCTCTGCTCTCCATTCTTAGAGTCCTTGGCCCAGATCAATCTTGGCCCAGAGAACTTTTCAAATAAAGGACTCCTTCAGGCGGAGAACTGGTCCAATGATAGCCCTTCAAATAGAAAGCTATTTATTGAGCTCCATGAAGTAAGACACATGGCCACCCTACTTCCATTTTTAGACATGATCATGTCTGCGGAAGATGTGCACATTGTTTTGCCTATATTTAAATGAAATACACTGTCGGTATTTATGTATAACATAATCCAAGCCAACTTTTATCTCAAGAAGCTTTTACAGGAGAAGCCCTTGAGCTCCAGAACAACCTCAAGTGCCAGCAAAGTAAAAGAGGCCTCTGAGACCCTGCTAGCATTAATTCCTTTATCAGCAATTTGTCTTTGGTCAGTGGTGCCTTTTTGCTAACCTCTTTGCCAATTAATTGCTGTCAAGGACATGCAACTGCAAACAAGCCTATAGCTGGTGCCAATAGCTCCTTTGCAGTAAAGTGTGAAGGCACTTTGTCTTCCTAAAGAGTAAAGACTAAGTGCAAGCAATCACTTAAGAGCCAACATTTTGCATGTTTGAGAGGAAAATGTTTGTCAAAAGCACCGTCTGGGCCAGGCTACTGAAGCAAAACCAAGCCAGCAAAGGATTCAAGGAGAGCAGTACAATGGCAAAAGTGTCGATGGAAATGCAAAGAGACAGATGGGCTAGAGGGCAGTTAGATAGCATGATGTTATATAAAATGCCGAACAAGCTCTACCTTTCAGACAAATCACAGGTGTAAAGGGCAGACATGCTATCACAAAGCATATAAAGATATTTTAATAAATAACTTTCCTATATATTTCTGAAGCTGAGCTGTCTTGGTTTGCTACTCTAGGTGAAAAAGAAAAACAAGGGTTTCAGTTGACAGTGTGGTCAGCAGTAGGTAAAGTCACAGCCAACCACATTTGAGTGATGACATTACCAAGGGCCATTGAAAGGAATGGTAAGTGATGGTGATTTGTGTAAGTGGACATTTTTAAAAGCTGGAGAAAAAATGAAAAGTGAAGGTGTTTTTGCAACCCTCTTAAAAATGTTCATAACAAACCAGGAATGGGGAATTTTTGGCCTTCCAGTTATTGCTGTCACACTGGCCCTAGCAAACATGGCTAGTGGCTAGGGATGATGGCTCCCTTTGGGAGAAAGGATGGGATATAAATTTAATAATAAAAAAATAATTAAGTTGTTCAACATCTGTTTGTTTGAACATTTTGTTCAACAAAAGTTCCTCACACCTGTGATAAACAGTGTGTAGTGTTGGCCCAGGTCTACTTTTGAATGTGTGTTTGTTTGTGTGTGCCTACTCCACTGTAACATGTGGCTTGGCTCATTTAACATATGTCACCTTGAGCTGAAATTTACAGCAGCCATTATTCTATGAGGATGGGAAGGAACGATGTTTCTCTGTAATTTCAATATTTTATTTTGATTTAAAGTCTGCTCTTTCATGAGGGCTCAT
Organism: Rhineura floridana; assembly: GCF_030035675.1. Classification (NCBI taxonomy): domain Eukaryota; kingdom Metazoa; phylum Chordata; class Lepidosauria; order Squamata; family Rhineuridae; genus Rhineura; species Rhineura floridana. The sequence continues at coordinate 185,897,296 of NC_084482.1, forward strand.
GAGGCACTGTATATTGCTATGTAGCTTTGTGGCCCACTCCAGCCAGGCAAGTTATTTTTTAGAGAAAAAAGTGATCCAGTTAATGAAAACAAGATATTTCATTTATCAACTACTCAGCACACAATGCTAGGCCTCTCTCTTAATAACTATTCTCTACCCTTCTCTCCAGGGCAATTCCCCTCTTCAAACAAAGCACACACTATACTTTCAGGCTTCAGGGTCTCTCTTTGGCTTTCAGGGCCTGCGTCTCCTTACATACACACAGGGTGGTATTCAACAAACATATCCCATCAGTGCAAGAATGTGCACTTTGTGGGACTTTCCCCCCTCTTCTCCACCCAGAGGCACCTTGTTCCTCCCAAATCTGCTCCAGAGAGTTGGGGGTTCTCCTACAATAGATTTAGTGGTTGTAAGGGAGGAGGAGATAGGGAGAAAGTTCTGTTGCACAAGCAGAAATCCTAGCATTGACAGAATGTTCACATAGCCCTGCACTGGATACCCACATATTCTTCCCACTTGAGGCTATCTTTAGAGATGCATAGGGATGGAGGATAATTTTGTTCAGTCTGCATTTTGAAGCAAAACAACCTTAATATGTACCTCCTTTGAATATGGATTGGAACTTAATTATTCTGTGGATTTTCCACTTCTCCAAATTTTATGGTTCTTGACTAAAACCAAACAAACTCATACCAAACTGCATAAAATTGATATTTAGGATAAAACACATTTGGAAATATGTGTGCTGGGATAAAATATGTATTTAAATAGAATTTTGTACAGATTATTTTTTAAAAAATATCACAGATGAATATAGAAACTGTAGGAGAAATTATACCCATAGATTTGTTTCAGTTGCATGATGCTGGAGCTTACCATCAGTCCTATTTTAAACACATGTTCAGTCAGAAAGAAGCTGGCTGCATCCAAACAGAAAATAAATGCAAAAAGTAGAGTGTGTAGCATCCACAAAAGCGAGCAACAAGAGGTAAAAAAACCAGGATGCTGAAAGAGTCTTTATTATGTACAAAAGTACTATATTAAATATAGGTAGGAATTATAGTTGAAAATACAACAGAAATCTTGTGAAAAATTAATATCCAAAAGATGCTTGGAAATATATGATAGAAATTCAAAGCCCAACGCATTTCAGCTTGTACAACCAAGCCTTCATCAGGGGCTAAAACAGAAAAGAATTTTTATATATATATATGTATATTTACAACCACACAGTTAAAAGTACATATATCTTACTTGAATCATCTAAAATTATGTGAAAAATACTTACACATATAAATTCTTAATCCAACTTTCATAAATAGTTTTGTTATAACTTCTGTTGTGTGAAGAACATTCTAAGCTAAATATAGCTCTATACCTGGTCACACCTGACTGTAATTAAGAATACCTATTTTTTCTGTGTAAACTAAATTAAAGGCAACAGGTTGAATTCCTCATTCAACCCATTTGGAACCATAGTACCCAATTCTAAAATCCAATGTAATTCTCTACGTAATAAGATATCTGTATCTCTTCCATGTACCTTTTCCAGAACCCAAAACCTGCATTCTGTTATAGAACAAGGACATTGATTGTAATGGTCTACAAGAGGGGCCCCTCTTCTGTTGTTCCTTAAGTTACTCCAGTGTTCCCCTATCCTTATTTTTACCATTCTTGTAGTTTGCCCTATGTACAGTTTCTTACAGCCACACTGTATAACATAGATAACTCTATCTGTGCTACACGTAGAAAAATGCCTAAGATGATATTTCCTCTGATTAGTAGGATTCACAAATTCTGTCATCCTGCTAGTGTTTTTACAAAAAATGTAGTGCCCACAGGGATGATGACCCAGGGGAGAAGTTGCACCTGGGAGTAGATTCTGCCTCAATTGTACCCTGTGTCCAAACAGGAAATTTATCTTGTGTTAGGCAGATGTGACTATGAGAAACTGGAACCAGGCACTCTGCTCATGCCCATTTTCTACTTGAGGCATACACACAGAGAAAAGGAAAATAAACATCTAGGGACTTGCTGGAACATTTGAGTCATAGACAGGACATGTGAAAGACATCTGAGGTTAACACATAGGGGGTACGCATGCAAGACGCCTGGCCAAGGGTCATCGCTAAGGACAAAGAGGAAAAGCAGAGAGTCAAGCAACTGCATAAAATGGGATATACCAGTGTGGCGTAGTGGTTAAGGTGTTGGACTATGACCTGGGAGACCAGGGTTCAAATCCCCACATAGCCATGAAGCTCACTTGGTGACCTTGGACCAGTCACTGCCTCTCAGCCCCATGAAAACCCTATTCATAGGGTCACCATAAGTCAGAATAGACTTGAAGGCAGTACATTTACATTTAGGCACATGATTCTCTTGGGTCTGGACCCCTTCACTTGTGGACTATTTCTTGGGGTATGGGATCCAGGCTGACAGGGCACAACCACTATCTCTAACACCTTGGAATGTAAGCAATGTCCCTTTTTATCTTGTTTATATGCCTGCATAACTTTATTGTTGTTATCTTGTTTATATGCTTGTGTGAAGCTGTGCATCTGTTTCCAGTCAAGGCCACATTCACACTGAACATTTATTCCACTGTTATTCCAGTTTAAACAGACATGGCTTCCCCCCAAGAATCCTTGGAAATGTAGTTTGTGAAGGGTGCTGATTGCTGCTAGGAGACGCCCTGTTCCCCTCATAGAGGTACAATTCCTCAAGCAGTTTTAACAGCCAATCCTTCTTCCCAGAGAACTCTGGGAATTGCAGATCTGTGAAGGGAATATGGTTTTCATAACAACTCTTAGCACCCTTCACAAACTATGCTTCCCAGGATTCTTTTGGGGAAACCATGGCTGTTTAAAGCAGAATAACAGGGGAATAAATGTTCAGTGTAAATGTAGTGCAAGTATTTGTTAAACCTTGTAACTAGTGTTTTAACTGCCCAGTTAAGTCAGCAGGTGAACAAGGCTCCAGGGACCAGGTTAGATTGATAAGGAGAATAGCTCCAATTCGAATTCTGGCACCTAATTAAAATTATCCTAAAATTAAATTGCTAGAGAATGGGACAGAATGAACTTATGGATAGACACATGGTGAATCAAACACTGACTGGAAACAGACTGACCTGTCCATTCCAAGAGATGCATAAGATATACACTGAGTTTGTTACAATATTTTTTCAGGCCTTATACTCAATCATTTCAGTGGTTTCACCTAATCACAACCTCCCAGGGGCAATCAAATCATCTGAGATTCATAGCTGATGTGAAGGGGCTGTCATAACAACCATATGGCCAGCAGCCATAGAAGTATATCCAAATATATGTCCTTGTGGAGGATGGAACATGTCACTCAAGCAAAAGGTGGGATATCCATATTCAAAGGCAGAATACTACTGAGTACCAGATACTAGGGATAAACGACATGGAAGGGCAGTTGCCTTCACACCTTGTCTTTCTGGCTCCTGGAAACATTGGACTGGACACCATTAGAAATAGGATACTGGACTATATATTCTCTAAGGCAGGGGGAGGGGACTTGTGGCCATCTAGATGTTGCTGGATTACAGCTCCCATCTAAGCACATCAAAGAATTCTGACAGAAACAGGAGTGGAAATTGCTGATGTTTGCTTATTCATCCCATATTTGGAACACAAATCAGTCCAGCAAATACAATTGGTATTTGCTATTGTTGTTTTCAGGCTGCAAATGATACCTAACTATATGCAATTGATGATATTTTTTCTCCAGTTTGCATTGTGTTTCCTTTTCATCAGAATGGATGGTGTAGAATACCTGTAATGACCCTCCCTGGACCCAGAAAATCTTAATAACTATAGGCAGGTGGCAAATGTTCCATTCCTGGGCAAGGTCCTTGAATGAGTGGTGGCAGGCCAGCTCCGAACACTCTTGGATGAGACCAATTATCTGGATCCATTTCAGTCGGGTCTCAGGCCTGGTTTTGGCATGGAAACAGCTTTGGTCATCCTGTATGATGACCTCTGTCGGGAGAGAGGCAGGGGGAGTGTGACTGTTGATTCTCCTTGATCTCTCAGCGGCTTTCAATACCATTGACCATGGTATCCTTCTGGGAAGACTGGCTGAGTTGGGAGTGGGAGGGACTGCATGGCCGTGGTTCCACTCCTACTTGGCAGGTCAGCTCCAGAAGGTCGTGCTTGGGGAACATTACTCGGCATCCTCAACTCTCCAGTATGGGGTTCCACAGGGGTCAGTTCTGTTCCCCATGCTGTTCAACTACATGAAACCGTTGTGTGCGGTGATCCGGAGTTTTGGAGTGCGTTGCCATCAGTATGCTGATGACACACAGCTCTATTTCTCCTTTTCATCTTCTTCAGGTGAGGCTGTCAATGTGTTGAACCGGTGCCTGGCTGTGACAATGGACTGGATGAGGGCTAATAAACTGAGGCTCAATTCAGACAAGACTGAGATGCTGCTAGTGGGTGGTTCTTCTGACCGGATGGTGGATGTCCAACCTGTCCTGGATGGGGTTGCACTCCTCCTGAAGGAGCAGGTTAGTAGCTTAGGGGTTCTCCTAGAACCATCTCTGTCACTTGAGGCTCAGGTAGCCTCGGTAGCATGGAGTGCCTTCTACCGACTTCAGTTGGTGGCCCAGCTATGCCCCTATCTGGATAGGGATAACCTCACTTCAGTTGTCCATGCTCTGGTAACCTCCAAGTTAGATTATTTATTAATTATGTATTTATTTGTTTCATTTATAGACCGCCCATAGCGAATAGCTCTCTGGGCGGTGTACAAAAAGTTAAAATACAGAATTTGACAATAAAATCAGACTACACACAATAACATTATAAACATTTACACATTTAACAGTTAAAATCCCTGGGAGCATAGCCAGGTCTTAACCTGACGCCGGAAAGAGTTTCAGTCACTCAAATCTTGGAATTCAAAGGCTCTGCATGGGGCTGCCTTTGAAGACAGTTTGGAAACTGCAGCTTGTGCAAAATGCAGCAGCCAGATTGGTAACAGGGACCAGATGGTTCGAACATATAAAACCGATTCTGGCCAGCTTGCATTGGATGCCTGTATGTTTCTGAGCTCAATTCAAGGTGCTGGCTTTAACCTATAAAGCCTTACACGGCTTGGGACCACAGTACCTGATGGAACGCCTCTCCTGACATGAACCCACCCATACGCTACACTCAACATCCAAGGCCCTCCTCCGGGTGCCTACTCCGAGGGAAGCTGGGAGTCTGGCAACAAGGGAGAGGGCCTTCTCAGTGGTGGCCCCAAAATTATGGAATGATCTCCTTGGCGAGGTGTGCCTGACGCCAACACTGTTATCTTTTTGGTGCCAGGTCAAGACTGTCCTCTTCTCCCTGGCACTTTAGCATGTATTTTTAAATTGCTTTTTTAAAATGTATTTTTAAATTTGTATATTTGTCTTTAATGTTTTAATTGTTGCAAACTGCCCAGACAGCTTCAGCTATGGGGCGGTATACAAATGCAATAAATAAATAAATACGTAATTAATTACATAAAATGTCACCATAGTGGACAGCAAAACAATTAACTGAGTTTTGCCTGAAGCCGACCTGCAGTCGAAGAGAAACAGTACTGCATGTGACAAATCATCACAGGGCATCACAGAAATCTTACATCCTAGTCCCATCACCCCTGATCACTGGCTGATGGGACTTGATGTCAAACAACATCTAGAGGGCCAGAGGTTTCTTATTCCTGTACTAAGGTAAACCCACAAAGACTCATTCTGGATGTGGCCCTAAACCTCAGTTAGTTTCAGTACATTAGTAAGGTACTAAATAATCTGTTGGCCTCTTCCAGACCAGAGCTATACTTGGGGGGTGGGGGGAGAGAAACAACAACAAAAAAAGGAGAACAAGAGAGAAGCTAATTACCAAGCTAGTCTCTTAATGCTTATTTTAATCATACTGACTACCCCTTCTTGGCAGGCACAACCATTAGACGGCAGAGGCAGGAGGCAAGTTATCACAGCAAAACGGTGATGATGCTGGGAATTGGTCTCAGGAGTACAATTTGACTTGTCAGTTTATATAGACATAAAGCTTCATTGTTGTGCACAGACACAACTGGCTTTTAAAGAGTCTATTTCCCTCCTGACGATGTGGAAATCTGCTAAGCAGTTGCTCGCCCACTGTTCTGAAGCCTTCACATTTACAAAGCGGCAATTCTCTTGTATATAAAGAGGACATACACACACACGGACACATACACACAAACACACTCATATGTAGGGGTGATATTTTTCAGATGGTTATAGGGAAAGTCTTCTTGATGCATTGGGCTGAAAACAGCAGAATGAAATTTAACAGGGATAAGTGCAAAGTTCTACACGTAGGAAACCAAACCCTGGGTAAGCGCAGGAATCCTTGGAAATCTTACACTGCTCGGAGATTGGGGTGGCGCACTAGAATATGCTGTGCTTCCAAGCTCCTGAGAACCTATGAAAGCCAATGCCTTAGCAGCTCATGATAGTGAATGATGGAAGGAAACATGCAAGGCTCCCGAGTTTTTCTGTCTGCATTTGAGGAAGAGGTGAGACAGTAAAATCCACTCCTATCAAATCAGTGGGGCTGACTGACAGTTGACTCTCCCCTCTCCTCCCAGATCAATTGCCATTCCACCTGGTCATTTTGACAATTATGTATTACAGGAGTGGGGAATCTGTGGACTACAACTCCCATCAGCCCCAGCCAGCAAGGCCAATGGCAGGAGTGATGAGAGTTACAATCCATCAATGGTGGAGGGCCAAAGGTTCCCCACTCTTGAGTATTATATAAGAACTGGGATCTGAATTTTATTTGCCTTAAAGTTTGGTGAGCATACCCATATCACAGATACGGGCCTGAGGGGACTGAGATTATTATATATTTATTATTATTTATTTAATTTGTTAGTCACCTCATGCCCAGTGGTCTCTAGGCAACTTACAACACATTTTAAAAACATGCAATATAAAATGAATTTTAAAAACATACAGTGTACATAATTCAAAACCCAAACAAAAAGGACTAAGACATCATCCCAAAGGCCTGAGTGAAAAGGAAGGTCTTTGCTTGGCAACTAAAGATGAATAGAGAAGGTGGCAGGTGTGCCTCCCTGGGAAGAGCATTCCACAGCCGGGGGTTGAAGGCGCCACTGAAAAGGATCGTTCTTGTGTTGCTACCCTCCAAGCCTTCCATGGAGGGGGCATACAAAGAAGGGCCTCAGATGAGAAACACAGGGTCCAAATGGGTTCATAGAGACAGTCCCTGAGATACTGAGGTTCTGAGCAGCATAAGAGTGAGTTTCTGAATGAAGTGAGATTTTATCTGTTGACTTCCTGTCTCATAGCCGACGCATGTCCCCTCTGTACTAAAGTGGTTCTATGTACTCTCAGTTCTTCAGCTTTGCTAATGGCAGTTTCTTCTGTGTGTAATTTAGAATTGGCTAACAGACATTATGGGATATCTACATACATAATCACAAGGGCTGATACAGCAGCTTAGTACTTATGCTGTCTTGTACAAATTAAGACAGTGTACATGTCAGAATGCAGGCTTTACAGGCAAGTTATGGATCGTATTCAACTAAGTCATTGTGTGCACATAAGGATTAACACTAGCGCAATTGGACTTTTCCTCCTTCTGCGCACACCCCATGCTATTCCCAAATTTGCTCCAGGAGGTTAGGGGATCCCTCAGAACAGATGTAGGGAGTGAACTGATATAACATTCATCTTAGCGCTACACTGAATACAAAGCGAAATGTTGAAGTGCTTTGAGAAACAAAGAATGTAAACACAGAACTGGTGCTATCACACTGTTTATGCAAAGCTAAGTGTGCTTTGCAGCCAATATATAAACATGATTAAGAACACAAGAGCACAAGGACAGCCTGCTGGATCAGTCCAATAGCCCATCTTGCCCTGCATCCTGTCCTCACAGTGGCCAATCAGATACATAGGAATAAACATAGGAAGATGCCTATGGGAAACCCACAAGAAAGGCATGAGTGCAAGAGCACTCTCTCCTCCTGCAGTTTCCAGCAACTGGTATTCAGAAGCATACTGCCTCTGACCATAGAGGCAGAGCATAGCCATCATGGAGAGTAGCCACTGATAGCCTTATTCTTCATGTATTTGTCTGATCTTCTTTTAAAGCCCTCCAAAGTTGGTGGCCATTACTGCCTCCTCTGTGAGTGAATTCCATAGCTTAACTATGCAATGTGTAAAGAAGTACTTCCTTTTGTCTCTCCTGAATCTTTCAACGTTTAGCTTTACTAAGCCGGTGAGTTCTCATATTATGAGTGTTATCCACATTCTCCATGCCATGTATAATTTTATACTCTTCTATCATTTCACCTCTTACTCACCTTTTCTGTAAACTAAAAAGCCCCAAATGCTGCAACCTTTCCTCTTAGGGGAGTCGCACCATCCCTTTGATCATTTTGGTTGACCTTTTCTGAACATTTTCCAACTCTACAATATTGTTGCGTGCCTCCCCAATCTCCAAGCGGTGAGATTTCAAGGGTCCCTGCACTCATTCAGGGTTTGGTTTCCTTTGGGAAGAAGGTCAGCGGAGACTGTGGTGTCTTTATGAAATATGGTTTGTTTATTTACACACATTCCAACCTGAGGATGAAGGGGTTCAAGGCATCAGCAGTCCAATATCCAGCTTTTTCATCAGTGTTACAGGAGGCATCCTAAAGCCACCATGCAGAGAGCCAGCCTCTCTGCCTGTCTCCAGTTCCCAGCTGTTCTCTCGACAACTCTAAAAACACTCAAAGCACAAACCTCTGCTAGCCACCAGGAAGGGGGGAGGCTCTCTTGCAGAGTTTAAATGACAAAAGGATCTTCCTGGCCCATTCACCAGTTGCTGGGCGCTTGAAAGACCCATTAGCAAACTGGCCACTCTATTAGCTTAACAAAAGAAACTCATCTAGCCAACAGAGCCAGCCCTCCCCCAAGGCACAGGATTCCAAATCAGAGGCTGGAAGGGGACTCACAGGGATCATCCATTCCAACCCCCAAACTCACAATAATATCCTTTTTTAGCTGAGGCACCCAGAACTGTACACAGAACTTCAAATATGATCATTCCAGAGATCTGTACAATGGCTTTATGAGTATCTGCAGTTTTATTTTCAATTCCTTTCCTAATGATCCCTAGCATGGAGTTTGCCTTTTTCACAGCTGCCGCACACTGGGTTGACATCTTCATCGAGCTATCCACTATGACCCCAAGGTCCCATTCCTGGCCAGACATCATCATGAGTGCATAGCTGAAATTAAGATTTTCTTTGCTTCAATATGCATCACTTTGTTTACATTGAATTGCATATGCTGTTTTACCACCCATTCACTCAGTTTGGAGAGGTCCCTTTGGAGCTCTTTTTATTGTAATGACTGTTGGGCTTTCATGGACAGGGGAACATCCAAAGGCTCAGTGTCCATGGCCCTGGTTCTCCTCTTTCAGCATACAAAAAGCCACAACTACAGGACTGTTGGCTTCTTCTTTATTATGGATAGGGAGTTACAGCACAACCACACTACCCCCCTACAGTTCCAGGGGGGCCTAGGCTGAGGCTTCACACACACACCTATAACCTACCACCTCTCCAGTTCCTTGCCAGCCCCCTTTTCCTGTCAGGCTTTAGCACCATTAATCAGGCCCTCTCTCCCCCTCTGTTTCCCTTCCTCCTCTATGGACCCCTGAAGGCTCATTGTCAACAGCTGGGTCTCTGCCTGGTTGTTCCTTATTTGGATTGTCTCCCAGCCATTCTCCAATAGCAAGTTTTGTTGACTAGGGGCCTGATCCTGCATCTGCAGGGCAGTTCCTGGCAGTCTTTCACAACGACCCTGAAAAATCTAGTATCATCAGCAAACATGGCCACCTCCCTGTTCACCCCTAACTCTAGATCATTTATGAACAAGTTAAAAAGAACAGGTCCCAATACCAATCCTTGGGGAGCTCCATTTTCTACATCCCTCCATTGGGAGATCTGCCCATTGATTGGTTATTTTATCTTTCACAATGCTTTCCACCAGTTTTCTTGGAACAGATGTTAAGCTAACCAGCAGGGCCGGCACCAGACTGCAGTGGGCCTTCAAAGGCAGTGGCAACGCTGCAGCCCTACCACCACTACTGCTGCAGGATTAAATAGCCCCAGCTGCATCAGCATATCAGTGCATTAGCACACTGTGTACACATGCCTGCCATCATCCAAGATGACGGCAGGGGCCTGTTGATGCCCCTGCTGCGATCATGGGTGATGGTAAGCACAGCAGCAATACAGGAAGTGGCTGTCATGGCCCCGTTAGAAGACTCATCAGACGAGGATGACTCGGGAGTAACAGCAGCAGACCCAGAAAGAGAAACGGAGGAAACTCCTGAGAACCCAGCTCCTTCTCCCCCTCAGCTGCAGAGCACCCCAGACACAGCTGAAGCCCTTCAGCCAGACGCAGACAGTGAACAGGATACTCCCCCCTCACCTGCAGAATGTAGACAGCAGAAGGTAAGGCAGAAGAGGGGCAGGCCTGTCTGCTTAAGGCCAAAACACTGAGGGCTCACACCTGCTGACAAACCTGCTCCTTAAAAGTCAAACCTTGGTTTCAGCTTGTTGTTGACTACAACATCAGGCATGGCTTTGTGTGTTTCTAGTTTCCCTGACTCTTATCTTGGACTGACCCCTTGGCAATTGAACCCGGACCTCTACTGACCTCACTTCTGGCTTGGCACGTAAGCTTAGGAAGGGCTTTGCCCTTATCATGCTTCATCCTCATTAGCCTGGCAGATTTACGACCAGACTGCCAGCTAAGGCCTTTCCCGCCCTGATAACTACCCAGGAATTCCCAGCCCCCACCGGCACTGCTGTCTCAGTGCAGAGCTGACAGCGGTGCAGCAGTGGTGGGGATTGCCTGGGAGGGTGGCTCCATCTCTGCGATCTGCACCATTGTTGGTTCATGGGGCACATGCTTTGTGACCTGATGCTAGCATGCATCACGTGGGAGCTACAGCCAGCCAGCCCCAGCAGCCGGGGTCCCTCTCAGCTGCAGGGGTCCTTGACCAGTGCCTAACCTGGCTGACCACTGGTGCTGGGCTTACTAACCAGCCTGTAATTTCCAGAATCCCTCCTGGATCCCCATTTAAAAATTGGTATTATATTGGCCACTTTCCAGTCCTCAGGTATGGAGGTGGATCCTAAGGACAAGTTACATATTTTTGTTAGAAGATCAGCAATCTCACATTTGAGTTCTTTGGGAACTCTCAAGTGGATGCTGCCTGGACCCAGCAATTCGTGAGTTTTCATTTTGTCTATTAGGTCTAGACCTTTGTCTCTCATCACCACTTTCTACCTCAGTTCCTCAGATTGCCTTCCTGCAAAAGTTAGTTCAGGCACACAGGGTCGTGTCCTATATCGTGAAGACAGTTGCAAAGAATCCATTCAGCTTCTCTGAAATTTTCTTATCCTCTTTTAGCACACCTTTCACTACTTTGTCATCCAAGGGTACACCTGCCTCCCTAGACAGTCTCCTGCTTTCAATGTATTAAAAGATTTTGTTGTTGTTGGTCTTTTTGTTTTTGTAGGAAGTGGGGCAAGAGCAACTCCTGTTTGGGTTATTTTGTTTGTATTCCAGAAAAAAGATAGTTAGGGTCCTCCAGCTGGCTAGGCTTGCCTACCTTTACCTGTGCTCTTCTCTATTAACTTCCTTCCATTGTAAACTGATATGCTCAGGGAAGCTGACCTGCCCCTCCTTCCTTTGTCTTCTTCTTCGACTGTCCGAGGAGAGAGGAGACATCTTTGCCTTTGCTCTCTCTCCTGAGCCATGAGGGCAATACCCACGTCTGGGCATTGCGCCTCCAACTTAGTTAGTTAGAACTAGATGTGCCTTTCTTGTCTACTATGTATTTCTATAAATAAAGTAGCTTTTCTTCTTATACTAAGTCTTAAGTCTTCAGTGATCTAAATGCAGGGTAAAAGCCTGCTTCATAGGTAAATACACACACTGGCACACAGCTCAGACTGCTGAATTACACTGCATATGCATAACAGGTTTTAACAATGTGTTCCTCAAAAATTTTTTAGCATTCCTGACTGCCTGCTTGTAGTACTTTTGCCAAGAAATAAGGGACACAGAATTCAGCATCCTAAATATATCAGCTGCCACTTTTATAAGTTTCTACCCCTTGAAATAGGCTTGAAATAAAGCTTATGCAAATTGAGTTATGTAGTACACTTTATAGAAAACCTTAGGCCCAGGGGCTGAATGCAGCTCTCCATACCTTTCTGTCTGGCCCATAGGACTCATACCAGGCCACACTCCTTTTTCAGGGTACACCCCTTGCCTGCTCCAAGCCATCCTTGAAGGCTTTTGCTTGACTGGAACGTGGCTCTTGCTTTAATGGAGGATGGACAAAGATTCTGTGCATGTGTGTGTGTGTGTGTAGAAAAAACTTTGAATTTTGAGCGGCTGGAATGTAGCCTGTTGGAGGAAGGGATGAGTCAAATCTGTTGCTCTGCCCACTTTTGCCTCTGGCCCTCCCCACTTTTTGCATCTCCTCCCACCCACCACTGCCATGTGCCCCCCAGAATGTTGGACTTGAGGAAAGGCAGCAATCCGGCTGAAAGGTGTTTTCTGCCCTGGGTTAATGAAACACATCAGTGATGGATCAGGGTTCTGACAAAAAATGAACACTATGCATGCAGAATCAGCTTGTGTTCCACTCTCCACATTGTGATCCCCTCAACGTTTCTCTCCTGTCTGATTGAATAAACTGATGTTTCTAATTACAAGATCAAGCAGCTGGGGGGAGAGAGAGGGGCGGGCGACCCTATGTAATGTCTGTTTCGAAATGGAAGGAGTCTGAAGAGATCTCATTTACAAATAACACAAAAATGAAATGTTGTATAAAAATCTTCATCAATGAATTCATTTGGGGAAACATATTTTGCCAAGGCACAACGTAGTACCGCCAATGGTTTTGGTAAAATGCCTTCTCTGCATCCAGTGAATGAGCTAAAAAGCAGCTCCTTTCTGTGTTCAATAAAGTTTCTGCGATGGTCAGAGCTTAGTATTACTATCAATATGTGATATTTCATATCTGATATGTGAATTCATGTGTGGCCATGTGAATTAATATTCCACATCAATATTTATTTATTTATTTATTTATTTATATACCACCCCATAGCCGGATATGTGAAATAGTAGAGGATCTTTATCTTAATAGGTGATCTCAACTAAGTCGTACTCTTTAATGGGTCTACTCTGAAGATGACCCATTGCATTGTATCACAACTAGAGTGGTCATGGATCCTACTTATTACCTAGGTGAGTCCACTATTTGAAGGGCCTGCTGAAGACAGTCCTCTCTTTGAAGGCATCCTCTGTTGGAAGGGCTGCCTAGTCCAAGTCCAGTTTATAGACAAAGAAACTTAAGTAATGAGAGCGGCAGCTTTGAAGTTGCACATCAAATATTAACACATGGACAGTAGTAGACATAGGTCACCCGGTCACAATTTCCCTGTCTGTTGTGAGATGTAATGCATTTCCATTTAAATTACAGCAATTATTTCTAAATTCATAGCTACACATAAATTGGTATATGCAAATTGTATTCAACTATGTTCTTCCTAAGGACAACTGGGCAGCCCATTTGCTGGTTCAACTTTAAGTTGCAGGGGTGCACATTCACTTTTCAGAACTTTGTATTATAAAGCATAAGAACATAAGGAACAAGTTCAGAGGAGAGCAACAGGGATGATCAGAGGACTAGAAGGAAAGCCCTATGAGGAGAGACTGAAAGAACTGGGGCCTTATTTTGTTTTATTCCACTTTTCCTCCCAAAAGGAGCTTCCTCCCAAAAAGAGAAGACTGAGGGGAGATATGATAGCACTCTTCAAGTACTTGAAAGGTCACACAGACGAAGGCCAGGATCTCTTCTCAATTGTCCCAGTGTGCGGGACATGGAATAATGGGCTCAAGTTACAAGAAGCCAGATTTTGGCTGAACATCAGGAAAAACTTCCTGTTAGATCAATATGACAGTGGAACTAATTACCTAGAGAAGAGATCTCCAGCACTGGAGGCATTCAAGAGGCAGCTGGAAAGCCACCTGTCAGGTATGCTTTAATTTGGATTTAATTTAGCACATGGGTGGTACATACAAACTCAGTCGTCCTGGCTCAAGGACCAAGGCAGTTGAGTAGTTCAGCAGCTTTATCCACAACTGAGCAGTCCTATTCAGGATCCACTCTGCTCACCACGTATGGGGAGGGAGCTAGAAAAGGTGCCCTAAACATAGTCTGCCTCATCTCTGTTCCTGACTGGATCACCGCATCCAGTGGGGTCACCACTTAGCGGTCGCAAAAGACAATTCAATTTTGGAACATGGAATATACGGACATTGCTGGACAATACAGATAGTGAATGTCCTGAACGCAGGACTGTCATCATCGCGAGGGAGTTGAGACGTTTTAATATTGACATAGCAGCTCTCCAAAAAACTCGAAGACCAGGAGAGGGACAATTGAAGGAAGAAAAAGGAGGTTACATCTTCTTCTGGAAAGGACTGCCTAAACAAGAACAACGAATACATGGAGTAGGCTTTGCTATTAAAAATGATCTTGTGAAGCTCTTGTCAGAAGTCCCTACTGGCATTAATGAACGACTCTCAACTCTCCAATTAAAACTCGCCAAAAACCAGCAGGCAACTATTCTAAGTGCTTATGCACCAACATTAGATGCTGATGAAGACATCAAGGAAAATTTTTATCCCCAGCTGGACACCATCTTATCAGAGATACCTAAGGAGGATAAAATTATCCTCCTGGGCGATTTCAATGCAAGAGTTGGGCATAATTTTGATTTATGGCCAGAAACCATTGGGAAAGGAGTTGGCAATAGCAACCTGAATGGCATTCTACTTCTGACTAAATGTGCAGAGCATAATCTTGTTATTACAAACACACTCTTTCACCAGAAAGATAAATTTAAAGCATCATGGAAGCACCCTCAGTCAAAGCACTGGCATCTCCTGAATTATGTACTTGTCCATGCCACAGATCGTCGTGATGTGCTCCTCACTAGGGCCATGATGAGTGCCGATGACTGCTGGACAGATCACTGATTAATTCGATCCACTATGGACATTAATATTGTTCCTAAATGTAGGCTTCAAGGAAGAAAACCAAGGTGTAAAATGAACATCGATGCCCTCCAAGATCCTATTAAGCGAGCATGCTTTCAAACAACTCTCAAGAAACATCTACCTACAGAACTCCCTGAAAATGTCGAGGAACACTGGATTAAACAGATGACTTCCATTATTGCAGAATGTGAACAAACTATTGGATACCAAACTAAGAAACATCAGGACTGGTTTGAAGAGAATGATAGTGAGATTGAACATATCATTGACAAGAAAAGGAAAGCCTTCCAGATATGGCAAAAATATATTAACTGCGCTGCTAAGAAAAACATCTTTGCCAATGCAAACACTGAGGTCCAAAGAAGAACTAGAGAACTTAAGAACGCCTGGTGGATAAAGAAAGCTCAAGAAAATCCAGCATTTTGCAGATGCTCATGATGCACGGGGCTTTTTTAATGCCACAAAGGCCATCTATGGACCAACAAATTATGGTACAAATCCCTTACGTTCAATACATGGTACCAAACTTCTAAAGGACAAAGAGTCTATTGCACTGTGTTGGAAAGACCATTACCACGACCTCCTTAATCGTAACTCTTATGTGGCTGATGAGGTCTTCTCACAAATCCCACAACAAATTAGAGATGATCTTGCAGTATCCCCTAATTTGGATGAAGTCAGTAAAGCCATTAATCAAACGAAGAATAACAAAGCTAGTGGTCCTGATGGGATTCCTGCTGAAGTCTTTAAAGAAGGTGGGCCTGGATTTACACAATAACTTCATAAGCTCATCGAAAAAATCTGGATGAGGGAGGAGATCCTGGAAGACTTTAGGGATGCCATAATTATCACTCTTTTCAAGAAGGGTGATAGAACAGATTGTGGGAACTACCGAGGCATCTTTCTTCTAGCTACCGCAGGTAAAATCCTTGCAAGGAACCTCACAAATCGCCTCTTACCTATCTCAGAAGACATCCTCCCTGAATCCCAAAATGCTTTCCACCCTTCCAGGGCGACAGTGGACATGATCTTCACTGCACGACAGCTTCAAGAAAAATACAGGGAGCAAAACCAATCTCTGTATATGGCGTTTATTGATCTGACTAAGGCCTTTGATACTGTAAATCAAACTGCTGTCTGGACCATCTGAAAACTGGATGCCCTGATAAATTTGTGTATATATTGCGACTCCTCCATGACAGCATGACGGCGGCAATTTTGGATAACAATGGCTCTCAAAGTGATCCATTCAAAGTGGGATCAGGCATCAAACAGGGGTGCGTCATTGCTCCGACCTTATTTGCTATTTTCATTGCTATGATTCTACACCTTGTTGAGGAAAAACTTCCCACTGGTGTGGAAATCACATACCGAACAGATGGAAAGCTTTTTAATCTCAGTAGGCTGAAAGCAAAAAGTAAGGTAATTACAATCTCTGTCATAGAACTTCAATATGCCGATGATAATGTAGTCTACGCACATTCAGAGGAAGATGTTCAAACTATCCTAAATGTCTTTGCAGAAGCATATGAAAAGCTTGGCCTCTCGCTTAACATCAAAAAAACCAAAGTGCTTCATCAGCAGGTGCAAACCAATCCCTCTGTAGCACCATCAATCCAGCTTAATGGTGCCACACTGGAGAATGTTGATGACTTTTCTTATCTTGGCAGCCATCTCTCTGTAAAAGCTGACATCGATGCTCTATGAGTGCCACATTCTCCCGAATGAAGCTTAGAGTGTTCAAGGATCGGGATATTCGCAGGGAGACCAAAATGCTTATTTACAAGGCCATTGTACTACCAACCTTACTGTACGCCTGTGAAACATGGACCATCTATAAACGCCACTCCCAACTTCTTGAAAGATTCCACCAACACTGCCTCCGGAAAATTCTGCAAATTACTTGGGAAGATAGGCAGACTAATGTTAGCATATTGGAAGAAGCAAAGACCACCAGTGTTGAAACAATGATCCTCCAACATCAACTTCGCTGGACCGGCCATGTTGTTCGAATGCCTGATCACCATCTTCCAAAGCAGCTACTTTACTCCCAACTTAAGGATGGAAAACAGAATATCGGTGGACAGCAAAAGAGGTTTAAAGATGTTCTCAAAGCTAATCTAAAAAAATGTAACATGAGCATCGAGAACTGGAAAGACTTGGCCCATGAGCATCCCAATTGGAGGTCGGCCATTATCAAAGGGGCTATGGACTTTGAAGAAGCATGAGTACAGGGCGAAAGGGACAAGCGAGCTAAGCGGAAGGCACATCAAGCAAATCCTCATTGTGACCATCTTCCATCTGGAAACCTATGTCCTCACTGTGGGAGGCTGTGTGGATCCAGAATTGGCCTGCACAGTCACTTATGGAACCACTGTTAAAGACCTTACCCTGGAAGACAATCTTACTCGGCCATGAGTGATTGCCAATGAATGAATTTGGATTCTTGCATTGAGCAGTGGGTTGGATTTGATGGCCTTATAGGCCCCTTCCAACTCTACAATTCTATGATTCTGTGATGGTAAGAGCCTGCTGGATAGGCCAGTGGCCCATATAGTCCACCATCCAGTTTTCACAGGGGCCCATGGGAAGCACACAAGCAGGACCTAAGCACAAGAACACTCTGTGATGTGACAGAGCGTTAGGAAATATAGAGTTAAAATATAGAAGATGCAGCCTCCCCACACACACTTGTTGCCCTCCAGATGTTTTGGACTACAACGATTTGTCCCTGCTAGCTTGGCCAAAAGTCAGGCTTTATGGAAGTTAGTCCAAAACATCAGGAGGGCACCAAGTTGGGGGGGGGACCAACTCAACTGCTTTTGCAATTTTTATATTATGCTTCAGTATGGATGGATTGTGCCTGATATGTTTACTGATGCCTGTTTTTTTTTTTTTAGCTTTTCTCTCATTGCTAATCTAAGACAACTGGGCTTTTATTCTAAGTTTCTCCTCCCAGTATCCTCTCCCCGCAAGCCTCCGAAGAGTCAGGGGGACTCTTTATGTGAGGGTCAAAAAACCAGACCTGCCATTTTCTGCAGCTTCTGATACTTCTGTTAGCTGCCCCCTGCATGATTCCTTTACACATCTCTACAGCACCACTGTCGTTTCTGTATGTTCATTATTGTCAGTTGGTCTTAAGAAGTAAATTTGCTTTCTGCAGTGGTGGAAGGGAGAGGAGAAGATACTCATTAGAGCGATATAATTAAAGGAAAAGGAAGCACCATGCCAAGTCGAGTTTTATCTACCAAACTCCGCCCTGGAGGTTGCTCAAGCTCAATAACTCATCACTTTGATTCTTAGGGAAAGCAATGCGTTGTAAAGATCCTAGCTCCAAATGATCTTGATGGCTGTATTTTAACACTTGTGCAGAATTTCTGGAATCACAGATGGCATATGACACATGATGTTGTTCATGTGGAGGTAATCCCAAATTAGCAATCCCAAGGTGTGTGTTGTAAGTGAGATGGTGTATCTCATAGGCTATGGATGAGAAACCCTTTATATCAATACGCTTAGAGGGATAAAGATTTAATTAAAGCAGCCCATGCATATTTAATTTCATCCTTTGTGATGTCCCTGTATTTTAATATCTGTAAATATGGTAAGTGCAGGTTTATTAAGTGATATATGGTAAGTGACTGAGTGAGAGGAGGGAGTACATGGGCTAGAATGCTGGAGAATGCTGTATGATGATTGGCTGAGCGTTTGAGTGGCTGAAGGTATAAATGAGAGGATGACAGTTGGTTCAGGGTTCTGTTTTGTGGGGGAGTTGTTGGCGGTTGGTTGTGGAGTGTGGATTGGAGTTGGTTGTGGGTTGGATTATATTTGGCTGGTATTTAGGCAGAATATATAAGACTGGAAACATAAAGAGTGACACTATATGAAACCATACGCTTGTTAAACATTCCTAAAGTAATCTTGTTATTTCCTGGTGTTATCAAATAAATACTTTTATTGGTTTACCAAAAGCCTGATCCTTGGCTGGGGATACACAGACCAGAAGGGAGGGCAGGGTAATTACCAAGCTGGAGGGAAACAGTATCAAATAAATGGTGGCAGCGGTGAAGGGAGATATTGTAACATCATCAAGTATCCAGAGCAACCCAGGATTGTATGCTTTATAGACAAAGATACAAGGGCGTTGTTGACGGCAAGGGTACCCAGACACAAAGTAACAATAAGCCATAGGGAGACTAGGCAAAGTCTCTAGCAATATTGTTTACAGGGAGCGGCTGGTGGTGCTGCCTAGCAGTGGGATCTTGTGAGATCTGTGCTAGGGTGAGGTAAAGAAAAATAAAAACTATGTTTCTCCCTGGTGGGAGACACAGGTGGGAGCCTGACAGGTGGTGCCAGGGGGAGGAACATTACATCCTTCACAATGCCTGTTATTCCACTGGATACAGTTTATGGGCCACCATTTCTTTCTTTTGATTTTGTCACTGACATAGTGGATGGCCTCACTGCATGATACATCTGGATCCTTGAGTAGAGTTCATCACTTATTTGCTGTTGGTGTAGATCTATGTATAGGATATATCACAGAGCCTCAAAGGTCTGGTTTGCCCATGCTGTGATGTGCTCATGGTATGAGAGTGATGTCTAAATCAACATCCTTGAGAGACCTCAGATTGTCGAGGTGATCACTGCCTAATGATCACCAATCATGGATCTCACGTGAACCCTGAAAATATCAGCCTTCTCTGACATGCTCTGCCATGGTTCACTTCCATTCAGCTGCCCATAAGTGCATGATGTAAGGTGCTGAGGGAGTGTCCCAAATCTGGGCCTTCAAAAGTCAGATGCCCATAGTAATTCAGACCTCTTTGGTAGCTCACTCTGGCTGCTTTCTGTTTGATTTTCCTCTTCTGTGTAGCATTTGATGTATCAGGCCATGTTAAAAAATTGCAATAAATGAAAAGAGGAATGAGCAGGAAAACGAGAAGCAATGAACTCATTGAGATATTTTATTAGCATTATCCTGTATCAGTGATCACCCTTTCCCTTATTCAGTGGTGTATAATTTAATAATTGCATCCACACCATGCTATTAATGGTATTTTCTTTTTCTGTGACCCATGGATCATTTACTTCTCTATGAATGTGGGGTGCTGCTAATTAACAATATAGATTTCACATTTTTGTTTCATCTACCGCATTACAGCAAATGGCAGTTGATTAGGATTTTCCATAGATCATTAGCAATTGTTTTCCACCTCACAGATAGCACCATTACAAAAAATATATCATATCACAGAGAACCTATCCTGCTTGTTGTTTGTGTGTGATTTATTATACTCACAGTGGAAATGTTGTTAGTGAACATTGGGGAAACAGTGAATATATTGAGAAATATCAATGTATCCTCATGTTCTAGCTGGTGATGACAGTCAGTGATCCATCTCCCTGACACTTACCTTGTTAACAGTTTGATCAGATGGCAAATTTGTCATTTTTCATGGTAACAAGTTTGCACAAAAAATGTAGATAGATGAGGAAGATTTTTTTTTCAGAACGATCCCCCTCTTAGCCCCCCCCATGATATAATCAGTAATCTTTCAGGAAAGTGAAATAATTACTTTTTGGAAAGCATATCGGCTGGAAAATGCACCATTTTGAGAAAGCATCCATTTTTCTTCATTTGAAGACAGAACAACCTCATGCATTTGACATTACCGACAGTTTGATTAAAAGACAAAACCTACATGAAATGATAATGCACCACCAAACTCTCTCATGGACAATATTCATAGTTTTAAGCATCAGAACATAAGAACATAAGAAGAGCCTGCTGGATCAGGCCAGTGGCCCATCTAGTCCAGCATCCTGTTCTCACAGTGGCCAACCAGGTGCCTGGGGGAAGCCTGCAAGCAGGACCCGAGTGCAAGAACACTCTACCCTCCTGAGGCTTCTGGCAACTGGTTTTCAGAAGCATGCTGCCTCTGACTAGGGTGGCAGAGCACAGCCATCATGGCTAGTAGCCATTGATAGCCCTGTCCTCCATGAATTTGTCTAATCTTCTTTTAAAGCCATCCAGGCTGGTGGCCATTACTGCATCTTGTGGGAGCAAATTCCATAGTTTAACTATGCGCTGAGTAAAGAAGTACTTCCTTTTGTCTGTCCTGAATCTTCCAACATTCAGCTTCTTTGAATGTCCACGAGTTCGAGTATTATGAGAGAGGGAGAAGAACTTTTCTCTATCCACTTTCTCAATGCCATGCATAATTTTATACACTTCTATCATGTCTCCTCTGGCCCGCCTTTTCTCTAAACTAAAAAGCCCCAAATGCTGCAACCTTTCCTCATAAGGGAGTCGCTCCATCCCCTTGATCATTCTGGTTGCCCTCTTCTAAACCTTTTCCAACTCTATAATATCCTTTTTGAGATGAGGCGACCAGAACTGTACACAGTATTCCAAATGCGGCCGCACCATAGATTTATACAACGGCATTATGATATCAGCTGTTTTATTTTCAATACCTTTCCTAATTATCACTAGCATGGAATTTGCCTTTTTCACAGCTGCCGCACACTGGGTCGACATTTTCATCGTGCTGTCCACTACAACCCCGAGGTCTCTCTCCTGGTCGGTCACCGCCAGTTCAGACCCCATGAGCGTATATGTGAAATTAAGATTTTTTGCTCCAATATGCATAATTTTACACTTGTTTATATTGAATTGCATTTGCCATTTTTCCGCCCATTCACTCAGTTTGGAGAGGTCTTTTTGGAGCTCTTCACAATCCCTTTTTGTTTTAACAACCCTGAACAATTTAGTGTCGTCAGCAAACTTGGCCACCTCACTGCTCACTCCTAATTCTAGGTCATTAATGAACAAGTTGAAAAGTACAGATCCCAATACCGATCCTTGAGGGACTCCACTTTCTACAGCCCTCCATAGGGAGAACTGTCCGTTTATTCCTACTCTCTGCTTTCTGCTTCTTAACCAATTCCTTATCCACAAGAGGACCTCTCCTCTTATTCCATGACTGCTAAGCTTCCTCAGAAGCCTTTGGTGAGGTACCTTGTCAAACGCTTTTTGAAAGTCTAAGTACACTATGTCCACTGGATCACCTCTATCTATATGCTTGTTGACACTCTCAAAGAATTCTAATAGGTTACTGAGACAGGACTTTCCCTTGCAGAAGCCATGCTGGCTCTGCTTCAGCAAGGCTTGTTCTTCTATGTGCTTAGTTAATCTAGCTTTAATAATACTTTCTACCAGTTTTCCAGGGATAGAAGTTAAGCTAACTGGCCTGTAATTTCCGGGATCCCCTCTGGATCCCTTTTTGAAGATTGGCGTTCATTTGCCACTTTCCAGTCCTCAGGCACGGAGGAGGACCCAAGGGACAAGTTACATATTTTAGTTAGCAGATCAGCAATTTCACATTTGAGTTCTTTGAGAACTCTCGGGTGGATGCCATCCGGGCCCGGTGATTTGTCAGTTTTTATATTGTCCATTAAGCTTAGAACTTCCTCTCTCGTTACCACTATTTGTCTCAGTTCCTCAGAATCCCTTCCTGCAAATGTTAGTTCAGGTTCAGGGATCTGCCCTATATCTTCCACTGTGAAGACAGATGCAAAGAATTCATTTAGCTTCTCTGCAATCTCCTTATCGTTCTTTAGTACACCTTTGACTCCCTTATCATCCAAGGGTCCAATCGTCTCCCTAGATGGTCTCCTGCTTTGAATGTATTTATAGAATTTTTTGTTGTTGGTTTTTATGTTCTTAGCAATGTGCTCCTCAAATTCTTTTTTAGCATCCCTTATTGTCTTCTTGCATTTCTTTTGCCAGAGTTTGTGTTCTTTTTTATTTTCTTCATTCGGACAAGACTTCCATTTTCTTTGTGAGTAAATGTGGATGCTTTGTGAGTAAAAATGGAAGCTTTCTTTGCAGAACTGGGGAAGCACCAAATTCTGGCTGTCATTAGCTGCCAGCTTCAAGATAACAAAACATAGCCGAACATTAACTGATTTAGGGTTGCTTCCAAAATGTTCCTTGTCTGGATTTCAGGGTTTTGAATTGCCTTGTTTTGTTTTCGAAGTGGAACAGAAACACTAGGAATCCTCAGTCATTCCATTTTTTATTTCCAAATTTTGTACAAAGCACTGCTACAGCTTTCCACTTCTAAACACTGCAAAAGAGCACTGATTGTGGGCCCAAGTGTACTGATATTTTACCAAGGAAGGTAAGGTAAAGGAACACACGAGCACATCAGTAATATGCTATGCAAACAAACAAATAAATAAATCTTGATGCAATCACATAGTGTTGCTTTTAATTGTTTTATAGGTTCTTGTGTGTGCCTAAGCAATTTACAAGGGAGGGGGAAAGTTGCAAGCAGTGGAAGAAACTGAAACAGCATGCTCCAGTTCTGGAATTAATTTTAGAAAATCTCTTACTTAAGCGTATGCCAGAATTCAGGAGGAATGAAATGCAGGGCAAAGCAAGCCAGAAGTATATTTATGCTAAGTTTAGAATCAAGTATATTAGCTCAGTGGTAGAACACATGTTTTGCATGAAGGAGGTCCCAGATACAAACCCTCACATCTTCAGAGAGGTCTGGGAATGTCCCCTGCACAAAACCCAGGAGAGCCACTACCAGTCAGTGTAGACAGTGCTGACCTAGAGGGATGAATGATCTGAGTCAGTATAAAACAGTTTCCTATATTTTTAGTATACCAATCTATTATTCCACTTTTATCAATTGAAAGATTGTGACCAAGAGATTAAGAACATAAGAAGAGCCTGCTGGATCAGGCCAATGGTCCATCTAGTCCAGCATCGTGCTGTTGCAGTGGCCAACCAGATGCCTGTTTGTGATTGTGATTTTAGCAAGTGTACCAGCTGAATGTAAGACAGAAATGCATCTCTTAGTTATGTTCAATCTGCATATTATTCCAGGAGATTGGATCAGGTTGGTTCACTTTGAAATATAATCTAAATGAATCCTCAAGCATTCCTAGTAATCACATTATGCAGAAGTGCCTGCAGGTTGAATGCTGTGGCCTGCAAGCTGTGAATTCTCCCTGTGAATTACTTACAAAGGATTCCATTCATAGTATCAGAAACTGAGGACTTGGATGCTTCCATGCATACCTGTTGCACCCAGTACAGTTGAGCATCACTGGACACATATGTTTCAAAAGCTCACAGAGTATGGTAGGCATGGGGTTGTGGCATTGTACATCATTGTTAATGTCACAAGGACTGTTCAGTGATGGCAATATTGCCCATAGTAACTACAAGAGCAATTAATGACCAGCTTGAAGATAGGAGGGAGAGAACTGAACTTTCTCCCAAGTAACATAATATTGCTGTTGCAGTACTGGACAGATGTAGTATCTGCTGGCCCTATCTCAGATGTGGGGCCATTAACACCTGCAAATTGTCAATGATGTAGTTTATCATTATAGTTTTTAAGTACCATGGAGTGTATGTATGTGCATACTATCTCAAGCATCAAAATGTCTTGGACCATTTTTGAAGCAAATGCTGCCTTAAGGAAAATATCTCGACATATACCTGCACAGCAGCGTTGTTGTAAAATTGGTTTTTATACTCGTAAACTACTTAAAAGCCTATTTTGACATTAAGCAGTATATAAATTTGGTGATGATGATATAATAAATTGTTGTTAATTTCTGGACTTAATGGTCTTGAGGAGTGTCCACTCTTTGGATGATAATGTACATTATTTCACTTACTTCCAATGACTCTATGCCCCCCCTTTAGATGGTTATTTATATTTCTTTCACACTGTGGTAAACCTGCCCTGCTGTGTTTGGGGGCCCTCCAGCTTATTTGGCTGACCAGGGCCACAGATATCTGCCCCAAAGTCCTACCCTGATGGCACCACTGGACCTACAACAAGTGAGTAATAATGACAGGTTTACTCAAAGGCGATAGCTTTTAAACTCTACTTTTCTACAGCTCTCACATTTCTTTAAACCACTCACATATTTCTGTGTTTCATGCCCTATTAGTAAAATTGGCAAATACAGATATATCTGTAAGTAGATGTGTGGACAAGGGAACAATCCCTGGGAATTGTAGAGAACTAATAGATACCCTTGGTGGACGACCTCCAAGATCAACCTAGGAAGTAGATAATTTCAAGTCTTAGTGCTATTTCTAAGATAAAGATTTCCTAACTTTCCCTTTGAAACTCTGGACAATGGTTCCTGACAGAACACCAGACAGCTTCACCTTCTGATACTGTGCTGAAATATTATCTCTGACGGAGAGAGGATATCTTCTTTTTTGCAACACAGATGGGCGGGAAATGATTTTTACAATGTAACATCTTAGGCAGATTCCACAGAGAAAGAAAAATAATGAAAGATAGTGCTCTAGTAATTAAAGTTTCAGGCAAGAGGGGCCAAGTCTGTATAATGCTTATGCAATAAGGAATAAATGGAAGATCATATACAGTAACAGCCTGATACTGTGATAGTTTTTTATTATTATTATCCTTCATCAGAACAGCTGGCCTGATCCCTGGGAAGTATAGTCTGTTCCTGGTGCTTTCTTTGTTAGATGTGATTCTGAGACTGATTCCTCTATAGGCACAGCAATATTAACAATAAATAACCTAATGTAGAAAAAAGCCTTCAGGAAGATGAACATGGGGGGACTTTTCTTACTGGAGTGAAGGAGGTAACATGAGAAATGGTTGAATTCTATTCTAATGATATAGCCTTTTACCAGAACCAATCAAGTAGGGCATTTCAGAGTCCCCTCGCAAACCCATCATGAAAGGAGCTGCTGAGGATCAAACTAGGAGCCCTCCTTCTCTAAGCAACCTTGCCCTGTGCAATGATTCACCTGGGAAGGTGTAGAGATGCTAGAAACAGAAACGGCACAAAGATGGAGCCTGAAAGGATTCTTCAGTTGACCAAGAAAGGCCAGAAAGTCAGGCTCCTAAGAACATAAGATGTGAGCCCTTATGGATCAGGCTAGTGGCCTGTCTAGCCAGCCTCGTGTTCTCACAGTGGCCAGCCAAATGCCTATGGGAAGCCTGCCAGCAGGACCTGAGTGCAACAGTCCTACTTCCTGGCCAATGCAGAGGTGCCGTAATGCCTGCCCACCATGGAGTCTGAGGTTGCATATTCCTTATGCATCTAAAATGGGCTCTGGAGGCTGAGCAGTTACAGTCCATGTGGTGTATTAGGCTAGGCCATGGCATCACACTATGATGCTACTAGCACAAGCTCTGCAAATTTAAACACTTACATACTGCTGATTGTTTGACAGTAAATTCTAACTGTACCGTGACCCACATGATTTTGGCATTAAGTTCTACCTCCTCCCTATTTCTGTGATGGTGTCACATCTTACAAATTTGAAACAGCATTTCTTCTTCTTCTTCATCATCATCATCATACATACGGCTTATATGCCAAAATGGTTTCTCAGCAGTTTACATAATAAAATCAATGATTAAATACATACATAATCAAGATACCACATTATGACATTAAAAGACCCTTAATTAAAATATACAATAAAACAATGCAGTTAAACACATGGCAATTAAAACAGTTAACAACAAACAATCAAACCAGTTTCAGAAGTTCAAGTGCAGGGGAATGCTTGCCTAAATAGGTGTGTCTTCATGAGCTGGTGTGTGTTATGTGCCTTCAAGTCGATTAGGACTTATGGCAACCCTATGAATCAGTGACCTCCAAGAGCATTTGTCATGAGCCACCCTGTTCAGATCTTGTAAGTTCAGGTCTGCGGCTTCCTTTACGGAATTAATATGTCTCTTGTTTGGCCTTCCTCTTTTTCAACTCCCTTCTGTTTTTCCCAGCGTTATTGTATTTTCTAGTGAATCATGGCTTCTCATTATGTGCCCAAAGTATGATAATCTCAATTTCATCATTTTAGCTTCTAGAGATAGTTCTGGTTTAATTTGTTCTAACACCCAATTATTTGTCTTTTTTTGCATTCCATGGTATGTGCAAAGCACATTTCAAATGAGTTGATTTTTCTCTTATCCGCTTTTTTCACTGTCCAACTCTCACATCCATACATAGAGATTGGGAATACCATTGTCTGAATGATTCTGACTTTGGTGTTCTCATCTTCCAGCACTATCTCGTGTTGCATTTTGGATAGTCTATTCATGGGATTTTCATGGTAAGAGGTATTCAGAGGTGGTTTACCATTGCCTTCCTCTGAGTCCGAATGCATCTTAGTCTGGTATCTCAGCTTTGACCATTCCACCTTGGGTGATCCTGCTAAGAGTCTAGCCTCATGGTCTAGACTCCTGACGGCATTGCTGTCAGCTTCTTTGATACTCTCAAACCCCTCACCACATTAAGGTGTGCATCCTATAGGGGGTTATGAGCTGGAAGAATGCCAATACTGATGGAGCTTCTCATATTTCAGCAGGGAGGGGTTCACATCACTCTTCAATGAAGGACCATATCTTCAGTGGTTCATAATGCAGAAAGTCCCAGGTTCAATCAGTGGCATTTTGGTTTACAAATGGATCAGGTAGAAGGTGCTAGGAAAGATCCCTCTGTGCTGTAGACCCTGCAAAGCCACTATCAGTCAGACTACACAATATTGGCTAAATAGCCTGATCTGGAATAAGTCAGCTTCCTGTGTTCTTCAGCACCTTCCACAATCTTCATCCAGCCAGAGATCTCACAGTGGTTTAACTCTCTTGGGTTTTCTCTTTCCATTATGTGCTTTTGACATCACAGCCTTTTTAGCTAGAGGGCTCTGGTGAAGAAGAAAAATACCTCTGGTACTTACCGGTCATAGCAACTGTCGCAGTGAGTCCCCCACCCTCACATCACCAGATCTACTAGATCTAGTGAGGTCCAGGGGTGTTGACCACAGTATTTCTTCCTTTTTTAAAAGGAGGATGTGTGTCTACGGCAGGTGTGGCTAATCTGTGGCCCTCCATATTTTGTTGGACTCCAAATCCAATGAGCCCTAGCCAGCAGGGTCAATAGGAGTGATGGGAGTTGTAGTCCAGTAACATCAGGAGAGCCAAAGATTAGCCACTCCAGGTCTATTTCTCCTTTTCATCTTCTTTTTTTTTTTTTTTTCAATAATTTTTATTCAGATTTTCATAAAACATACAAGACAAAATCATAAAACATTCAAAGACAAAAAACAAAATCAAAAATAGTTAAACAAAAAGAAAAAAAGAAAAGAAAAAACAAAAATAAAAAATAAAGAGTAAAATATTGACTTCCCATTTGTCAAAGATCAAATCAGTTATAAGTCTATAATATATAACAATCCTGTCTCTTAAGTCATATTATAAAATCACTTTCCTCCAGTAGTTATCTTACTTAATCATCAAATCTCATAAACATTACTTTATTCTTTCCACAAAAAGTCAAAGAGAGGTTTCAATTCTTTAAGAAATATATCTATCAATTTTTTTTTCCAGATAAGCATATCGATTAATCCATCTCATTACTAATTATGATAATCTTATTGTCATAACCATAGTCAAAATAAACATTTCAATTAATCCATCACATCAGAATCTGTTAGGTTCAATAATTTCAGTAGCCATTGTTCTATTATCTCTATTAGTTCCATTTTCCATCTTCCATCTTCAGTAGTCTTGTTAAGTCCAGTAATTTCAATATCCAATCTTCCATTATCAGTATTCCATAATAATCTTGCTGTCAAAGCCATAGTCATATAGTAAGAGTCTGATGGGAATTACCTCTATCCCAAATATTTTCTTGCCATCCATTCTGAATAGGTTGCTGAAATACTGCTGTAAAATCATATCTCTGTTCTTTTTTTCAAAATACACTGGGTCATCTCTTAAAAGTTTTTCCATTGTCACATGGCTGCAGTTAATTCCATAGATTTTCTCTATATTGGGCTCCATCACATCATTCCAGTCCAGAAGATTATCCATGCCATTGATAACTTTATCTCTAGAATCTTCATTCATTTCTTCAGAGATAACATTGAGTTCCAAACAATAGATTTTATTTCTAAAGTCCATAGACTCCAAATCTTGTTCCTGTTCCACGTTGGTTCCAATCTCCGGGATCTCCTCTCTCACAGGGACCCCTATTCCAGTCTCCAGGGTCTCCTCTCTCACAGGGACCCCTGTTCCAATCTCCGGGGTCTCCTCTCTCACAGGGACCCCTTCCAGGGTCACCTCTCTCACAGGGACCCTTATATCTTTAATCTCCTGCTTCATTTTACTCAATTCAATTTTCATTATCTCAATCTCATCCATTATTTTCTGAAACATAGTTATTTCCAGATTTTCAGCCACGTTCTTAATTGCCATTTTAAAAGAAAAATATAGGAAAACCACTTCTTATTTCAGCAACAATTGGGTTAATACTCCAAACTTGGTGACATCACAGTATAAACAGAGCAGACAGCCTTATCTCTCCAATAGTTAAGTAAACAAAATGCAGTTCCCAGGATCGAAACAATTAATGGCAATCGTCAAGAAACAGATTCGTCAAAATAAAATAGACCAAAAAGAGAGTAGTCTCAAAACAGTATAATATTTTTCAAAATAAAAATCTGGAATAGAAATCCCTCTTCTGTGTATATCTTTAGAATGCAAATCCAGGACAGCTTTTTGCAACAAAAACAGAGATAAGCTATTAATTAGTGCGTAGCAGAGAGAAGTTATGGCTCCCCAGTGAGATGTCAAAAACTGATCAATCTGGCAAATCTCTTTTAAACAGCAACAATTTAAGTCAAGTAAAAGAAAAATATAGAAAGAAGGGTGCTTGCCTGTTAGTGCGTTCTCTCTTAGAAGATAAGATGAACGTTCGCTTTAACAGATAGAGCTTGCTGTTGAAAATCCGTCCCACCTTCGTCGGCTGGACCTCGTCCCATAAATTAATGAGATCTGGTCGTCCCAACAAAAATAGGCTTTGAGGTTAATCTCTTCGTTTCTCCCTACCCGGGAGAAGTTTAATCAGTCAAAAAAAAAAGAAAAAACTGACTGATATATCTGAATAAGCTTCTTTTGAGGCAGGAGCCCGTCTCAAAAGCAGGCACAGGCTAAGTCACCCTTCCCGGAAGTCTCTCCTTTTCATCTTCTTCAGGTGAGGCTGTCAATGTGCTGAACCGGTGCCTGGCTGCGACAATGGACTGGATGAGGGCTAATAAACTGAGGCTCAATCCAGACAAGACTGAGATGCTGCTAGTGGGTGGTTCTTCTGACCGGATGGTGGATGTCTAACCTGTCCTGGATGGGGTTGCACTCCCCCTGAAGGAGCAGGTTCGTAGCTTAGGGGTTCTCCTAGAACCATCTCTGTCACTTGAGGCTCAAGTTGTCTCGGTGACACAGAGTGCCTTCTACCAACTTCGGTTGGTGGCCCAGCTGCACCCCATCTGGATAGGGATAACCTAACTTCAGTTGTCCATGCTCTGGTAACCTCCAAGTTAGATTACTGCAATGCATTCTATGTGGGGCTGCCTTTGAAGACAGTTTGGAAACTGTAGCTTGTGCAAAATGCAGCAGCCAGATTGGTAACAGGGACCAGATGGTTCGAACATATAAAACCGATTCTGGCCCGCTTGCATTGGCTGCCTATATGTTTCTGAGCTCGATTCAAGGTGCTGGTTTTAACCTATCAAGCCTTGCATGGCTTGGGACCACAATACCTGATTGGAATGCCTCTCCCGATACAAACCCACCTGTACACTATGCTCAACATCCAAGGCCCTCCTCCGGGTGCCTACTCCGAGGGAAGCTGGGAGTCTGGCAACAAGGGAGAGGGCCTTCTCAGTGGTGGCCCCCAAATTATGGAATGATTTATGTGACGAGGTGCATCTGGTGCCAACACTGTTATCTTTTTGGCGCCAGGTCAAGACTCTCCTTTTCTCCCAGGCATTTTAGCATGTGTTTTTAAATTGTTTTAAATTTTTAAATTGTGTTTTAAATTGTTTTAAAAATATGTGTTTTAAATTTGTATATTTGTTTTAATGTTTTTAGTTACTGTAAACCGCCCAGAGAGCTTCGGCAATGGGGCAGTATATAAATACAATAAATAAATAAATGCTCATTGCAAATCCAGTCTTTACACAATTCAAGTGCCAGTTACAGTAACACCCTGAGTAATCAGGCTTCAGCACAGAGGCCTCAGTTCCCACTGCTTGGGCTAATGATCAACGTATCAGGGATCACGGAAAATATAGACAAGAAAAAGAATGAAGCCATCCATTAAATTAATATAAATATGTTGTTCTGGGGGTTGTTAAGTGCGAGTGTGCATTTAGTGGACAGAGTATGGCAGGCAGTCATATGCATCCAAATTTAAAACATAATGTATTTCCCGGGTTGCAGAGAAATTTGTGAGACTGAAGATGCTTTCAAAACTGTGCTGCAAAACGTGGCACCAAACCACATGGGAATGGATGACTTGATAGCTATTACAAACCAGGAACCTCTTGTGCACTTCATGAATAATGGATGGACCTTGGTTCCCCCCACTCCCTTCAGACATGGCAGAGGAGTATATCATTCTCTTCTTCTTCTCCTAGGTTATATCCAACTGATGCTTCCCCCCACTTCTAAATTCAGCCTGACCTTTCTTATGTTAAGAAAAACAAAGGCCAGTCCCAGCTTCTGTATGCCGATTGGTGATTTCTGTACAGGCACTGTGCTTATTATCAGCCTAGAAGTAAAACAAAAATAAAGGTTATTTGAGATAGATGAAGTCTGGCATTTTAAAAAGCCACATTTCCCTCCCTTCTGCTTCCTTGGTTTACCATGTTGCATTTGTTAAATGGCTCTGACAAAAAAACTCAGCCTTGGCAACTGCGGCATCTTTTAGTGATGGTGTCCAAAGAAGGGCGGGCATGTGCTAGTCAAAAGAGAATAGGTTGAGTGCATTGGCAACAAGGAGTGGAATGGAGCACAGTAGACATAGATCCTTTATGCCTCAAGCAAAGGGGTTTGAAACTGTTTGCCAATGAAGAACCCCCATCCCCTCCTAAACCCTGCCAAGTTTTCAGAGTTCATCTTTGATAGAGGTGAAGCCCAAAGGGACATTCAAGTAGGGTTCCAGGCAAGTATTGGCTTTTCCAAACAAGCCCATTGCAAAGCTGCACAGATGAACTGTGAGAAAGGTTCAGTGACCTTTGATAATGGCCATTTAGCAATGTCCTATGGTTTTTTGCAAGGAGGGATTTATCCTTTGAAGTATTTGATTTCATCACAACTGGACAGCTTATTTGTTAGTACATTAAAAGGTAGATGGAACTGCAGTCAGTGAGCTAAATTTCCCCCTGCTTTTACAAAGGGATAAAGCCTAGTATTTGGACTTAAAACTTGAAAGTAATGAACATTGGCAGCAGCTCCTCTTATAAATGGGATTTCGGTATCATGGAAATTTGGTCGCTTCTCTGCTGCTGCTGGCACCAAGTCACAAACAAAGATGTTAATTGCTTTCCAAGCAATCGAACACCCCACACCCACCAGCAGAGCCCTGCGGTTCCATTCTAGATGTTAACTGGATCCTCATAATAGGATCAGAGGGAAAAATTGAGTGGCCTTCTGGGACTAACACAGTGTGTTTCTTTTGCTTTCTCTGTGGGCTAACTACTCTATATAATATGATGTGAACTACTGCCCACTTCTGAGAGCGATTGTCAGGCATCATGCCGCTGAACGGGCTTGTCTTGCCAAGAATTAAGCATGCTTCTCCTTTGATTTTTTGATTTTTTAAATACAGTTCTATTGTTATCTTTGCCTCCTCAAGACCTTACAATTAATGTTTTCCTTTCCTTCCTTCCTTCTTTTTTTTTCTGTGCACATTCAGCAAGGATTTGACTTAATTTTTTGGCTAACGTTGTTCTTCTTTGTCATTAGTTAGGGTAGAAACACACTCACTGCTCTGCAGGTTCCAGTGCCTCTGTTCCATCTCCACCTCTGTTTTCTGAAAACTGGGGCACACAACGTTAGTCAAACCCACCCCTTTTTACTGTAAAACCTGGGGGGAGCAGCTTGAGTGCTTTTTTTTTTTTTAAATCAGCTTCAAAGAGATTTCACAGCTGATCAGAAGATCAACCCGTTCCTCCTCCAGGTGTGGCTAATGGAAACACTTTGTTCTGGCAACAAGTGTGTTTACATCCTTAGATAACTGAGCCACTGTGGTGTGTTGGAGGGAGCATCATACTAGAACAGGGAGAGCCAGTTTCAAATCCCCATGCAGCCACAATGCTCACTTGGCAATCTTGAGCCAGTCACTCTCTCTGCCCCCACCCCTCTGATCCTAACCTTCCTCACAGGATTGTCGTGAAACTAAAAGGGGGGAGAACCATGTATGCTGTTCTGAGCACTTTGGAAGAACAAGTCAGTGGAGGCTGGTCCATAAGGGCAAATGGGGCCCTGCCCCACCAACCTCAGTCCTCAACACCCCTGCCTTCTTACTTACATCCAGTCCAGGGGGTAGCACTGCCTATCCACTTCCTCCCCCTTAGTGTTGCCCTTGTAGACCTCAGGAGCGAGGAAGAAGAAGAGGAAGGACAAAACCACAGTTAGTTGGTTCTGCCTGTCCTTGGCTCTGGCTCCACCTACTGTCGGCCTCCTAGCCTTCCGTTCCACCATTCCCAATGGGCACCAGCCACTACTGGAACAAGTTAATAACTTATATCTTTCATGTTTTCACTGTGTGTTGGGTTTCTGCCCCATGTGAACATAGAAGACATAACGTTATGTCTGGGGTTCCTTCCCTTGGTGTCATCAGAACACCAAAACCTGGTCAGCCCTTCTCTTTTACACACTAGAGGTTCTTCTCATGAGGCATGCCCTAAGGCTGGTATGTACTCCTGTTATGCAGCCCACCACTCAGGCAATCAGCCCCAGAAACCCTCAATATCCTCCTGTGTCCATCCACTCATCCCTGCTGAGGCAGAACTGGAGAGTTGACCTTTTTCTGGACCAGACTTCTTTTGGGGGATTCCTTTATGTTATCGCTTCTGTCCTGCACTTCTGCTGCCTCCTGTGACTCTCTCTTGTATACTCACAGTTGCTTTAACTGTTCTCCAGTTCTTTTCCCCACAATCTCTCCACCACTCCTGCACACATAGTGTTTCTGATATTCCAACACACACAGTATTATGTTATCTCTCTCCTGGTCTTTCATGTCCTCATTACTCTACAGTGTTTACTCAGTGCTCTCTCTCTCTCTCTCATTTCCACTGGTCTTGGTGTACTCTGGACACATCCTAAGAGTTGTACCCACACTGCTGTTATCTTGCTTTGGCTTGAGCATGCCTGCATCCCCATTGTTCTCCTTCCATCATTCAGTTTCTGATCCTCTCTGCTCATCTTTTCAGCTGATTGCCAGTGTTGGAGTCTGCTAACACATCTGCTGCCTCCCCTCTCGTCAGCACCTTGGTTTGGCTTAGCCAAGTGCATTTCTCGTGGTACCCCACTGGAGGTGACATGGTGAAGGTCTGTGTTTATCCTTGTTGGGCCTTCTGTGATGGCAGTGGCTGCCTTTGTGTCATGAGTCCCCTTGAAAAGGCTTGGAGTGACTGGAGCAATGAGAAGGAGGCAGACTGGGAGTTGGAGAAGACGCAAGAGGTGAGCCTTCAGGCACGC
Source organism: Rhineura floridana (assembly GCF_030035675.1). Lineage (NCBI taxonomy): Eukaryota > Metazoa > Chordata > Lepidosauria > Squamata > Rhineuridae > Rhineura > Rhineura floridana. The sequence continues at coordinate 185,932,024 of NC_084482.1, forward strand.
TGGAGCTTGCAGACTCCTGTGCTGTGGTCAGTGACAGTCCAGCCACTGTAGACTCCACTGCCTCTGAGCCAGCACTGCCTGTTCAGGAAGCTGCCTCACCACCCTCTCCAAGCCCCCCTTCCTCACTTGTGCCGTCATTGTCATTGCGCAGCCCTGATCGTCCTCAGGAAGAGAAACTTGCTGAGGTAGTTCCACCTCCTTCCCAGCTTGTGCCGCTGCCACTGCCAACTCAAAGCCCACCTCTGGAGGGGGAGAACCGTGGCAAAGTGGGATGGCCTCCCTCGCCACGCACACACAGGAGGTGGTGGCGGCAATCTCAAAGGGTTTTTATTATCCCTCTTAGGAGGAGTGAATGTTTGCACGTGCGCTCTCCTCAGTGACACTGAGCTCACACAAGTAGGGTGCCCTCCCATCTTTTCTTAAGGCTGTGAAGGGGGTGTGACTAATTGCCATGACATTGTCATTAGCCGGGTCTAGTCATGCGTAGTTAAGTACTGTAGAGATGCTGATTCCTGTGTAATCTGTAAGCTGATTCATGAAGTGCTCTCAGATGGAACTTTTTTATTAAACTTATAAAATAAAAGCACACCTCTGTGTTTGAGTCTGACCTTAGGGAGTTCGGGCAGGACACTTTGGTTTGTCTGATTAGTTTGCCCATTTTCTGACTGTAAGCCAACCCTTTGTTGTAGCCGTTAGCATTCGCCAGGAGTGTCGAACTGACAGATCCTGTTTTGAAATCAACAGGAAAGATTCAATAAAATTGTTGTTTTATTGTAGTAAAGATGCATCCATAGAATCAGCCCATGGATATTAGGGAACAATGTTTAATTTAGCAATAAAATAACTGAAGACATATGTATAAAAAGGCAGTTGGCATTCAGGCCCTAGAGAGGCTGTGTATGTGCTGGTCTGGTATTTCAAGGCAGTCATGGGCTGGATGAGCAATAATAAGTTGAGAATGAATCCTGAGAAGACAAAGGTCCAATGGGTAGGTGGTTCCTGTGTCTAGGAACTGGTAGATAGCCTGTTCTGGAAGGGGTTGCTCTCCCTCTCATGAAATGACTGCCTAGTCTGGGGTGCTCTCAGATTCAGCGTTGTCACTAGAAAGCCAACTGGCTAAGAGCACCTATTGCCAGCTCCAGCTGCTCCATCGCTCTGACTGTAAAGAGAGCCTGGTCACAGTGATCCACATTTGTTCACTTGATTAGATTACTGTAATGCACTCTGACCTTGAGAATGATTTGGAAGCTGCAGCTGGTGCAGAATGCTGTGGCAATAACACCAGTTCTGAAGAGCCTGCACTGGCTACTTATATGCTACTGAGCCCACTTGGAGGGTCCAACTCTTACTTATGAGGCCCTAAATGATTTAGGACCCATTCACCTGAATGAGCACTTGTCCCTGTATCATCCTGCCCAGTCATTAAGATCATTAGTCTATCACTAAGTGAGGTCTGTATTTCTAGAGCTGGTGAAAGGGCCTCCTCATTGCTAGCTCCTGGCTTGGGAAAGATTTCTCTCTTGAAATCAGCTGGTGCCAACATTTTTTTAAAAAATTCTGCACCAACTAAAAAAATTACATCTTTAGCCAAGATATTAATTATTTGGGTTGTTTGTGTAATATATTTATTATCCACCCTTCACACACACAAAAATATAATAACTGAAAAACAACACCAGAACAATCAAAATTGGTAAAACCGGTATAAAATTACTACCCAGGACAGTAAATAATAATTCAGAATCAATGTATTAGACCGCTCATTTATGTAGCAAGGAGTTGTTATACAGATTGATTTTATATTGTTTTGAAGATTTTAGTGGAATTTTTGTATTATTAGTTTGATTTTATATTTGATGAACCCCATCCTGTGATCATTTGTTTGATGAATGGCAGGTAAAAAATGGAATGTTTATTTAAAATAAATACACAACAAATTGCCTTTTAGCTGATATATTTATTTTATTTTATTAAAATTTCCATAATGGTTTAAAATAATGAAAACTACTATTAAAAATATGGTACAAGCTGAAAATATCAGTGCATCATCTCCAAGATGTAAAGGAAGTAGGGTGGAGATTGGAGGAACAAAGGTATTCTATAAAGAAAGAAAAAAGGACTAACTGATTTCCTTGGATTCTGCTTTAAAACTTAATTACATGCTATACAGATAAAATTTATTTTGCTGTAGTGTTGAGATTGCACATTGTTATTACTTCCATGCTAGTATGTAGAGCTTTGATGATTTTGCCCAAATTACCATTTTTAATCTTAAAACAAGAATGTGTTTGGAAATTTAACAAGGGTCAGCAGGTCCTGTTGAAAAACAAAGCAAAGGGTTGTAGCTCACGTAAACCCTCATCCATGGGTAATTATCTTGTTATGTTAAAGTGGTTCTCCAGAATATTAAAATAATTAGGACCAACAATCTCAGCCTTGCTTTCCTCAGATGCTGTAATTGGCAAGGGGTGTTAACTAATTAAACGTATTTATATTGCTGGCTAGCTAAAGAAAAGGATGAAGCACTTGTAATTACTGGGATTCAGTGAGATCACGTACTTACTACAGAGAATAAACATGTAGATTGTAGCATTTGTGATGGGCTAATAGCTGGAAACAGCAATCTAAACACAGCATATTGGCATATCACTCCAGACAAGATGCAGGCACTGATCCTGGGTGCTTCATCTGCCCAGATGAGTGGTGTTTTACTTGTTCTAGAGGGGGTTGTACTCCCCCTAAAGAAACCAGTCTGTAATTTGGGGGTGCCCATTGATCCATCTTTGCTACTGGAAGCACAAATAGCCTTGGTGGCCCAGAGCACGTTTAGGCTGGTAGCCAATTACAATCCTACCTGGACTGAGATAACCTTGCTTCAGTTATCCACGTCCCGCTAATCTCCTGTTTAGATTACTGCAATGTGTTGTGCATAGGGTTGCCTTTGATAATGCTTCGAAAACTTTAGTTAGCCTGGCATATGGCCAAGATAGGGCTAACTGTGACTGGTTGCTACGAGCACATTATGCCACTGCTTAGTCATCCTCACAACTCCCTGGCCCAAATGCAAGGGACTGGTTTTTAAGACCCTTCACAGCTTGAGGCTAGGGTGCCTGAAGGAACTTGAAATCTTCAGAGGCTATTCTCTGAGTATTTCCATTGAATGAAGTGTGCTGGTTGGTTATGGAAAAGAAGGCCTTTTCAGTTGTGGCCTTTTCTGGCTGTGGAACATCCTCCTCAGGGACGGTCACTTGGTGCCTACCTTGGTGTTATTTCAGCACCAGGCCTTTCATCTCACCTTGGTTTTTTTTATTCTGTGACTATTGTTATGTTGTATTTATACCAAGGCTGGGGAACCTCAGACTCTCTATCTTGTCCTTAGGTCTCTCCTTAGGCCTAGAAAAAAAGTGAGGACAACATGATAGAGATGTATAAAGTTATGCATAGCATGGAGGAAGATACAAGTTTTTCTCCCTCTTTCATAATTCTACAGCTGGAGTCATCCAGAGCTTGGAAGTAACTCGTTAGAAATAACGAGTTACTTTCATAGAATCATAGAATCATAGAGTTGGAAGGGGCCTTGTAGGCCATCGAGTCCAACCCCCTGACTAATGCAGAAACCTCCTTCCAGTCCGAAGCAGAGCCACCGACGACCACTCTTTGAGTACGGTTTTCCAACCAGTTGTGAATCCACCTGACAGTATTTCCATGTAGTCCGCATTTGACCAGTTTGCTAATCAAAAGGTCATGGGGGACTTTGTCAAACGCTTTGCTGAAATCTAGATATATGACATCTACAGCATTTCCACCATCTACTAAGCTAGTGACCCGATCAAAAAAAGAGATGAGATTAGTTTGACAGGATTTTTTCTTGACAAACCCATGCTGGCTCCTACTAATCACAGCATTGTCATCTAGATAGTTGCTAATGGACTCTTTTATTATCCGTTCTAATATCTTTCCCGGTATTGAAGTCAGACTGACCGGCCTGTAATTCCCCGGATCTTCTTTTTTACCCTTTTTAAAGAGCGGGACGACGTTTGCCCATCTCCAGTCCTCCGGCACCTCTCCCGTTCTCCAGGATTTCTCAAAGATGATGGCAAGAGGTTCCGAGAGTACATCTGCAAGTTCCTTCAATACTCTGGGATGCAGTTCATCAGGCCCTGGAGATTTGAACTCATTTAGGTTAACTAGGTATTTCCTGACTATCTCCTTATCAATCTCGAACTGCAATCCCCACCCCTTCCTGAGATTGCTACCGATGCAAGGTTGCACACTGTTCCCTTTGGGAGAAAATGGAGGCAAAATAGGTGTTGAGCAGTTCTGCCTTTTCCTTGTTATCTGTCAACATTTTGCCATCCTCATTGAGCAGCAATCCCACCGTTTCCTTGGTCTTTCTCTTGCTTCGAACATATCTGAAAAACCCCTTTTTGTTGTTCCTCGCTTCCCTCGCCAGCCTCAGCTCATTCTGGGTTTTAGCTTTCCTTACGCTATTCCTGCAAGCCCGAGCCGCTCATCGGTACTCTTCCCTGGTGATGCGTCCTTCCTTCCATTCTTTATACACGCTCTTTTTTACTTTTACCTCCTCCACCAGTCTTCCGTGTAGCCACATTGGCTTTTTCCGACATCTTCCGTTTTTCTTCCTCTTTGGAATTGTTTGCGATTGCACTTTTTGTAATACGTTCTTCATGAACTCCCACGCTTCTTGGGCTCCTTTTTTCTTTAGTCTATCTAGCCACGGGATCCTACCCATCATTTCCCTGAGCTTGCTAAAATCGGCTTTCCTGAAATCCAAGGTCCATGTTTGACTATATTCTTCTTTGGCTTTCCCCAGAATCACAAATTCCATCATTACGTGGTCACTTTCCCCCAAGGTACCGACTGCTTTAATTCCCATGACCAATTTGTCCCTGTTAGTTAAGATCAGGTCCAGGATTGCCGATCCCATTGTTCCTTCTTCTACTTTTTGAAAGAGGAAATTATCAGCAAGGCCCATCAGGAATTTGTTGGAGGCTTTGTGCTTCACAGAGTTTGTCTCCCAACAGATATCCGGGTAGTTGAAGTCCCCCATCACTACTACTTCTTGCCTCCTTGAGATTTCAGAGATTTGTTTGAGAAAGGCCTCGTCTACCACCTCTTCTTGGCCAGGGGGTCTGTAGTAGACACCTACTACCACGTCGGTTTTATTTGTTTCTCCATTAATTTTTACCCAAATGGTCTCTACCGGACCCCTTTGTTTGCTCTCTTGGATTTCCATAGAGGTGTATTTGTCTTTGACGTATAACGCTACTCCCCCTCCTTTTCTGTTGCTTCTGTTCTTTTAATTCGTTACTTTTTTGCGTAACGAGTGGGTAACTTAGTTACATTTTGCTTGTAACAGAACGAGTGGTAATTTTATTACTTTTCAACTGTAACTATAACTTTCCCGCATTACATTTGGATGTTACTGGGGGGGGAGGAACAGGGGAGTCTGCTCCTGTGATTGGTGGGCAAAAGACATGTGCCTCACACTGGGCTTCTGCACACTGTTGCTCTTCCCTCGTGCTCTGTGTTAGGAGGCATGAGGGAGGAAGTGGAGAGCCAGACCGCGCTGGAGGCCAAGGCAGAAGCAGAAGGCAGAAGCAGAATGGAGATGAAGAGCTGAGGTGAGTGACGATGGTGTGTGTGTGTGCCCCCACCGCTAGTTCTGTCGCCTTCCTTCCCGCCTGCCGCCTCCTCTTCCCTCCTGCTTGTCTGTAGCTTCCCCCCTGCCTGTCGCTGGCTCCCCCCCACCTGTCGCTGCTTCCCACGCTCAACATTTCTAAGGGAACATTTTCAGGCAAGTACCATGTCGATAGAATATTGGATTTCTTGATTGCAGTAGTCGAATCTGGAACAATACACATGGTCTTGTCAATTGCAAAGTGAAACTGATGAAAATGTAAGATCACCTCTCCTGGAGGTCTCCCTGGGCTCATTCCTGGGCGGTGCAGCTAACAGAAAAGGGGGAGGCGAGATGCTGCATTTTTGTCTCTCCTGCAAAAAACATGCAGCTGATGGGATTATTTCTGGGGCGAGAGAGGTGCAAGGGGTCGGCTTTGAGTTGAGGCTGATCAAGATAAGTGGCTTAGGAAACAGGCACAGGCTCCCCTTCTAGGAGTAAGCTGATGAGGACGGGAGGCAGCTTCTGGGTGTGGGAATTGGTGGGAATCCCCCTCGTGCCCACAGTCCATGCATTGCCAGCCTATAGGGTGGTATTCAACAAAATCCTTGGGCCAGCAGAACAACTCCAACTAGTGCAAGGGGATTTCCCCCTCCTCTCCCCCACATCTGCTCTGGAGGGTGGGGGAAATCTCAGAACAAATTTAGGGAATGCATGGGAGAGGAGAAGGAGTAAACGTTCTGTTGTGCAAGTAAAAGTCCTTGTGCTGACAAAATGCTTGTGATAGTGCTACACTGAGTACAGCCCATAGTATAGTTTTCAAAGAATATTAGCAGCTTTAGCTTTTTAAGTAGAGATAAATGCCCTGCCACTAGTAGAAATAACCATTAAAAGGTTTTGATCAGTGGATAAAAGTAATCACTCATCAGTTTTTGTGATGGAATTTTAGAGTTCAAAGACTAGAACTCAATTATAGTCCATTTGCTTATATTCACTGTTAGACATTCCACCAAAACTAATAAACTATGAGGTTTCTTGGCTGGAAGAAGGGAAATATTGGTGCAAGAAATTAATGCTGAGTAAAATTTACTGAGATATTTGTGTATTATCAACACACACGCACGCACGCACACACATACAATCTGCATTTGAAGAGAAGAGGCTGAGTAGCTGCTGCATGAGCCAAGAAAAATGCTGCCTTTTTAGAGAACTGATGGCTTTGCTGAATTTCAGAAATGTGTTTGAAATCAGAGAGGTCTGTTTATTGGGAGGTTATAAAAAATAGATGGGAGAAGACATGACTTAGACAATTTCAAGTCTCTCCCTCTAACAGCTGCCCTTTGCTATGACCCTGACCTTTAGTTTCATCACGCCAAAAGTCCCTTAAATATTTGTTCAGATATTTTGGGAATAGGCAGGTAACAGCTATGATGTCTGCTCTGATTAGTTTCCAAGCTGAAGAATATGATATTAAGGAAAATATAGCATAAGAATTCCTAGGGACTCATTATTCTGGAAATAGTAAAGCATTCATATGTAAAGTGCATGTTGAGATGTAGCATTATAAAAAAAATACTTTTTACTAACCAAACAATTTGGTGCCAGAATAACAGGAAACAAATATTACATTTTTAAGTCATCCCTACATCTTTATTTTCTAGTGACTTGTACAGTTAGCTTTGAGTGCTATAGTCAGGTCTGTGGCTTCCTTTGGAATCCATCCATCTCTTGTTTGGCCTTCTTCTTTTTCTACTCCCTTCTGTTTTTCCCAGCATTATTGTCTTTTCTAGTGAATCATGTCTTCTCATGATGTGTCCAAAGTATGATACATAGAAATCGGGAATACCATGGTCTGAATGATCCTGACTTTAGTGTTCAGTGATACATCTTTGCATTTGAGGACCTTTTCTAGTTCTCTCATAGCTGCGCTCCCCAGTCCTAGCCTTCTTCTAATTTCTTGACTATTGTCTCCATTTTGGTTAATGACTGTGCCGAGGTATTGATAATCCTTGACAAGTTCAATGTCCTCATTGTCAACTTTAAAGTTACATAAATCTTTTGTTGTCATTATTTTAGTCTTCTTGACGTTCAGCTGTAGTCTTGCTTTTGTGCTTTCCTCTTTAGCTTTCATTATCGTCATGATCTGTGGGTGGGTAGGAGGCGACAAGGGAGGAGGTGGAGAGTGAGACGGGGTGGAGTGGAGAAAACAATTGTTTTAAAAAATGGAGTGGAGGGGAAAAGGAGCCAGAGGTCAAGAACATGGATAAAGGAGGAGAAGGAGGCAGAAGCAGAATGAAGATAAAGAACTGTGGAGGTGAAAGATGACAACGTGTCTGTGTGTGTTTGCACTTGGCACATAAAGTGGCCTCCACCACCCTCTCTGGCTACTGTGCTGCATTTGCAGTATTTTACCTTTTTTGCATCTCAGGAGAAAATGTTTGCTTGGGTGAGTGTCCCTTAGTTGGTGGCAGGGCAGGGTCTGGGAGGTGGTTAAGTGAGAGAGATTATGCTTGGTGGCTGAGGGGGGGGTTGCACTTGATTTTACATGCAAAGATCTGAGTAGTGGCCTCTGCCTCCCTCCCTCCCTCCCTTACCAGTGGAGAGACCACCATTGCTGTCTTATGTATAAAAAGAATTATTCTACTCCATCTGTATGTGTGTGTGTTTATTTTTAATGTTGTTTTCGGCTACTTAGATGTGCAGCAGCCAAGGCCAGCACCTTGTAGACGTTTTTTTAAAAAAGTAACTGAAATGTAACTGTAGTGATTACTTTTGAGAAAAAGTAAAGTAATCAGTTACTTTCAGAGCAATTGTAATATTGTAACGGTAATTACTACTTTTTTGGGCCATGTAACTGTAACTGATTACTTTTTAAAAGTAATCTTCCAAGCTCTGGGGTCATCCAATGAAGATGAATGTTAGGAAATTCAGGACAGGCAAAAGAAAGCAGTTCTTGACAGCACATCGTTCAATTCACTCCCACAAGATGTAGTGATGACCACCAACTTGGATGGTTTTAAAACAGGATTAGATAAACTTGTGGAGGATAAGGCTAGCAGGCTATGTTCCACCTCTAGTGTCAGAGGCAATGTGCCTCTGTATTCCAGTTGCCGGAAACCACAAGTAGGGAGAGTGCTGTTGTGCTCATGTCCAGCTTGTAGGCTTCTTATAGGTGTCAGGTTGACCACTGTGAGAACTAGATGCTGGATCTTTGGCCTGATCCAGCGAAGAGCTGGATGTTCTTACTCTAGGCAGCAGATAGTGCTGGTGTGGGGAACATTTGGCTCCTCAGATGTTGCTGAACTATAACTCCCATTGTCCCTGACCATTGGCCATGTTTGCTGGGGCTGATCAAAGTTGTAGTTCATCAACATCTGGAGGGCCAAAGGTTCCCCACCCTTGAGGTAGTGGATGGGATGACTTGTGAACTGACATTGAAATGTCAAGGAGAAGCATGTACCTATGCAACTGAGAAATCTGGCAAATGTAACTGGTATTCCATGAACACCTGCTGGCTTTTTATGTCCCTTGCAGTTCTAAGAGGTTGAAACTTTAGGTTTTGATTTTACTTCATGCCAAAGAGCTGCTCCTTGCTATCTCTGAAAGTGTCATGCTCACGGTTTGCCCTCTCTTCATTCTTCAAGTTTATGGCAGACTTTTTTTTTAATGTAACAACAAAAAAGCACAAGCATATAGCTAGCTATTGTGAGAACCCATGAGGTAATCAATTTTGGATCCAGACCCTTATAACTGTTTGACATTTCAGGGTCAGCAGGACAACTTTTTGAAAGATTGAAAAAGCTACGTGGCTGGGCCCACAATAGATTATAAAGCAGAGCCAGATGAAAGGATGCTTCAAAACAGCTCACTTTTATCTTAATGGCTATAGAGGAAAAGCAGCAAGAGGACTGTCAGAAGAGGAGGGCTGGACCCCAACACTAGAGATTCTATTTATTTGTATTATGCTTCTGAAATAATCACAACACTCTACGGTTGTTTTACAGTGAAAGCAATGCAGTCACCAAGGAGCTGTCTTGGAAATTATAGATCAATTCTGAACTGCCAAGTCCACTTTTAAAAAAAGGCCTTTTGAAAAAGTGTCATGAGAAATGTGGTCTCCGGGTATGGACCCCCCTGTACCAAGGGTGGGGCAAATGGGTGCAACCCCCAGAGCTGTGCTTCCCCCCCTCGATCATTTTGGAAAATTGACTTATTAATTTGTGACATGACAGACAATGACAGCCTCCATTTACAGAATGACAGCTTGTTTTAAGGAGCAATTTAAGAATAGGTCCCTCTGAAAAATTCAGTTAACAAGACAGGGTGAGTGCACAACAAAAGCCTCATCTGGAAGACCCCCACAAAGTCTGCTTACTTAAGATTTCCCTGACTTGAGAGTGGATTTTTCATGATCACTTAAGTGATCAAGAAAAAAATAGCCTGTATTGTATCATGGCCCTTGAAGTGTTAAATATTAGAATTTTTTATTATGGGCTAGAGTTAGACTCCACCCCTTGGACTTTCCTTTGCTCTGATTTTCAGTTTTAGTTTCAGTTGTGTTTTCTACCCAGCTAACAATAAAAATATGTTTGTTTGCATGCAGTAAGACGTAAGAGTTTGTTTGTTCTGCAGTTATGAGTAGGGCATGATTGGGTACTTACTGCTAAAGTGAACTGAAAAAATGGCTACTCTTAAGTTACCCTTTACCCTTTTAAGCCACTCACTATACTCACAATCATAGTTGCTGTTTTCTTGTGTACTTGATGGCAAAAGATGAAAACAGCCTTTGAAGAATAAAAACACTGCTGCACACACTACAGTTAGATGGCTGGCTGGTCACATAGGCCTAATTTCTGATTTTCCCAATGTGTATGTTCACCATGATGCCTTTTAAGGGTTTCTGGGTAGAAAAATCAACTCGGCAATGCTGCTGTTCTCTAAATGTTTATATGGATAAGTTTATTTTTTGGTGGAATCTAAAACTGAGAAATGTAATCCAGCATCAAAGCCAAACTCAACTGCTCACTGTCATTATTTTTATTTATTTACTTATTAGATTTATATCCTGCCCTTCTTCCCAGTAGGGGCCCATTACCAAAGCAGTTCAGTTCATGAAGTATCAGAACACAGGGACAGACTACAGGTGAAAGAGGACTGTAGCTATTGGCAAAGTAAAGCCTGGGGATTTCTCAAAAAAGAGTGAGATAGTTCAACAGATTAAACTTCATACCCGGAGAACAATGAGGGCCACAATTTCCAACAAGAATGGTTCCAGAAATATGGATGGTTAGAGTATTCTAAGCTCTACACTAGTTTTAAACTTCTTAGTTATAGCATAAACTTTTTTTTACACCTTTTGGTATATTTAACATTCTTTTTTCTTATGTTACAAATAATATGCCAGTCATTTAATTCCTGATGTTCATACTAAATTTTTGGTTAACCTTTACATAGCCCATTACATAGGTTAACACACACTCTGCATGGAGGAGAAGTAAGGGGGAAGGTCATTATCTTTCCTTCCTCTGGCCAGGCCCTCAAATCCTCTCCACTACTGGGAGGGGGATTGATTGGCACTATGTGCCCCCCCAGTGCCCCACTTAGAAATGCAGCTGTCCCACCTAACAAGGAAGGCTGGCTACAGGGCTGGGTATGCAGCAACTCAGTGTTCAACATAAGGCTGTATTTGGTGCACTAATATTGTTCAAAATAATGCACTAAGCTAAACCAAACTAACCCTTAACTCTGTGACTAAATAATATAGCCTATTCCTGGGTCAGGGCAAAGAACATTGCATTGATGTTCCCCCTGTGCCCAGGCTATTGGAAGCCAAGCTCATCCTTGAATGCATTGCCCACACACTATCACACTAACTTTGGCACCTTGGCGGCAGGAGAGTTGCTTTTGCTGAAGAATGTATGCCTGGCGCACGTGCATACACACACATGTGCTGGCAAGTGTTTTCATTTGGGAAAGGCACAGAATCAGCTTGCACATGCAGGGGAAAAACTGGTTCATGTCATGTCGGCTCCCAGCAGCAACAAAAAAGCAACCTCAGCCTTGTCAGCCACAGCATCCAAAAACCCATTAGCTGCTTCTGACAAATCTCTCTGTCTCTTTTAACCCTCCCAAATAAATGAAAAATTGAATCCATTCAAAAGGACATATGCTTAGAATCCCAGAGCTTGATGGGTACATGTGTACTGGGAGAGGATGCCAAAATGAGGACAGCCATGTGTCGAGTTTCCCCCTACTTCTTCTTTCATACCAGAATCCCATTTGGTCCCTATTCTACTGAGGTTGTTCCTACACCTTGTAAACCTGAAGAGAGGGATTTTTTTCTCCTCCTACCCTTTTCGTTTATGCCTAGTAATATATCTCACATTATGGTGTCAGGCATTAGGATTAGCAATGCCACGGCTTAAGGCTGTTTCAAGGCTGCGAGTCAAAGCAGCTAGAATTGCTAGCATGCAGTGTGCAATTATGTTGGCTGCGTGGAGAGCAGGATTTATGTTTAAACACTATTAATATTGCAGAGACATCTGTGGCATAAAAAGAATTTAAGTTAAATAAAAGATTGAATCCCTTTCTCTTGCAGTACTAATCTGGCATTATTAATTGATTTTAAGGGTTTTTTTCAGTGTTGATGACTCTGCTGGGCATTTAACAAAGGGAAGTGTTGTTTCTCAGTTGAGTATTTTCTTTTCTTTTATGTTTATTGTTTGTTTGAAGAAAAGAAGATTGAAATTTTATGGAAGAAAGCTGGTTTGATTTCAGATGCTGCGAGGAGGGAGCCTTTAAGGTGACTTGATTATGGTGGATAAATGCCTTCAAGGGGAGAAAGGATGGGGCTTCTATTTAATCTTGTTGTGGAATTGAGAACGCAGGCCAGTGGCTGAAAGTTTTAAAGCCAGACCAATCCAACTGAGAAAAAGAGACCCACTTCTGCCACCTGGCCATCATCTATCATCACAAGACTTGCTGAAGATATGTTAATCAGAGACAGGCAGTGGGATATATACATTATTATTATAAATAAATCTTATAGCACTTATGGTTTGCACAGTGCATCATAATAATATCCCATATCAGTAATCCTCAGAACAGTAACATTGCAAGATCATTTTATTAATATTTTGATTTTATAGGCGGTGCATTGTGACCATGAGAGTGTGGCCTGCCTAGGGTCAAATGGTGACTCCTTGCAGTACGTCTTGAAAACTACATTAAAAGTCCTGTATAAAAAGTCCCACATTCTTTTAATAGAAAATTCATATCCCATAACTGGAGCAATATTTTTTCAGATTAAAGCAAACCAACAAACTCAAATGGACTGCCTTCAAGTCGATTCCCATTTATACTGACCCTATGAATAGGGTTTTCATGGTAAGCGGTATTCAGAGGGGGTTTACCATTGCCTTCCTCTGAGACTGAGAGGAAGTGATTGGCCCAAGGTCACCCAGTGATCTTCATGGCTGTGTGGGGATTTGAACCCTGGTCTCCCAGGTCGTAGTCCAACACCTTAACCACTACACCACACTGGCTCTCAAAGCAAACCAGAAAGAACCACTTATAGGTATAATTCCTCATTCTTTTTTTTATGCATATTGCCTGGGTTGGGTCATATACTAAAATAGGGATGGGGAACTTGCAGAGTTCCAGATGTTGCTAGACTCCAACTTCCATCAGCCACAGCCAGCATGGCCAATGGTCAGGAGTTATAAGAGTTGCAGGCCAGCATCATCTGAAAGGCCACAGATTTCCCCATCCATGTTCTAGAATAACAGCTAAGCAGATTCCTAATACAGTCCCTGAAAAGATGGACTTGTGGGAATCCAGGGCAAATCAAAAGACGGACGGATGGACGGACGGATACAATTAAGAATATAAATGTTTCTGATCCCTAACTTGGATGAATCTAAGATGACAAAAATCCTTTTTACTCTTTGAACTTAAGCCATTTTATCTTACCTATCTCTAAAGCAAAATTAATTTTCACACCTGGCATCATTAAAGTGATAGTAAAGTTTCTGCACAGAGCTTTTTGACCTGTGAAGAAGAAGAATCATGGAAATCATTATGCCCTAAAGCTAAATAAGAGATACACTTGTGATTGTGTGTGTGTGTGTGTGTGTGTGTGTGTGAGAGAGAGAGAGAGAGAGAGAGAGAGAGAGAGTCATAATGGGAGTTATTTTGCCAACATAATGATGGATGTTGCCAACTACCTGCTATGCAAGTGTGCATGTGATACAATGGAAATATATTCTAAGGTGGGGGCGTTTATTTTATCTTTGATGACTTATTAGCTCGATGAGAATTAAGCTAACTCTGGGCTTTAAAATAAGACCATTGTATTCTTTCCTCAGTGTGCCCAAATTCCATAAATAATAAAATGTTAATGATAGTTTTATAGTCACATCATCCCTTTCATCTCAATGAAATCTTGTTCAAATAATTAATAAAAATAGTTGTCTAGAAAAGACAGAAAACAGGAATGCTAAGAAATTTCTTCGTAGGGCATCTAAATACTTAGCCATCATCTCTTTCCCTAAGGGAATGGCTTGTCGAACTGAGTACAGCCAGAGATCACTCTTAAATGGCTATTGCGAAAAAGCAGCATGCTTACATATTATGAATGGATATTGCAATGGTATTCCAAGTTACCTTTTTAAAAATAATAATAATACAAGTCCCTTAAAGTAATCATATATTCTGTTTTGCCTATCCCTTATGGGTACAGTCAACTGACAACTACTGTGGTGTAGTGGTTAGACTTTCAGCCTAGGACTGAGGAGGTGAGAGTTCATATCTTTACTAGACATGCAGCTTATTCTCCCCTGAAGAGCAGGCAGGTGTAACCAGCCCATTGCCAGTTGCTGCTCCTTCACAAACAAGCAGCAACCAGCATTGCACAGGATTAATCCTCCTGCTTACCAACTAATATGCAGGAGGATTCCATCCTGTGTGCTGCTCCTTTGCTTCATTGCAAACAGGGGAGCCACTCGCAATATGTAACTTGTCCCTCGGGTCCTCCTCCATGCCTGAGGACTGGAAAGTGGCAAATGTAACGCCAATCTTCAAAAAGGGATCCAGAGGGGATCCCGGAAATTACAGGCCAGTTAGCTTAACTTCTGTCCCTGGAAAACTGGTAGAAAGTATTATTAAAGCTAGATTAACTAAGCACATAGAAGAACAAGCCTTGCTGAAGCAGAGCCAGCATGGCTTCTGCAAGGGAAAGTCCTGTCTCAGTAACCTATTAGAATTCTTTGAGAGTGTCAACAAGCATATAGATTGAGGTGATCCAGTGGACATAGTGTACTTAGACTTTCAAAAAGCGTTTGACAAGGTACCTCACCAAAGACTTCTGAGGAAGCTTAGCAGTCATGGAATAAGAGGAGAGGTCTTCTTGTGGATAAGGAATTGGTTGAGAAGCAGAAAGCAGAGAGTAGGAATAAACGGACAGTTCTCCCAATGGAGGGCTGTAGAAAGTGGAGTCCCTCAAGGATCGGTATTGAGACCTGTACTTTTCAACTTGTTCATTAATGACCTAGAATTAGGAGTGAGCAGTGAAGTGGCCAAGTTTGCTGACGACACTAAATTGTTCAGGGTTGTTAAAACAAAGAAGGATTGCGAAGAGCTCCAAAAAGACCTCTCCAAACTGAGTGAATGGGCAGAAAAATGGCAAATGCAATTCAATATAAACAAGTGTAAAATTATGCATATTGGAGCAAAAAATCTTAATTTCACATATACGCTCATGGGGTCTGAACTGGTGGTGACCGACCAGGAGAGAGACCTCGGGGTTGTAGTGGACAGCACGATGAAAATATCGACCCAGTGTGTGGCAGCTGTGAAAAAGGCAAATTCCATGCTAGTGATAATTAGGAAAGGTATTGAAAATAAAACAGCCGATATCATAATGCCGTTGTATAATTCTATGGTGCGGCCGCATTTGGAATACTGTGTATAGTTCTGGTCGCCTCATCTCAAAAAGGATATTCTAGAGTTGGAAAAGGTTCAGAAGAGGGCAACCAGAATGATCAAGGGGATGGAGCGACTCCCTTATGAGGAAAGGTTGCAGCATTTGGGGCTTTTTAGTTTAGAGAAAAGGCGGGTCAGAGGAGACATGATAGAAGTGTATAAAATTATGCATGGCATTGAGAAAGTGGATAGAGAAAAGTTCTTCTCCCTCTCTCATAATACTAGAACTCGTGGACATTCAAAGAAGCTGAATGTTGGAAGATTCAGGACAGACAAAAGGAAGTACTTCTTTACTCAGCGCATAGTTAAACTATGGAATTTGCTCCCACAAGATGCAGTAATGGCCACCAGCTTGGATGGCTTTAAAAGAAGATTAGACAAATTCATGGAGGACAGGGCTATCAATGGCTACTAGCCATGATGGCTGTGCTCTGCCACCCTAGTCAGAGGCAGCATGCTTCTGAAAACCAGTTGCCAGAAGCCTCAGGAGGGGAGAGTGTTCTTGCACTCGGGTCCTGCTTGTGGGCTTCCCCCAGGCACCTGGTTGGCCACTGTGAGAACAGGATGCTGGACTAGATAGGCCACTGGCCTGATCCAGCAGGCTCTTCTTATGTTCTTATGTTCTTATGAGGAGCAGCCAGCATCATTTGGGAGGCCTGGCAGAAAGAAAGAGAGGTCAGGTGGGAAAGGCACCAGAGCTTGGAAAAGTTAATTTTTTGAACTACAACTCCCATGCCTCTGAGCTGAGAGGTTGTTGGCATGAGGCCTAGTAGTTTTCCATCAAGTCTGAAAGTTTTGAAAGTTAAGAGGAGTTATGTCTTTGCCCAGTCTGGGAACGGACAGTGAAGGTCGTTGTTATGGTAACCATCAAGATAGACTGGAAAAGTTCTAACAAAGTCTGTAAGTTGTTGTCTTCTGATTTTTGCCTCTGAACTGAGAGGTTGTCTTCTGTGTTTACCCCCGGGGGGGGGTGACTGAAGAAACTCTACATGTATTTACTCTTAAGCCTTAAGCCATAATGTCTTAATAAAAGACTCTTAACATGCTCTAATGTTCTGAAGAAGTTTCTTGCTCAACTTAACTCCAACGTAATGTATGCTGTTTCATGCAACAACGTACACACGCCAACACGGCCCCAGCCAGCATGGCCACTGGATTGGGCTGATGGGAGTTGTAGTTCAAAAAAGTAACTTTTCCAAGCTCTGCAAGGCACATACTTTCTCCTGCAAGGAGATGCCTCCTTTTCCTGGTTTCTCCTTCCTGCACCTGCCTGCCTCTCCTTTCTGCCTGATGCCATGCCCAGTCCAGTTCTGGTCTCCGCACTTCAAGAAGAATGCAGACAAACTGGAACAGGTTCAGAGGAGGGCAACAAGGATGATCAGGGGACTGGAAACCAAGCCCTATGAGGAGAGACTGAAAGAACTGGGCATGTTTAGCTTGGAGAAGAGGAGATATGATAACACTCTTCAAGTACATGAAAGGTTGTCACATAGAGGAGGGCCAGGATATCTTATCGATTGTCCCAGAGTGCAGGACACGGAATAATGGGCTCAGGAAGCCAGATTTCGACTGGACATCAGGAAAACTTCCTAACCGTTAAAGCCATATGACAATGGAATCAATTACCTAGAGAGGTAGTGGGCTCTCCAACACTGGAGGCATTCAAGAGGCAGCTGGACAGCCATCTGTCAGGAATGCTTTGATTTGGATTCCTGCATTGAGCAGGGAGTTGGACTCGATGGCCTTGTAGGCCCCTTCCAACTCTACTATTCTATGATTCTATGATAGGCCCAGATCACCCTGGAGATCTGGGGCTGTCTCAACCTGACTTGGACAAGACCCAAATGCATCTGAATAGGCCCACTTTGGCCTGGGCTTCAGCCAAATCCAGTGCATGGGCCTAATCTCTATTATGCCATGAAGCTCACTAGAAGCTTTGGATCCACATCCCAAGATTGTTGTAAAGATAAAACAAGGCTGTGGGGAAAACCATGTATAGAGCTCCTTAGATGGGAACCTTTCCTCAAAGGAGCTAAAGATGCCATACCTGGTTCTTTCTCTCTTCTCCTCCTACCAATCTTTTTTTTTTGTTAATAACAATAAATATAATGTAATGAAAATATGTGCTGAAACTCTGATCATGCACCAGCAAGCTCATCATTGGCTGGACTCTAGACTGCCACTGTAGAACCAGGGCTAGCCTTACCATTAGGCAGAATAAGACAATTGCCTCAGATGGCAGATGTCTAGAACCAAAGATCTCTGTGTGCCATGAGATCTTCTCTGCACCCCTTAAGCAACCTTGCCGCCTTCAGGTTTAGAATGTTGCTCCATTGCCAGTACTGAAATAAGATTCACATGCCGGTTTGATTGGTTTCATACATGGAATGGGGAGGGATGCCATATTGTCTTTTGCTTTGGGCAGCAGAATGTCTTGGGCCAGCCCTGGTTCCAACAAGAAACCTTGGATCCAGTTTTCATTTCAGCCATGGTATCAGGACCAGGTTAGTCTCATGGATATCCATGCCCCAAATCTTCCAACTCAAGGTCCATGACATCAGTGGATTGAAGTTCAGTAAACAGGAAGTGATTGCTGTTGGCAGAGACGGAAGACCAGGCATCTGGTATTAAACCAAGCCTTATCAATCTACACACTTAAGGACATAAGAGTCTTCAGGATCGTGCCAATGGCCCATCTAGTCCAGCATCCTGTTCTCTCAGGGACTAACCAGATGTCTGTGGGAAGCCCACAAGCAGGACTGCTAGCCAGTCAGATAGTCTGCTGTGCTAGCTCACTAGGCTAGCCCAGATCTAGAGTCTGAACTCTGCAGTTCAAGTGCCAAAATTCCCTGGAGCATCCTTTGTTTGCATGGCTGTTTGGGACAAACGAGACCAGTAGAGTTAGTGTGTCTACATCTCCTTTGTTTGAGCTCATAGTTGCAAAGAAAGTTTATATCAGAGGGAATATTCTCTCTCTCTCAGAATGGGAAACTGGAAGGGGTTGACTTCCTGTCCCTGTCTTTAATGGTGGATGGGCATAGGCTCTTCTGGACACCCCTTTACTGTCAGCAAAAGCTATGTTTTCCTGGTGACCATTTTATAGGGAGATGTGTGTGATGGTTCAGTTGATTAGCTCTGACCTATATTTATTTATTATTTGATTTATATCCCACCCTTCCCAGCTGGAGCCCTGTATCTGACATGTTTTAACACTTCACAAATGCAACATCAATTGGAGGTTTGCATTGTATTAGAGTTCAGAAGAATCAGGTTTGGTGGGGATAGGAGCTAATAGAGTAACCTTTAAATGTTAACTGAATCAAATTTCTTTCCCGTCCCTATTCTCGGGTCACCTGTCTTTCATCATCAAAAAAGAAGAAATGCAGCACCCAACAAGAGGACAAAACAAGGCACTGATTTGCGTAAAAATGTTCATATTTGTACAGAACCAACTTTAGAAATAATTGCCACAATTTAAATAGAAACATAATGCATCCCACCATAGTGAGGAAGACTATGCAAAGGGAACCTGTGTGGCTGCTCAGTCTGCTGCCCAGGTTCTAACTGCTGATGGACAACTTCAAGGTCCCTGCTCTCTATTCTTTTGGTTCTTTACCTTTAAATGACACAGACAGCCCTTCACATAGAGGATTTTGCCAAGTAGCAGTCTGATGTAAAGTAAGACAATGACCACCATACCAGTCCCCCTTTACAATTTCCATGTGATTGCTACTGAGTAAGCACATGAGAGACTAGCTTAAGGGACTCAGCCCGCAGGCTTCATGTGTCCATTTGATCACCATGCAATAAGATTTGTTTTTGATCCTTCATGCAAATCATCCTGGAGAGGATTTGGGGAGTAAGATTTGGCATGGCCATTTGGAACAAACAATGGGAACTATGCCAACATGCTAAGTTTGACCATGGGCTTTCATTATATAAAATGTTTTATGGAAAACATAAACTTTGAGTTTTCTTTAAGAAGAAATGACTTTTTAAAGCTTTGAACACAGGAAGAAATTACTTCCTGGCAGCTACGTTAAATAATTCATACATGGTTTGCAGAACTTGCTCGATATAATTTTTTAATTAGAAAAGCTTTAAAAGAGGCAATATCAGCCTACTGGGCTGATGGTTTCTGTGGATCTGTTTTTGACTCATGTAATATTTATTTAAACACCATTAAGGTGTAAATGAGAAGCAGCAATACAGGTATGTGAGTACAGTATAGCTCCTAATTGGAATGTTCCCACTGTTTCCCTTGCCCCCCTCCCCAAATTCTTTAAAGTAATTTATGATTTTCACACCATCACAAGCCAGTGGGAGGCTGAATCTTGCAGCAGTTAGTAAAAAATAACACCTCGGTCCCAAAACAAGCTTGTAAATGAGACTCATATCATTAGGCAACTAGAAGGTCTTTCTGTTTGCATTTGGATTTTGGAGGATGCTGTTTTTGCATCCTTCTGCACATGTCACTTTTTCTGTAGTTTGATGAAGTCATTGCTATTAGTAGCAAAATGTCTTCCTTTAGGATAGGCAGGGTATGTGGAGAAGGAGGGCTTGTATAGTTCAAAGAGTGGACCATGGGGTTGCAAACCCCAGCAGGATCCCAGCCAACAAAGGCTGAACAAAGGCACTGTCAGTGGTGGAGCACAGGTTTTGCCCTTATCTAGGGATGAAAAGATCTGTCATTTTTTGTTCTCTCAGATGGTCATTTTTTCCATTCTGAAATTAAATTCTCCGCATTTCTTCAGCAATTTGCATTTTTTTTTAAAAAAAATCCTCATGAAAATCCTTCAGTATTTTAGTGTGAATTTCTTCTAATAAACACATTTTTGTATGCAGTTTTGTCTAATGCACAGTTTTGCAAGCAATTTCTCTAAATATGAGGCTTTTTATATTCATTTTTATGCACACTTCCCCTAATATATGTGTATTTGTAAACATGGTTTGATTGGTGAACTGTGTGATGTTCCACATTTGTATGTTAAAATGTTGTATGCATTTGTATTATTTTATGTATGGCGAGTTGTTGTTATGTGCCTTCAAGTCGACTACGACTTATGGAGACCCTATGAATCAGTGACCTCCAAGAGCATCTGTCATGAACCACCCTGAGCGAGTTAGTATATTAGAATGATTAACGTTAAGTGGTGAGTATTGGGGAATGAGTGAGATGGAATGTTGGTATAGGCTGCTTTGTGATTGGCTGAGTGAATGGAAGTTGAGAATTTGTATTTGAATGTTTGGCAGCTGAACAGAAGACAGGGCTTGATGTCATTATTATTGGTGTTAATGGAGCAATTTAATGAGTGTACTTCATTAAGAAATAAAGAACATTTCTTTGTAACTGCATGCTTAAGAACCTGAACACAAAGTATTCTTGTTCATTATACAGCCATGAGAGTGGCTGTATACTATAGTCAGCGGGGATTTTTCGCATTCCGCAATGTTAAATGGAAAATACCCCCTATGCCATTCTGATACTTCCCATAAGCTCATTTCAAAACAAAACCTTACATAACTTATAGTCCTGAACTCAGAAATGCTTGCTTAACAACCCTGTCAATTTCCATGGCGATACACAAAACAGTCAGAGAGAATAGACAGTTCAAAGTGTAAAAAGAGAGAGAAAAACCTCAGAGCCCTTTTGGACTTTTTTCTCTGAGAGTTATAATCTGTTGTCATTCATTGAAAATCAGCCATGTTCACAGAGTACCTGTAATCCTAATACTGATGTTGCCCCATACTCTGACCTTCATCTGCTGCAGTTTAAACGTTTAAAAAATGCCTGGCTGATTTTTAATTAATTTAATAAATTTTGGCTGGGACCCAATCATAGCGCGGTGCATG
This sequence comes from Rhineura floridana, assembly GCF_030035675.1. Lineage (NCBI taxonomy): Eukaryota > Metazoa > Chordata > Lepidosauria > Squamata > Rhineuridae > Rhineura > Rhineura floridana. Next base: position 185,953,496 of record NC_084482.1, read on the forward strand.
CTCAGTAAGGACCAACTGTCAATGTTCTAAAAGCCTCACAGCTGCTGGGCTTGGCTAATCAGAGGGCCACACCCACACCAGACTTGATTTCACTTGAGACAGTCATGGCTTCCCTCAAAGACTCCTGGGAAGTGTAGTTTGTGAAGGGTGCTGAGAGGAGACTCCTATTCCCCTGAGAGAATGGTTTAACAGTCAGCCACTCGGACTATAGGTCTGTGAGAGAAACAGGGCGTCTCCTAGCGACTCTCAGCACCCTTCACTAACTACACTTCCCAGGAGTCTTTGAGAGAAGCCATGATTGGCTTTGAGCCATGGCTTTGAGAGAAGCCATGATAAATTGTTTTAAATTGTTTTTAAAAGATGTGTTTTTAAATTTGTATATTTGTTTTTAATGTTTTTATTTATTTAAACCGCCCAGAGAGCTTCGGCTATGGGGTGGTATATAAATACACTAAATAAATAGATAAATAAATAATGATTGTCCAAAGTGTAATAGAGGCCTGGTGTGGATGTGGCCAGGGACAGCTTTGTTTTAAATTTGGGTGGGAGGTAGGGTTGCCAGGTTCAGGGCCTGAGACTGATCCTGTATCTTTAGGAGAAGAGAAAGTCAGCCAAGTGCTGGTGTTCTTGCAACATTGTAATGGGAAAAACCACAAGGTAGAATTGTCCCTTCCCCCTGCCCAACTATGAAAGATACAGAAGACGTCTTGGTTGGCAGGCCCAGCCTGGTCAGTTTTACCTATCCTAATCATGATTGCATAGGAGTATATCCAATTCAACTCAATAATCATACAAATGATCAGACCTGCCTTTTCCCTCCTTCCCCTTTCCTCTCCCTTTCTCCTCCCCTCTTCCTTCTTCCGCCTTCCCTGCCCACTCCAGCCCTCTGTCCCTCCCCCCGAGTCAGTTTTACCCATCCTAAGCATGATTGCACGGGAGTAAATACCACTGAACTCAATAAGCATGCAAATGGTCAATCCATTCTCAGCAAACTTGCACAGGATCCCATTTCTTACCTCCCGGATTAAAAAGCAGGGAAATTCACTAATAGGCAAAAAACCTTGCGGTTTAAGAATGTACCTATAGCCAACAGATATTTCTACCAAACTTTAAAAAGCAGGGAAATTGGGCAGCTATAGTGAATGCACCAGGGGAGCAGGAGACCTGAACTCCTCTCTGAGATATTGTACTGCCCTACAAAGTTGTCAAAATGCAAACACAATTTGGGTTGGTCTTTCACAGTCCAATCCACTTGCTGTGTAGCTTGGAAGAATTTGGTAACATGTGTCTCTGAGCATATGGTGAGTGGTGGCAACACCTGTAATCAGCCCAAATAATAGAAAGAAGATATGTCCTGTGCTGATCTTGTTTTAGCCGGGAAGAAGCAACATTATTAAGACAGTTGATATAGTTCAGATGGTCACTTCAAATATGTCTGATTTACTTTGCAATTGTAGTGAAGTTTTCTATAGGAAATCATTTTCTTTTGCTTTTGTTTCTATGAATATGTGAAGTACAGCAACACTTTGCAAAATTTATACTAAAAAGACTCCAAACATAATTGTGGAATAATGGCACTGACGTCTGCAAAATAATCTCCAGTGGACCTCAGAAGTGTCTCAATTTGCACAAGATAAAACAGTGGGAGGTGAAATATATTCTAGCAAAATTCTAGGTGTGCTCTATGTTTTTAATTGATTGTGAACACCTTGCCTTAAATAAAGTGGTTTAAACATAGCAGGCTGAAAACATGCATCCTCTTTTTTCCAACAGCTAGAGACATTGCTGAAGTAGCAGCATATTGTCATCAGTCTGATTGTACATCAAACTGCAGTTTCAGATTCAACTGTTAATGCACCCAAAATAGAAATAGACCATAACCTCCACTTTGAAACAAAAAAGGCTATCTTCACCATCATATGACATTAACCAATAAAAAGGCTTTGAAATTAATAAAAATAAATTTGACACAGATTTCTAGGATGAGTAATGAGGGAAATAAAATTTTCTAGTTTAGATTCTCTGTAGAAAAATTAGTAACACAGGAAAGAAGCAAAGTAAGAAGAACACCAACAAACATACAAAAATATAATTCTCCATCTTTGGAGATGGCAGGTGTTGCCACCACTCACCATATGCTCAGAGGCACATGTTACCAAATTCTTCCAAACTACACGAAGTGGATTGGACTGTGAAAGACCAACCCAAATTGTGTTTGCATTTTGACAACTTTGTAGGGCAGTACAATATGTCAGAGAGGAGTTCAGGTCTCCTGCTCCCCTGGTGCATTCACTATAGCTGCCCAGTTTCCCTGCTTTTTAAAGTTTGGTAGAAATATCTGTGGGCTATAGGTACATTCTTAAACCGCAAGGGTTTTTGCCTATTAGTGAATATCTACATCTGTTATTTAATACATCACTTTGGTTCAAAACATTCCTGGTTATTTGACCAGGTACTATAAGGTCTGAGAGCCAGTGTGGTGTAGTGGTTAAGGTGTTGGACTAGGACCTGGGAGACCAGGGTTCGAATCCCCACACAGCCATGAAGCTCACTGGGTGATCTTGGGCCAGTCACTACCTCTCAGCCTCAGAGGGTGGCAATGGTAAACCCCCTCTGAATACCGCTTACCATGAAAACCCTATTTGTAGGGTTGCCATAAGTCGGAATCAACTCGAAGGCAGTCCATTATCATCATCACTATAAGGCCTGGTAACAATAAACAAGAGGTTGTGAAACAGTATCAAACGGTGGCAGTGAAATTACCTCAGAGTTAGAGTAATAGGTTAGGGAAGCAAACCCACAGCTGTGATCTTAAGGAAGGATACAAAGAAGCACAAGGGGGTGAGGGTTATCTGTAAACCTAGTGAACGTAGCAAGTGGTGAGGAAATACTGCAGCATTGCTATATAAAAGTGTATTTGGGAAGAAATAAATAACATGCCCCTCGTCGACTACAGACAAGGTGATGGTGGGTGAGAGGGGAGACATGACTAACATCAGAAAAATGTGCATTTTGAAGAAGGCTGTGTTTCGGTTCTCATATTGTTTTAGAAAGTGCAAATTTGATGGATTCAACTTTAAATGTGAACTGAATTGAATCTCTCCCCCATCCCTACCTTCATCACAGTGTTGTTCCCAAGCCCAGGGTTTTTATTTTCCTCATAGGAGTGAATGGCAACCATTCAATCACATGGGAGAAAGTAAATAGGGTTTAGGCTGCTTTCACACATGGGGCTGATTGCGTTAGTTTAACGGATTAAAAAGGAAGCGCTTCTGTCCCAATTTCTAAAACCACTTTCACACTGCAGTACCTGTTATACCGGCATTTCACACAACAGTCTTTCACACACACACAGAGCTACAATGAACAGAGCAGAGGTTTTCTCCCCCCCTTCGTTTTAGGGGGTTTGGTGTATTTTCCCTTGCAACTTGTTTTTTGAGGCTTGTGGAGGTGGCCCTCGGGGTTGGGGGGGTAGCGCCTTCTATTGCGGCTGCTGGGAGCTCATGGAGGTGGCTCTCGTTGTTCTTAATTTTTATTTTGGGGGCTGTGGGTGGCAGCTTCAGCAGCCATTGGGAGTTCATGGAGGCGGCTCCTTTTACCCTTGCTCTCCCCGTCTCGGCTGGACTATAATGAAACTCCCGGCTGCAGTCGACTATGGGGTGGAGAAGCGCCTGATAACGCACCTCCCTTCACCCTTCTTTGGTCCCAGTCCTTTGGTGGCTGTTAACGCAGCTCGGGGCTGCAGCTCAGGGGCAGCTCCTGCTAATTTCCTCACTCTGTTTTAAGGCAGCTCCTGCTCATTTCCCCCCTCTGTTCCGCACTGCATGCTGGGATGCCTGTCACATGAGCGGCTATAACTAGCAGAAAACTCCCGTGATGTTCCGTATTCCCAGCCTTGCTAACGGATTATTTGTGGTATCATTTGTCACTGAAATTAGCGCTAAACTTCCGCTACATTCCACCAGAATTCCAGAGCTAGCTTGTGTGTCGTGTGAAAGGTCAAATATAATGCAGAAATTAACAGGTAAGAAACTGTCAGAATAACAGAATAAACTGCAGTGTGAAAGCACCCTTATTCTGAGACATCATCAGGATGGGGCTGAGCCTGTGGATCCCAGCCATGGAGAATGAAGCCTGTTCCTCTCTGCATAGCCCCATCCTGCGTTGTTGTTGTTATTACAGCATCCTAGGGTTACCTTTGCTCTCCAGTTATCCCAATTTCTATCTTCAGGGCACCCTACACTGATATTTTAGGATCAGAGACTGGCCTGTAAATCTGCTTAAAAACCCAAATGGCCCAGATTAGCAGATGTTATGTGTGGATTGCACATAATTTCAGAAGTGTAGGTTTCACACACACAAACAAGCTGTTGCTTGTTACAGGGTACCCAACCTGTGTGAATATTCAGGGCTGTATGGGAATTAGCAAGTTAGACAGGGTATAAAAAGTACACTTTCTTTTGCTATCAAAGGAGCAGAGATGAAGGGTGTGGGTGGACAAAATCCATCTCATTGTTCACTCTTCACTTCTGTAATTTGTCAATGTTAGGGAGAGAAGGGTTCACATTTTCCTTTGGAAAACACCATTAGTTTGCTTTCATTCCATCTAAAATCTATAGCACATCTTTTCTTTGAACTGCAATGTGTCAGAACAGAATGATTATGGATCATTTAAGCCATCCCTGCCTTTTTCATTAGCAGCACAGCACAAGTGGCTGTCTCATGTACCACAGAGACTTTATGCATAAATTCCTTGATTGGATCAAAGTGACTTGATTTACAAGAGATACGTGAGGCTGGGTATTTTAATTGGAGCCTTAATTTTTTTAAAAAAGTCCATAAGTTATAGGCATATTTTTAGTCAATAACCTCTGAGGTTAGAGTAGTTGGGCCCTGAATGGCTCATTAACTATAATAGCTTAGCATCTGTATTGTCTGATGAGCTTAACTTTACATCTCTCCTGTAATTTCTGAAGAGACATCAACTCCATTTTTGTGGAGGGCTTAGGTCTTCTGATAGTATAATGAGTCTTACTAGGATTCCACTTGTCACATGCTATGCAATTAATGGCATTGGGCATTTATTTATACACTTGTACATGATGGTTGAAAGGTACACACTGGTAAACATGCTTCACTTTGACTTAGAAACGTGTCCCAAATTTCCAATTAAAATGTGTGTCCGGATAGGAGAGAGGGTGACAGCTGCATCCAATGCTACTAACCTAAGTCTTAGCACTTCATCATCCAATACTATTAACCTAAGTCTTAGCACACACTAACCTAAGTCCTAGCACTTAGCACTTCTCAACTACAGCTTTTCTGTTATTTTTTTTCCAAAAAGGTGAACTAAAATTGGCCTAGGATGCATAGGAAGCTGCCTTACAGCATTGTTGATCCATTTTGCTCAGTATTATCAACAATGACTGGCAGCAGCGCTCTCCAGGGCTTCAGGCAGGAGTCCCTCCCAGCCCTACGTGCAGATGCCAGGGATTAAACCTGTGACTTTTTGCACACAAACAGATGCTGTACAACTGAGCTATGGCATTTCCCCAAATCAGATAAGCATATCAAAGAGCTCTAAATCACCTGAAGAGGTGAGAAGCAACAGTCAAGAAAGCCAGCAAGGAGGTCATTAGTGTGTATACAGTACATTGGCTGAGCCAATGGAAGCTGCAACTTCCTCCCCGAATGCCCATGCCCTGGAACAACACTACATCCAGGGCATTAGGCAGTGGTGGGGAGGCGCATGGCAAACACCACCTAACATCCACTGCAAGGAGCACCTGGATTGGCAGCATGGAAAATATGTTTAGGGGGGAAAGGGCTACCTGTGTTGCTGTTGCAATGTTAAGCTTCTCCTCATCAACCTTTTGGAGACTCCTCAACCCCCCCCACCCCAATATCACACACCTCCAATTTGGGCTTAAAGTTCTTGGTGGGGAACTCTCCAGCCTTCGTAGTAATCCTGTAACCTGTTCGGGTTGTGCAAAGTGAGACTACTCTAGGATTTTATGCAGCTTTTGTATGCTAATATATTCACTAATATATGCGTTCATATGCACACTTAACCTAGTATATATATATTTGTACACATTCCTTGGCTAGAGAACTGCATTGCAAAATTCAGAAAAGTGCAAATTTCACAGAATAGCTGTGTTTCAGTTTATGCATTGTTTTGGAAAGTGTGAATTAAGTAGGTTCATCTTGAATTGCAAACTGAATTTAATTTCTTCCTCATCTCTAGCCTTCAGCAAGATAGTCCCTGGTACTGAGGGGAGATCTACTGGAGAGGGCTCAGCCCATCACTGCACAGAGAGAAGGAGAAGGTGGCAATGGCTGCTGATGCTGTCCTTCTTAGTGGTGGGTCAGAAGTATGATGATAGGTCCCCTTGGCCTGCTGAGGCCTTAGCAACTGCCAGAGCCCTGAGCCCTGTTGCCAGTCCTTTACACTAAATGATCTAGGGCTTGCTCCCTGATGATTAGCTGCTCAGCATAGTATTCAGATTTTGCATGCTTTGAAAATCCAGGGAAAAAAGATTTAGCCTTCTCCCCTGACCTGAAACTTCTTGGATGAGATTTATGTTTGTAATAGTATGCTAAAACAGAACATTTAAAATTGCTCAGGGTATCATGAGTAGAAGATAGTGTAATCTGCAATCTAGGCAACTTTTCCAGAACTGGTCTTCTTCATGAAACTCTCATGTATTAACTAACACAGCCATCCAAACTGGGATTGGCATGCAGTGGACAAGGGAAGAACAATGGGTCCACTATCACATCTGAAGCCCTGCCACCTCATGCCAGCTAGGGATGAAAGGGGGCATACTTTTTAAAGGGTGGCATAACTGAGGGGCCTGAGTACTGGGTCCTTTGGGTGATATGCAAGGCTTTGGATTCAGCAGCTTGGGTGATTCTGTAGCTGATTGTAGTTTGCCATTCAACTGGGCAACGCTGGAGACCAGCACGCACACAAACACACATTGCAACCAGTGGCAGAGAGGCAGCTACATGTCATCCAGCATCCCCTCCAGCCATCAGCATTGTGGTGTGGCAAGTAGGACTGTGATATAAAACTAGAGCTCAAGCTACTATGTTTGTTGATTTGTATTTATTTTAATAGTTTTATTTTAAAAAGCCCAACACCTCTCTTTGAAAACAAACTTACCAATTAACAAAACAACCACACCAAAAATGTGTTCTCTACATATGCCATCCATAAAAAGTGGGAACAGAGCAATAAAAGCAATGTAAAGACACAAAGCGGCAGCATCAGGTTTCAGCTTATAGGGCAACTCTTAGTTTACAAAAATGTTTTGGTGCTAAAACTCATGAAAATAAACACTAGTTGAGCAGCCTTGGGGAGAACATTCCAGAGTTTGGGGCCCACCAACAGGAGGAGGCGACAGGGAGAGATGCTGCAATGAACCTGGCCACCTGGCAGTGATGTTATTGGTGCATACTGGGATGGTGAGAGAGTGGGTAAGTGGAGAGGACTAGGCGGTTCAGGTGCAGCGGTGGGAGCACCAAATTGGCACTGCTTCTGGCCAGCACAGAGAAGGCCCCCTCCCCAGTCACCAGATGGTGGTAGTGGTGCCTAAAGAAGGGCCTCTGGTGATGATCTTAACAAACATACAAATTCATTTGGGAGTTCCCAGCTTGTGAATGTGAATTATGAATGCTCTCCCTCTCCTATTTTTAGCACCCAAGAAACACACATTTTTTTTCAATTCTGTTTTTTTCTGCATTCTTATTCTTCTTGGTCTCCCCTACCCTCAGTCACCAACATGGCCATTGCTTATATGTCATTTTCTCCACTGTGATTTTTGGGGGTGATGTCACAATGCAGTATCTGAAGAAAAAATGTCAGAAATGCTCATAAACAAAGTACTTTCAATAAAGTCAAATCATGACTTATTAACACACTTGGGACTTCACCCCTGCACACTTTGCATGCCACCCCACCCCTGCCACCTCCAAACACCCCAACCCACAGCACCCCCAAACACAAACAGACACCTTAGGCACCCCTAAGCGCACACACACACCAGGCACTCCCAGACACATACGCAGGCACTCCCAAACAAACACCTACACAGCTCCCCAAATGGCCCCCATCCCCATGCAACTCCCCAAACTGCCTCTGCCCAAAATACCCCACCCTCAGGCAACTTCCCAAAGGGTGCCCACTCTCAGGCAACTCACAAAATGCCCCCAGGCACTCTCTGCCACCCTGTTTAGGCAGCTTACAGGCCTCCTGCCTGCAGAACATGCTTGCTTCCCACCTGCCCGCTGCTGTGTGCCACTGCCTACTTGCATCCCTGCTCACCCCCCACTCACCCATCACCCCTGCTTGCACACTCCCACCTGCCATTCACCCCACCTGCCATCCTTCCCTAACTTCTTTGCCAGCACACCCTGCCTCCCACCTGCTTACTTGCCTGCCCATCCCTTGCTCACTTTCCCGCTTCACCCACTCACTCACCCCTCCACTGTCTGCTTGCTCAGCCACCCCTGCCACCCCTTGCTTGCCTGCCCCACTGGCTGCTTGTAAACCTGCCCAACCCCACCACCTGCTCACTTGACCCCCACCCTGCCATCCTTGCTTTCCTTTAAGAACATAAGAACATAAGAAGAGCCTGCTGGATCAGGCCAGTGGCCCATCTAGTCCAGCATCCTGTTCTCACAGTGGCCAACCAGGTGCCTGGGGGAAGCCCGCAAGCAGGACCCGAGTGCAAGAACACTCTCCCCTCCTGAGGCTTCTGGCAACTGGTTTTCAGAAGCATGCTGCCTCTGCCTAGGGTGGCACAGCACAGCCATCATGGCTAGTAGCCATTGATGTCCTCCATGAATTTGTCTAATCTTCTTTTAAAGCCATCCAAGCTGGTGGCCATTACTGCATCGTGTGGGAGCAAATTCCATAGTTTAACTATGTGCTCAGTAAAGAAGTACTTCCTCTTGTCTGTCCTGAATCTTCCAACATTCAGCTTCTTTGAATGTCCACGAGTTCTAGTATTATGAGAGAGGGAGAAGAACTTTTCTCTATCCACTTTCTCAATGCCATGCATAATTTTATGCATTTCTATCATGTCTCCTCTGACCCGTCTTTTCTCTAAACTAAAAAGCCCCAAATGCTGCAACCTTTCCTCGTAAGGGAGTCGCTCCATCCCCCTGATCATTCTGGTTGCCCTCCTCTGAACCTTTTCCAACTCTATAATATCCTTTTTGAGATGAGGCGACCAGAACTGTACACAGTATTCCAAATGCGGCTGCACCATAGATTCATACAACGGCACTATGATATCGGCTGTTTTATTTTCAATACCTTTCCTAATTATGGCTAGCATGGAATTTGCCTTTTTCACAGCTGCCGCACACTGGGTCGACATTTTCATCGTGCTGTCCACTACAACCCCGAGGTCTCTCTCCTGGTCAGTCACCACCAGCTCGGACCCCATGAGCGTATATGTGAAATTAAGATTTTTTGCTCCAATATGCATAATTTTACACTTGTTTATATTGAATTGCATTTGCCATTTTCTCGCCCATTCACTCAGTTTGGAGAGGTCTTTTTGGAGCTCTTCGCAATCCCTTTTTGTTTTAACAACCCTGAACAATTTAGTGTCATCAACAAACTTGGCCACTTCACTGCTCACTCCTAATTCTAGGTCATTAATGAACAAGTTGAAAAGTACAGGTCTCAATACCGATCCTTGAGGGACTCCACTTTCTACAGTCCTCCATTGGGAGAACTGTCCGTTTATTCCTACTCTCTGCTTTCTGCTTCTTAACCAATTCCTTATCCACAAGAGGACCTCTCCTCTTATTCCATGACTGCTAAGCTTCCTCAGAAGTCTTTGGTGAGGTACCTTGTCAAACGCTTTTTGAAAGTCTAAGTACACTATGTTCACTGGATCACCTCTATCTATATGCTTGTTGACACTCTCAAAGAATTCTAATAGGTTACTGAGACAGGACTTTCCCTTGCAGAAGCCATGCTGGCTCTACTTCAGCAAAACTTGTTCTTCTATGTGTTTAGTTAATCTAGCTTTAATAATACTTTCTACCAGTTTTCCAGGGACAGAAGTTAAGCTAACTGGTCTGTAATTTCCGGGATCCCCTCTGGATCCCTTTTTGAAAATTGGCATTACATTTGCCACTTTCCAGTCCTCAGGCATGGAGGAGAACCCGAGGGACAAGTTACATATTTTAGTTAGCAGATCAGCAATTTCACATTTGAGTTCTTTGAGAACTCTCGGGTGGATGCCATCCGGGCCTGGTGATTTGTCAGTTTTTATATTGTCCATTAAGCCTAGAACTTCCTCTCTCGTTACCACTATTTTTCTCAGTTCCTCAGAATCCCTTCCTGCAAATGTTAGTTCAGGTTCAGGGATCTGCCCTATATCTTCCACTGTGAAGACAGATGCAAAGAATTCATTTAGCTTCTCTGCAATCTCCTTATTGTTCTTTAGTACACCTTTGACTCCCTTATCATCCAAGGGTCCAATCGCCTCCCGAGATGGTCTCCTGCTTTGAATGTATTTATAGATTTTGTTGTTGTTGGTTTTTATGTTCTTAGCAATGTGCTCCTCAAATTCTTTTTTAGCATCCCTTATTGTCTTCTTGCATTTCTCTTGCCAGAGTTTGTGTTCTTTTTTATTTTCTTCATTTGGACAAGACTTCCATTATTTTCTTCATTCAGACAAGACTTCCCTCTCATCTTGCTTGCCTGTCGCCCCTATGCATGACTGCGCAAAGGCTTACAAAAATATTATGTAGTTAGATAAGTACACATGCATGTTCATACACACATACACATTTTAAATTTTGAAGAGCTACAAAGCCTACAAGAAGCTTGTTACCAATGAAGGTTCAGCCTTATATAACAGATCAACAACAACATTCATTTGTGCAATCATCAGAATGAATCCAATAGATCACACATGTGCTATCAACATGACATGAATATCCATAGGCTGGTAAAAAAATTCCCCTCCATTATTAATGTCACCATTGGGTTACAGAGACCCCTGCAGGTAAATGAAATATCTGGGAGTTTCAAGTTTACACCTGTGGCAGAATTTTATTTTCCTTTTCCTTTATTTATTTATAGCTTTTGCCAAAAAAAATAAAAAAAGGAAAGTGTTATTGTGCATGGTTCCCTGAGGACAGTCAATTGCTCTCAGCAATTCAACCCAGAATACACTGGGAGGTCAGCTGGACATGTTTGTTTTAATGCTTCCATGCATCTGGCTGTTTAAAGACACAATACCTGTCTTGTACTGAGATTGCAGATATATTCATTACAGCTGAGGACACACTAAACTATTTTAACTCAGTTGCCTCAGTGGAACCAGTGTTCTCAAAAACTGGCAATCTGGCCTGTAGGCCATAAGTGGCAGCATAAGACGTAAGACATGAGGTTTGGTCCATAGAGTAATATCCATACTCAGAGTAGACCCATTGAAGTCAATGGACTTAAATTACTTAAATCCATTTATTTTAATGTGTCTACTGAGGGATGGACAAATTTGTCAGTTTCAGCTTCTTGCCGTTTCTCATTTTTCTAGTCTAAAGTTCAGTTCTCCTTATTTCTACATCAGTTCATTATTTTTTTTAAAAAAAAGTCTTCATGAAATTGCATCAACATTTTATTATACATTTCTCATAAAATACATATTTGCCACCACACCAAAGAAGACTCATGACACAGATCTGGAATAATGTTATATTTATTTAAATATGACAACATAAAGCTTTCCAATTATAATCCAATAGCCGAACTGAACTTGCTTTGGGCAGGTGAGGATAACTAACTGGGAGGTAATCTATCCTCCAATTTGTCTGGGCATGTAAGTCAGAACCTACCTTGACTCCACAGCAATGAAAATGGGTGAAATTAACCCTCCTTGCTGGTAGAGCCAATCATGTGGTTCCAACCTCCGCATCCTGGCCCCGCCGTACAGTCTTTCACCCTGATGTGCAAGTTGGTTTCACACTGACACTCCCAGATCCCCACAAGCCACACATGACCATTGGTTCTCTGGTGAGTGCCCTCAATTAATATGCCTCAGTTACCTTCTTTATATCCCCACCTTCCTCACCTGCCCAAATTCCATGCCAGCCAACGCAGGACAACCCAATCCCCCCCCCATAATGGCCAATTGAATTAAAAACCCCAAGCAGTATGGAGTAGGCAAAACCAAGGGGATTCTGAAATCAGGATCCCCCCCAAAAAATTCCTACTCAGCCCCAATATTTGGTGACTAGCAAAGGCCCATGCTGACAAGGGAGAGGGGGTAGGTGCCACAAGGCAAAGAAAGGTGTGAAAATGGAGGAGGAGCTGGCTTATAAGCCTACAAATTGCTCCCCCTCATTGGTTGAACCAGCTCACCTGACCCATTTTAAACATATCCAGAATGTTCCTGAGCCTTCTAAAGAACTATGGGTGGTGGCAAACACACCCCTCGCATAATGCAGGAATGCCATTGTATGGAATTTTTCTTAACCCACATTTTTGCAAACACATTTCCTTTAAATAATACATTTTTGCATATTATTCTCACAAATGTTCATGCATACATTCCCCTAACATACGCATTGCTGTACACATTATTTAGTTGGAGAAAGGCATCACAAAGTTTGGAGAAGTGTGGATTTCAAAGGATGGCTGTGTTTTAGTTCACATATCGTTTTGGAAAGTGTGAGTTAGTAGATTATTAAAATTGAATTTCTCCCCCATTCCTAGGTCTACCCTGAGTATGACTTAGTTGGATATACCCATAGATTCTGTGGAAATTCTGTGTTTGAAACAAAAAATGCCCTCATTTTCAGTGAATTTGAAGGGAATTCCATTGGGAATTCCACCTTAAGTATACCTTGGACTGTGTGGGAGCTAGGAATGATTGAGGAATTTGTGTGACTTCTGATGCGGAATGACCAGATTCACGCACCCCTGGCTTATGTGTGAAGATGAACTCCATCATCCAGCAGCTTCCTGAATGTTCTGATACATTCCTCCATTCAAACATCACAATCAAATGCATTTGTAAATGTATATTTTGAGAGAACGTAAGATGAGCCCTGCTGGATCAGACCAAAGGTCCATGTAGTCCAGCATCCTGTCTCCCACAGTAGCCAACCAGATGCCTAAAGGAAGCCCACAAGGTATACATGAGAACAATAGCACTCTCCCCATTTGTGTTTTCTGAGCAACTGTTCTGACTTACCACATGCACCACTATTGGACTTACCCTTGCAGAAGCCATACTGGTTTTGCTTCAGTAAGACTTGTTCTTCTATATGCTTGATAATTCTATCTTTCCACCACTTTGCAGCTCCTGATTCTGATCTGTATGCTATTTTTCAATACATAGCTTGTAGCCGTACATGCTGCACGGTTCACTTTGCTGCAAAGTATTGATATATAACAAATCAGAGTTCTAAACTGTCTTGCCCTGTATGAAAGGAAGAGTTTTTGTAATTCTTTTTTAAAACCAGGCACATACATACACAAACAGAGGGCACCCCTTCTTTTTTGTTGTTTTGCCAAAACATCAGAGGTGAGATGCAGATATATGGAGCCTGAAAGAACTCTCTAAAAATGTTATGAAGCTGGTGGGTTTTTTTTGGGGGGGGGGATTTGTTGCCTTCATGACTTCCTAGGCAAGACAAAATGCTGTAACGTTGCTTAGATTTAGAAGAAATGAAATGTGATATTTTAAGACCTATATTTGCTGATGTACATATAGCAGTTTTATGCGATACTGAAAATTCCAAAGACTTGTTCCTTTCAAAGTGCTGAACAGCTTGGGGCATTTCAGAAGTTACCTAGTCAATCATACCAGCTGTCAGTTTTTACACATGCAAACAATCTACTTAGGTCCTTCTAAAACACTGTTCTTCAACGTTGGCTCCCCAGATGTTTGTTTGTTTATTTGTTTATTTATTATTTGATTTATATCCCACCCTTCCTCCCAGCAGGAGCCCAGGACAGCAAACAGAAATGCTAAAAACACTTTAAAACATCATAAAAACAGACCTTAAAATACATTAAAACAAATCAAGGTTAAAAACATTTTTTTTTAAAGCTTTAAAAACACCTTTTAAAAAAGGGTTAAAAACATATTATTAAAAACAAAACAAAACAAAACGTATTAATTGAAATTGCTGTTGCTGGACAACAACTGCATCACCCTTGGCCATTGGTTAAGGTGGCTGGGGCTGATGGAAGTTGTAGTCTGACGACATCTGGGGACCCAAGGTTGAAGAACAGTGTTCTAAGAAATTGCAGGTGGGGCCACCGACATATACTCAGTGCTCGCTGTGAGTCCTGATAAATAGGAGTGTTATTTACATGGGTTTCTATAGGCACTGGGCTACCTAGGGGCACCTAGCAGGTTCAGTTAGTTAAGTAAAGATGTCACAAAAACCATCATCTGGTTTCAGGTCTTTGTTGCTGTTTTTGCTAAACAAGGGTAAAAAATAAAGATTGTTTTAAGTGTTGTCCTGCTTTTATTGGCCCTTGGGACACTACAGGTCCTGGCTATAGATACCCATTGGGAGAAGTTTTAAATAGGGAGGGATGAATCTGTCTATTTCCTACCCATGTAACTTTGATGTGTTCTTACCCATAATTCTGTTCTGTTCCATTTCTGCATTATTCTGTGATTTTTTAAAAAAGAGAACCTCGCAAGAGACCTATTTAAATGCACATATTTTCTCTTAAATATGTATTTAAATGCACATTTTGATACATTTAATCTGTTGACAACTACATACAATTTTCAGAGAAGTGCAAAATCTGGTGGATTGTTAAGTTCTGATCTGCCCATTTGTCTAAGAGGGGCGGATCATGTAGTTTTATATTGGAATTCACAAATTCCCCCTGAAGCATCCCTGGCTTTACAAAACTCTAGCCTCCCTAGCTGACAATCTTCTTATTTTTCACGATGACATCATAGAAAATCTGGGTTGAGATAGATATGCTGGTATCTTTTAATAACAACTGAGTCAACCCAAATCTGGTTTATTCCACAAAATCAGCGGTGGGGAGGTGGATTCAGTGAGATTAGCGTTAGATCTCTAATTGACCCACTCCCCCATAAGCGAACTTTGACTTTGATGTCATAATGATGTCAGGTGATTGTCAACTGTCAAAGTAGGTCACTGTAACTGCTGACCAGTGGTTACAGGAGTCCCTTTGAAGTCTCTTTGGAGGAATTGGCTTGGATTTTCTTTTCTGCAGATGCCTGCATAGAAAAAAATGCTCCATTTGGAGTACGTGGTTTGAATCCATGTCCATTAATTTCAATGGATCTACTCATTTCAATGGCTCCTGCAGGTCCCAATTCAGGCAAAAGTTATGCCAGGAAAAAGGTTGGTCCATGAAAATAAATACAATAGAAGTCAATGGAGTGGTATTTCCAGTGGAGGGGTATTTGGGAGAGGAGGCTTTTACTTTCTGGTCCTTGCACGCAGCTTCTGGATGAGCCAGTATTCAGCCAACCCAAAGGCTCCTGAATGGCAACTGGATATGGTGGAACCTGTGCTGGTTTCCCCTGAGTTGGTTTGTTAGTCATGTTTATTTACTTCAGGGGGTTTACTCTGAGTAGGACTAGCACTGAATACCATCCATTATTTTTTAGCAAAGAATAATTCATGGTTTTCTTTGCTTCGCTAAAATCCTAATCTTATCCTTACTCAAATACTTTGAAAGTATTTCAAAGATTTGAAATAAATACTTATTGTCTAGCAATCAAAATATGTATTGGTATCACTATTTTATTTTATTTTAGTGGATTAAGGGTATTATCAGCTCTACTTAATATGCTTTGTAGAGTTACCCTATGGCCAGAACCAAGTAAAATGTGTGCATAGTAAACAGGCTCAAGATAAGCCTCTGGGAATGAGTTGCATCCCATGAATCCAGGCTATTGCTATAAAACATTTATTTTTTCCCTGTGGGAATTAATTGTCTTAATTTTAGAAGATTAATCGATTCATTAAGCAATTAAAAAGGAATATTACATTATCTCATTACATGCAATATTTTGTGAATATTTAATTATGGTAATCTACACTCAATCAGTTAATCACACTAAATAATTGATTAATGCTTTCAGTCCTAATTCAGACACTTAGAGAATCATAGTACAGGTCAGTGGGTGGTTTACTGGAAGATATTCTATGTCATTTTCCTCAAGGTCCCTTAAAGCAGAGATAGAGAATGTCTGTGGTCCTCCAGATGTTGAACTCAAACTCCCATCAGCCCCAGCCAGCATGGCCAATGATCAGGGATGATAGGAGTTGTAGTCCAATGTCACCTGGAAGTCCCCCATCCCTGCCCTTAGAATAATTTGTTTGTTTGTTACATTTATACCCTGCCTTTCTTTCACCGTGGAACCCAAGGCAGCGTACATGTGGTTCCCAGGTGGTCTCCCATCCAGACACTGACCAGACCCAGACCTGCTTAGCTTCATGTGCCTTCAGACCATAGCCTGGGACTATGAAATAATAATGTGACTTAATGAGCCTATTTCTTTTCAATCAATCAATCTTTATTGCCTAGCCATAGGCCATTGCAAGTTGCACAATTACAAAAGTTATATAAAACAATGATTTAAAACATACAACGATAAGTTTCATGAGATATACAAGATGGCTGTCTTAAAACTCCCCTGAAGATTACTCGAGCAGTTGGGCTACCTGTGTCGCCCGAATCTTTTGCGCCACACAGGCGAAAAGAGCAACCCTGTATGTGACCATAGGGTCTTCATCGGCTAAGAGAAAGACAATGGTATCCTGCAAAGACCCCCCCCTTGCCATCAATTCGCTCAGTATATTGGTCCGCGGATGTGCATATAGGGGGCATTCTAGCAAATAGTGCGGGAGGTCCTCCACCTTATTAGCCCCACATATGCAGAGTCGCTGACTCCACGGAATCTGATTATAACGTCCCATCAGAACGGCGTTTGGCATTGACTGGAACCGGAGTGTGGTAAAAGCTTGTCTGAGATTTGGTGTCATTGGGTGGGCCAGATAATTTGCCCTTTGATGGTCTTTTTTCTTTTCTTTTTTTTTATAAACCCAAACCATCCTAAAGATTTGGAATTGGTAATCGCCAGTCTATCCAGCCAGTGACAGTGCAAGAGAATTGACTTTTTCAGCCTTGTTCTGTCGTGGGCAACTGAGTCGGCTGGGGAGATGTGGTACAGATGGTAAATGCCAGAGATCTTTTCGCCCCAGAGTCTATCTCTGAAGGCCTGCTCACCGCATAGTTTCAAAACAATCTTAGCATGTGAATTTTTAATTGAATCCCAAAATTTAAGTAGAGCACAATGAATAAGAGCACTTACAGGTGGAATGCCCAACTCAGCGCGCAGTAAAGCCGCTGGGATGCCTACCGGCAAGCGCAGGACTTTTTTGCAAAGCTGTTCTGCACCATCTTGAGATTACGAAGAAGAGGACCCTCCCAGCCCCAAACTGGGGCACCATACAAGATCTGCGGTATGACTTTGCTGTAATAAATTTTCAGGGCTGGGTGGATGAGGTTACCTCCTGTTGATCTATAAAAGCTCAGGATAGCTCCACATGTTTTCAGGGCAATGGCTTTGGTGTATTCAATGTGTTTTTTCCAAGAAAGATTATCCTGAAAAAATACGCCGAGGTATTTAAAAGAACGACATTGTTCAATTGGATGACCATCCATGGACCAAAGAAAATTACGGTGCCTTTTACCAAAAACCATGACTTTTGTTTTAGCATGGTTGATCTGCAGCTTTTCTTTTAGGCAAAAGGCACTACATTTCAAAAGTAATCTCTTTAGCCCATTACGCATCATAGAAAGAAGAATCATGTCGTCTGCGTATAAAAGGATCGGGACTTTCCTGAACCCAACTGCTGGGGGAAAATATTCTGAGCCTGTCAGTTCAGTGACTATATCGTTGAGATAAAAATTAAAAAGAAAGGGCTCCAATAAGCATCCTTGTTTCACTCCCTTGTTGGAGTCGATGGGGTCTGTTAGCGAGCCCATGTAACCCACCCTCACTCTAGCTTTATTGCCAGTATACAGTTCCCTTATAAGGAATAAGAGTCGTCTATCAATATTCGTGTTGGCTAGCTTGGACCATAGCATTGTCCTATCGATGGAGTCAAACGCCGCCGCCAGATCTATGAATGCAGCGTATAAGTGTTTAGTGGGGCCTAACATACATTGCCTTGCAATAAAATAAAGAGTTACACAATGGTCTACCGTACTTTGTCCTTTACGGAAACCAGCTTGCTCAGGGAAGATGACATTGTTGGCAGATTCCCACTCTTCTAATTTCATTAGGAGATATTTAGAGTACAATTTAGCGGCAATGTCAAGGAGGCTAATAGGACGGTAGTTGTGTGGGTCCTGCCTGTCCCCTTTCTTGTATATAGGAACAACAACACTCTGTTTCCAGCCCTCCGGGAAAATGCCAGTATTGTTCAGTTGTGTGAACAGCCTGGCTAGAATGGGTATCCACCAATCGGGGAATTCTTTAAAAAGCTCAGGGGGTAGCATATCCTCCCCCGGAGCTTTACCGACCCTTAAGGAGGATATAAGTGATTTGATTTGACTACCTGTGACTGGGGGCCAATCAGGTAAAGGAGGCTCCAGAGAGTGGAGAGGGGCCTCAGTGGTTCCATTTGGGGATGCATATAGATTACTAAAATGGGCGTGCCAGATCTCTGGAGGGATCTGGTTTGAGCTGATAGGTCCTGACATTCGCATCCCCTTGGCCACTGTTTCCCAGAATAGGCGCTCATTTTTCTCTGTGTCCGCCTGGGCTAGTTGCTGCCATTGGGATCTGGCATACTGAGACTTTTTCCTTTTTAGCAAAAGCTTATAGGAGGTGCGTAAGGTCACCAAGTGAGCACGCACAAAGTTTTCAGGGTCTCTAATTGCACGCCGTGCATAATTTGACAGATGTTTCTTGGGACTTTTGCATTCTTGGTCAAACCAGGTGTTTCTTGAGCGCCACGAGGCCACAAATTGGCCACTCTGGGTCAACATTGGTCTGAGAAGGGATACGATAGATTGATACAACTTCAAAACATCTAGTTCTGGGTCTAACGCGGCACCTCTGATAGAGAGAAGAGAATTGGTGGCAAGAAAATGAGAGATAGAGGACTGCACAGAAGAGGACCAACGAATTCTCCGTTCTGTCAGTAAAACTCCTTCTAGACTCGTGTGGGCCACGGCAACGACGGGGTGCTGAAACTTTAGCAACATTGAGATAGGGAAATGGTCACTATCCGGTCTATTTACCAGTTCAAAGTTTATAGCTAGTGAATATAGGGCATTAGAGATAAAAATATAATCAATGACACTGGCACCCCTGCTGGTTAAATAAGTGTACGCCCCTTTGAATGTATCTAGAAGGGAGCCATGTAGGCATTCTAAATGGAACAGATGCAAAAGTTCAAGTAGTCTATTGCCTTGTTTGTTGGTTCTTAAATCAGAAGAAACCCTGTCACTCCAAACATTGTGAAGACTAGGGCCCTGGTTTGAGGAGACCCCAGGATCCAGCCCGGCGCCCCCCAATCTGGCGTTAAAGTCACCACACAAAATCAGTCTAGCACTGGGGAATTGATGTTCGAATTTTAACAATGTATCAGCGAGAAGGTCCCATATACTACCGGGGCTCACAGATTTAGCTAGGTGAGGTGGTAAATATACATTGATTATAATAAGTGACCCTGTATGCAACCCCTCTAATCTCAGCGCTAGAAAGTGTTGAGCACTGCTTGAATCAATGGGGTAAATTTCAACTGGGAGATCTACAGCAATTGAGATACTAAGACCCCCACTGCCACGACCTTTGGTGTTGGTCCTGATGGCTGGGGAGGTGAAAGTTCTAAAGCCATTAATGCATAGGGAGTTGGGTTGGGTTAACCACGTCTCTTGTAAACACACAATCTTAAATTTGTGGAGGAAGGGACCCAGATCTGAATCTGAGGTTTTATTTGCCCAACCCATAATGTTCCAAGACAAAAGCGATAATTGTCAGTCAGCGGTTATAGCATCCAACTCCTTTGCAACACATATGCATCCATTTGTTGTGGGATGAGTAGAAATAGGGGTCAAAGTGTGGCGATCATCTCTCAGTTGGGTATGTACATGGACAAGGTTGTTGATATTCCCCTCCGCCTCCGCAAGAGGCGGGTTCGGCGCCCTAAAGATCTTTCTTTGCACACATACATGCACCAGGGGAAGGGGTGATTTCTTCAGAAGCTACGCTGTGTTATGACATGTGCTCTTGGGAACCTGAGTGTGTGAATTTGCAACCCTCATGTCCCATGAAACACACCTCCTTGAGAGGAGGGGATCTTTTGCTAGGGATAAGAACGAGCTCTTTGCCCTGAAATATGCCTGAATGGTGTATCTATATTTTCCCTAAGAAATGCAGGTTCAAACCAAAATAAAGCAAAGCTTTCTTTTATTGAGAGAAAGAACAGAAAAGCATTATGGAATTACTTGGGTGCGTGGCAGCATTAATCATTAATATCCTAACCCATTCATAACTTTAAACTAAAGAAATCAAAGGACCCTATTACTATAAGAGGTGAAAGGTAGGAGAGATTACCTATCCTATGCCCGGAGTGGGCGGTTGAATAAAGCTGAAGCTATGTGGAAGAGCTCTGATCCAAAAAACCAGGAAGGAATCTCTTGGTCTCAAGGTTTGCACCGAGACCCAGAGTTTCTCCTCGGTTCTGTCCCTGCCGTCCTTCGATGTGTTCCTCGACAGTGTAGGACACGTGTCAGAGCTCTGATGTTCCTCGGCCCCCCTTCTCTTTCTTCCTTAGATTCAAGCCTCGGTTTTAAAAGACTTTTTCCTCTCTCCCCCTCCTGCCCAGGAGGGTATGAAAATCTGGTGATTTTGTGTATGTGTGTGTGTATCTCTGACCCTGAAAACTAAGGCTCCTAACGAACAATGGGATTCACTGTGGGTGAGGGAAGTCTGCCAAAGGAAGAGATAACATTTATGCAGAACATTTATGCAGTTAGTTACTTTTATGTCTCAACAGCTGTCCTTGTTACCCTTTGCACACTACCTCTGGATTGCATGACGAGTCACATAAGAAGGGGTGTGGGGTGGGAATTGTAGTTTTAGCAGGCTCCATGGCCCTGCCTCGTAACAGCTGCATGCTCAGGACAGCATGAGATTTGATTCTGGGTACTGCCAGTAGCAGGTGGCGGGGAGGCACAGGTGAGGATCCATTGCTGACCTGATTTCTCAGTGCCATGCATCACTGCTGGTTACCGAGAAGGAGAGGGGCAAGGCAGTGGGAAGGTTGGTGTGGGTGCAACAGTGAAGCCAATCCAATGCTCCTGCCATTGCGTCCGCACTGCACTGAGCTTCCCATGGCTGGGCCCCTCCCCTTTTCAGTCATGGGCAAAAATGTGCAGGGTTGGGAAGCCAGGTCAGCCTTTCAGCCCCACCCACCCTGCCAGCTGTTGCTGGGTTGTTCACTTCTGCACAAGCAGATCTTCCTTGTGCAATGGGCTTTGCTTGTTTTAGAACTAGCTAGCTGCCAGAAATTGATCACACACCCAAACAAGATGTGCTGATAATCACGGGGGACTGGAATGCAAAGGTAGGGAACAGAGAAGAACTAGAAATTGTGGGGAAATGGGGCTTAGGAGATAGAAATGAAGCAGGAGAAAGCCTTATTGAATTCTGTGAAGCCAATAATTTGTTTCTTGCCAACACATTTTTTGAGCAACGGAAAAGACAACTGAACACGGGGACATCACCAAATGGTCAATATAAGAATCAAATTGATTATATAATTGGTAGCAGAAGATGGAGAAGTTCCATACTTTCTGCAAAAACAAGACCAGGAGCAAACTGTGGTACAGATTATGTACTGGTAATATAAAAAATCAGACTAAAGCTAAAGAACAACAAAGCAATCATAATGCCAAAATACAATTTAACTAACATCCCAGAAGAATATAAAGATCAAATAAGGAACAGATTTGAGGCTTCAAACGTAGTTGATAAAGAACTAGAAGAACTATGGATTGAAGTCAGAGACATTATCAGGGAAGAATGCCAAAAGACATTATTTTTAACTACCTCTAGTTGACTGAGGACAACTCTTAAAATGGTTAAAGATGACTGACGAAATTCTTAAAATGGTTAAAGATAGAAGGTAAGCAATAGCAAAAGGAGACAGAAACACTGTCAGAACCCTAAATGCAATAAGACAGCAACTAGTACATAGGGACAAAGAGAAATATTACAATAGTTATTGTAAAGAAATAGAAGAGGACAATAAAAAGGTAGAACGAGAGCCCTATTCCAAAAGATTAAAGGGAAATTTAAACCAAGAGGGATGTTGAATAATGTTGACTGACTGAGATGAAATAAAAGAAAGATGGAAGCAATACACTGAAGACCTATGTAAAAGAGATGACAGATTCATTCATGGAGGAACCGTATTATGAAGAACCAGAAATTTTAGAATGTGAGGTAAAAGCTGCACTTAAAATAGCTGGAAGAAACAAATCACTAGGAATAGATGGCATACCACTAGAGTTCCCTTAATATCCCGTGCAAGTAAAGCAATGCTCAAGATTCTACAACAAAGGCTTTTACCATATATGGAGTGAGAAATGCAAGATGCCCAACTTGGATTTAGAAAAAGAGGTGCAAGAGATCATATCGCAAACATACGCTGGATAATGGAATGGACCAAGGAATTTCAGAAGAAAATCACCCTGTGCTTCATAGATTACAGCAAAGCCGTTGATTGTGTAGATCATGAAAAACTATGGAATGGATTAAAAGAAATGGGGGTGCCACAGCATCTCATTGTCCTGATGCGTAACTTCTACTCTAGACAAGAGGCTACTGTAAGGACAGAATATGGAGAAACCAACTGGTTCCCCATCAGAAAGGGTGTGAGACGGTATATTTTATCACCCTATTTGTTTAATCTATATGCAGGACATATACAGAAAGCGGGATTGGACCAAGATGAAGGAGGTGTGAAAACTGAAGGGTGAAATATCAGTAATTTAAGATATGCAGACAATACCATACTGCTAGCAGAAACCTGTAATGATTTTAAATGAATGCTGATGGAAGTTAAAGAGGAAAGCACAAAAGCAGGACTACAGCTGAATGTCAAAAAGGCTAAAGTATGACAACAGAAGATTTATGTAATTTTACTTATGAGGACATTGAACTTGTCAAGGGTTATCAATACCTTGGCACAGTCATTACCCAAAATGGAGACAATAGTCAAGAAATTAAAAGAAGGCTAGGACTGGGGAGGGCAGCTATGAGAGAACTAGAAAAAGTTCTCAAATACAAAGATGTATCACTGAACACTATATTCAGGATCATTCAGACCATGGTATTCCCCATCTCTATGTATGGATGTGAAAGTTGGACAGTGAAAAAAGGGGATAAGAGAAAAATCAACTCATTTGAAATCTGGTGTTGGAGGAGGGCTTTTAGGATGCCATGAACAGCAAAAAAGACAAATAATGGGGTGTTAGAACAAATTAAACCAGAACTATCACTAGAAACTAAAATAATGATATTAAGGTTATCCTACTTTGGACACATCATGAGAAGACATGATTCATTAGAAAAGACAATCATGCTGGGAAAGACATAAGGGAGTCGAAAAAGAGGAAGGCCAAACAAGAGATGGATTGATTCCAGAAAGGAAGCTACAGACCTGAACTTACAAGATCTGAACAGGGAAGTCACTGATTCATAGGGTTGCCATAAGTCAAAATCTACTTGAAGGCACATAACAGCAACAACAGCTGGCAGGTACTCCTGCACTATGCATATCCTACCTTCAACTCTGCCAGTGGTGATACTGGCAATTTCTCTGGTCTTAGGGCACTTGAGGAGTTCAGTTTTAGCCAATTCTGATACATGCTGACCAGATTCTCTCCTCCCAGACTGATGTACAGATTGTAACTTTGTTCTTTTCAAAATTTCCACACTTTCTGAATGTTCAGACTCAGTTCTCAGTGTAAAACAACGTGTTTAAAATGCATATTTTTAGATTAAAACACATTCATTATTTTGAAATAAAATATATTTAAAACATGTATTTAAAAACTACTTGAATGTGAGCTTTCATGTGGATTTTTAAAAAAAACAATTGCAGATTAATGCAGAAATATGATGGAATGGATTTATAGGTAAACCACATGTGAAAGTGACACAGACTGGAAACAGACCATCCCTACCTTAGCAGAGTTATATATGTACAGCAGGGAGAACAATCCCTTGTCAGTAAAGTTTAAATCTGGTGTCTGTATTTGGTCTCCATTTTGAGTATTCCACCATAATAGCTGCAAAGTTAAGAATAATTTTTTCTTGATGCAGATTTGTAGTATGTGCTATGGAGCTGTTCAAAAATGTTTGAGGTTCCTCAGTTGGATCCAGGTTGTTTCAGAAATATATTGGTATTAAACAGGATTTATATTAATAATGGATGCTCTAAACATGTTTTTGAATCATATCAAGCAGGCATGAGGACCTTTATCAGACTGTGGCTCAATGACAGAGAATCTGTTGTGCATGCGGAGGGTCCCAAGTCCAAACCCTGGTGTCTCCAGGTAGGGCTGGGAAAGACTCCAGCCTGAAGCCCTGGAGAGCTGCTGCCCGTCAGTGTAGACAGTCCTGACCTAGATGGACCAATGATCTGACTTCGTAGAAAGCAGCTTCCCAGGTTCCGGAGGGTACCTGCCAGTGGCGAGCAGGGCCAGAAGCAAAAAGGGGCACCTCAGTAGCTGTGACTCTTGGTTTTGTACAGTATGCCACTTCCTAGGCATGTAAAAGCCACACACACCTCTCCATCCAGGCCAGCAAGAGGCAATGCTACAGTTCAAGGGCGCATTCCAGCCAAACCAAAGCTTTCTAAGAGGGCACAGAAGAGTGTGACCAGGGGATAGGCCTAAGGGGTCAAGGAAAGAGGCCTGAAGGCTGCATTTTGCCCTCAAGCCTAACACAGCAAAGATGGTCGTTGCTCACTATTAGAAAAATTTAACAATTCCATCTGGTTAAAAATGCCTATTTAATGCATGAGTTATATGGCAAATTCGCTAAGATGGTATATACCAGAAATGGAGACATTATACAAACTATTCTTTAATGGCAACCCTTTGTTTTGTATTGGAAGAATCATCTTTGGAGATTTCTTATCTTTGTGTATAGGTAGTGTTATTGTTATTATTATTTGACTGTTATTCAATGATCTCCAAGAAACAACACTGTTAAAAACACAAATAAACATATTATACCAGAAAAACAACAGAAAACAAAACAATTGTATTGGTCAAACTTACTATTGTAATACTGTACAGTGCAATTCTGTTTACTCAGAAGAAAGTCTCATTGTGACCGATGGGGCTCACTTTGTAGTAAGTATGTTGTAAGATTGCAACACACACACACCCAAAAAATAAAGTTAAGGAATAAAAGCCTCTTTTTAACAAGGTGTTGTTCCAGCTTGTTGAGTGGCAATGATGGTAAAATTACAAAGCCATGACAGCAAACCTAAAATCTGCTATCTGGCAAGCAGAGAGAGAGAGAGCGGGGGGGGGGGGGGAGGGAGGGTGTAGCATGGCTTAGCATTTGTGAAGATGCTTCATCAATGTGTAGCTCATAGATCTGCTTTAAGTAAACAAGTCTGGTGGGGTCAAACTACCTGACTTCCACTGGAGAAACCCTTTTCCCTGAGCAAATAAAATGTCGCCCCTGTTTCCTCATCCTTCCTGCGAGTGGAGTTTTTATTTAGTTGTAAATTTGCTAGATAAAGATCCCCTTTAATATTTAATGGCCCCGGTGGATTAAAGTGCCTATGAATCCTCAAATCAGCCATCACAATATATTTACGTTCAGAAGTGGGCCAGCAGAGGGTGAGGGAAAAGATCACGTTTCCCTGGCAGGTGAACCAAACTGAAGCGCTGACTTGAATGACTTCCAGCGCTTGATGGGAACAGTGCTGGAGGGAGGTAAATGTAATAAATAATGAATGCTATCTGCACTAAAAGCAGGTGCGAAGTATAGGGAATGTGTATTCTTCTTTGAAGTTGCCTTTCTCTCCACTCCTGGACTGGTTCAAAGATGCATCTACATTTTTAAGAATTCATATGGTGCTGTTAATACAGCTTCCTCCATGCTACTACCCCAACAATCTTCTAACCAGCATTGGAGGATACGGACACAGACTGCTCCCAGCCACCATACATTTAAAACATGTAGTTTCCTCGAAATAATCCTGGGAACTGTAGTTTACACCTCAGAGAGCTACAATTTTCAGCACCCTTAACAAATGACAGTTCCCAGGAATCTTGGGAGGGAAGTCATGTGTTTTAAATGAGCTTTGAAAGTGTGGTATGTATGTAGCCACAGTCTCAAGAGGATTTCCAGTAAAAGCAGCCACCGAAGAGATTCCAGCATTTTCATTCATGGGTGTCAGGCTATTTTTCTTTCTTCAGTTTATCGAAAGAGGAAATAATTGAATTCAGTCAGAGAGGGGACACAATGTAAACTGCATTGTTTGGTTTGGAAGGGTGGGGAAACAAGGGTTCATACTTTTCTCCCACTTCCTTCACATGCAGGTAAGAAGAAAAGGGAAAACAAATAACCAAGTTCCTAACTTGAGCAGCCTGGCAGTCGAGGGCATCTTTGTCAAGAGTTATGTTGGCTACGTGTTTTTTGTTTGGGGTCTTTAAACTTATAGAGATCATTTGTCCTTTTGTCTTTCAATATTTTTGTCACACAGTGCAGAATTAAACTGTGGAATTCACTAGGACTGTGCACAGCACCCCTACCTGCCCCATGGCTTCGATATGGGGGGGGTTCATCAGGCCAACCCACCATGGGTTGACCTTGGGACCACCCCCTGCCCCACTCTGATTGGCTCCTAATTAAAACCCTAATTAAAAATACAGGAGAGGGGCAGGGAAAGGAACCCTTGCCTCTCCTCCCCCTCCCTGTGACTGAGATGGGGGTCAGTTCTGCAGGGTGCTGTGATGCCTCCCCCCTGATCATGCCTCAGCGGAGGCATTGATTGGGGGGAGGTATTGCAGCACCCTCTAGAATTGCCCACTCCATTGAAGAGCTGATCAGCAGAGGGGGCAATCTTGCATTCATGAGGCTCTACTAATAGCTTTCCTAAAGGAAAGCCGTGTGTGGAGCATCATCCACACTACACAGAATAGACCCCTCCGCTGAACAGCTGATCAGTGTGGGGTGATTCTGTGCCACTGATGCTTAGCAAGCGACTTTCCTTTAGAAAAGCCACTTGCACAGCATCCTTATTATCATGCAGAGTTGTTGAGGGATTGATCCTGCTGGGGGGGGAGAGGCAACAGGCAGGCAAGCAGGAAGCTAGGCCTACTTTCTCCCAGGAGATACAGCTGGGGATTCGTTGTAGGTCTTGGCCTTTTCATGAAGCCTTCTCGCTGTGTTTGCTCCTTCTTCCTACCCTATGTCCCACCTCCTGTTAGCCATGGATTGCTGTGGGTCATTCACCTGACTGTCTGAACCCAGCTGTGGGTCATCCACCATGGCAGTCTGAACCCAGTTTGTCCAAGACCCAAATGCCTCTGAAGTGGCTCGATTTGGCTTGGGGCTTGGAGCTTGGGCGAATACGGAGCACAGCCCTAGAATTCACTGCCACAAGATATAGTGATGGCCACCAACTTGGATGGCGTTAAAAGAGGATCAGATAAATTCATGGGAGATAAAGCTATCCCTGGGCACAGTAGCTATCTGCTTCCTCCACTGTTGTAGGCAGTATGCCTCTGAATATCAGTTGCTAGGAATTATATGTAGAGAGAGGATTGTTGCACTCAGACTTCTGAAGGGCATCAAGTTGGCCACTGTAAGAACAAGATACTGGACTAGATGGGCCTTTGGCCTGATGCAGCAGGGTTCATATTTATTTGTTATTATTAAATTGATCAGTCACTTGTTAATATTTTATCCCCAAGAATGTCCATGGGAATTATGCTGCCTCATGTTGTTGTAGTGTTGTTCCTACAGGATATTCTTTCCCAAATTTCAAAGGGAATACCAGCAGGTTGCTAAAGAAAGAAAAAAATCCTTCACCACTGAATTTTTAAAGGTAAACCCAGACTCACCTCAAAATTCTTCATGTTTGCTCACCCCTTGAAAGTTACTGATATCACCCCCACTTTTACAGTGGACAAACCGTCCCATGAAAGCATACACATGAGAGAGATGGAATTGAAATCAATGTGACGACAAACTCATGGCTTACTTAAATCCCCCTGTTTCCAATGCGATTAAGTCTGCAATCCTAAATTCTGGCCCAGAGCAGAGGGGCTGAATGGAGTGGCAGAGCCACTGCTGAACCATTGCTGGTAATTGGCCCAGCTCAGGATCCAGTGGATCATTGACTGGCCCAGCTCTTCCCCTCCCCATCCCCTGAAATAATGCTGGTGGTAGCTTCTGCTCTCCTACATTTTTGGCAGATGGAGTGAGGACCTCCATGGCAGCAGAGCCCTCCCACCATGGGAGCTGAGCAGAGCCAAGTGAATGGAAGGTTCTACCACATCCTAACCCTGTCCAGTGTGATGGATTGGGGGTTAAGATTGCTCTGTAAAACATAGGTAGCTTCTTCTGGATACACACCCAAGCATTTGTTTATTTAATGCATTTCTATGCACCTTTTAGGGCACATTGACTCTTGCAAGATGGCTTACAGAAACTGTTTAAAACATAGTAAACATCCAACAAAACATTACTATAAAATACCATTCAGTATTAAAATCCCATAAATTAATTATGTGTTGTGTGAAGAAGTATTGAAAAACAAAAAAGCTAATTGCATTATGAAAACAAGAAAGCAAACAGCCATAGACATTATCAAGTCAACTGCTGTATCTTGCGGCGGTGAGTTCCACAAGTTTTGGGAACACAAGAAGCAGATGCATACTAGTAGTTATCTCTTCACTCAGCTTGGACTGGGGGCTGCCTCTCCTGTAGACAAGCACTGGGACAGGGGATTCCTGCCATTTCCTCACCATCCTATATACATGCCCACAAGAAAGGGAAAATAGAGTGACTATAATTTTGATACTCCTGTATTGATTGTTTTGTATTAACTGTTTGGGGCTTCCTGTCAGTAACAATCCAAGGAAGAGATATGAAATGGAGTGATATATGTAGGGATGCACCAGAAGGTTTTTTATAGTCCATACATTTATTCTCATGGTGACATTTGTTCTTATTGTGAAGCTCTCCAGGCAGTGAATCCCATTGCAAGACAATCTTTGGGAAGGAGAATCTGTGAAATCGGTATGCTACCAAACACATGAAAACATTTTAAATGATTTTTGTTCCTTTTTTAAAAGACTAGTTTCCTGAAAACAGAGTATTGTATGGTTGGTGATTTAGAAAATGAATGCAAAAACACCATCTGCTAAACTTCAGATCTATGAATACTATGTGGTCTGTGGAGAATACAGGCTGTATGTTAAACTATTGATCCACCATCTGCTACAACACGATCCTTTAACTTTTCCCTTTCACACTGTAATAAGTGTTACTTTAGTAATTTGACATTATACGGAGCTTAGATCTATCTTACAAATTTTGGGATAGTGCAGGAGTACGGACGTGTGCCATGTATTTGCCCCTTCTTTCTTCCACTCTCTTCTGTGACTGCATTCTGAGTGTCTATATATGGTAGGTGGGAAAATGACAACATTCCAGTGCAAGAAAAGTGTTTCTCATTAATGCAGCCAGACTTTGGAAAGCTGTAGGAAATATCAGAGAAAGTACAACTCATTTCAGAATGCACAAAGAGGATTCAAGTCTTGGGAAGGAAGCATCATGGTGGGAAACATTTCCCATAGTCATGACTGTGCTACACATTAGGCTTGTTCACATTTACACTGAACACAGGGCCACATTCAACTAAGTTGTTGTCCTAGTGGAAGCCAGTGCAAAGATTCCTGCTAGTAGAATGGGGCTTTCCTCCCTTATCTTCCCTCCACACACACCCTGAGCCCTCCTCATATCTGCTCCAGAAGGTCAGGAGAACACTCAGAACAGCTCACAAGGGGCAAGAGGGAAATTGTTCAACCAGGCAAGCAGAAATGCTTACATCAATGGGACAATCTCCCTAGTACCACGTTGAATACAATCCACAGTGTTTTACATTTACACTGGACCCAGGTGCGCATGTGCAAAGTGTTTATGCGAAAGAGCACACACTTACCCATTTGTACAGCTCAACTATTGTGTATAGAGGTACCTAGAAGGTGCACCTGTTGAACATCATGTATGAATAACTGTGGGGGCATACAGCTCAACTATTGGTGTACTGTACAGTGTATAGACTGTACATTCATGGAATGTAACATATGATCTGGTCTGCTTGGTTTAGTCACAACTTCTTTGTAGCTGCTGGGGTGCTCAGTGGTAGAGCACACACTGCATGCAAAAGCTCCCAGATTCAATTCCCAGCATCTCCAGGTAGGGCGGAGAAAGACCCATCTGAAACCCTAAAGAACTGCCACTAGCCACTGTGGCCAATACTAAGCTAGATGGACCAATAGCCTGACTTGGTATAAGGCAGCCTCCTGCTGCCTCTTTATTCTGTAGATGCCTTTCTGAGGTTACTTTGGCATAGCCCAGGGATACAGAAACTGTGGCTCTGCAGATGCTGCTAGACTGCAGCTCCCATCATCCGTGACAATTGGCCATGCTGGCTGGGGCTGATGGAAGTTAAAGTCCAACAACTTCTAGAGGCCTGCAGGTTCCCCATCCCTGGCACAGGCTAACCGAATGCAAAAAAAGGTCTAGACTACTGCTCATTTCACTATTGTACAAATGAGGGAATTTTGATAGCAGTCACTTGTCATGTAGGTGCAAAAACAAAGTTGAACGTTTTGATGTTCTCTCTTCTACATAACTACTAAAGGTACAGGATAGGGCTGAAATGATGTTGCTCCCAAATCCTGTCTCTTTTTGCACATTCCAGATGATTCTTGGGCATGTTCTTAAGACGCATGCTCAGAACATAGGAAGATCTCTTATACTGAGTCAGACCATTAGTCCAGCTAGCCCAGTATTGTCATCGCTGATTGGCAGTGGAAGGGGAAGGAGAGGGGAGAATCCCCTTGGACTAGTACTAATCCTTGCACTAGTGCATTAAGGTAGTTGAATACCGCCCTCAGTCTAAATAAATAAATAGACATGTGAGGAAAAAGTAAGGAAGTCAGGTGTAAGGTAAGATAATGATGGAAGAGACATACTAAGCTAACATTTAACTTTAACATTAGTCTTTAATATTACACAGTATTTTATAACTTACATGCAATGCTCTCATGTTAATGTTTACAGTTAACATGCAATCGTATTTTGTAAATACTGTTGAATGTTATCTGTAAAAGATTGACCAGGTATTGCAGAACTTGCGTGTTCTGGATAGGTTGCACTCCTTCTGAAGGTGCTCCTAGATCTATCATTGTAAAGCTCTGTTGCAACCAAGAGTGGTTATTTATCCTTATTTCATCCATCTGTTTAGTGAGCTCCTCATTCTGCTGGAGTTGCAAATTAGGAAGTAGCTAATTGCATTTCTGTTAACGAAACACTTTCCAACATGGAAAGCCACCCATTTGAATATGTGTATAAATACCGTGCAAAGGGTATGAAATGCAACTCACTGCATAATAGCGTTAAAGGAGACTAATGTTTACAGTTCCACTTAATCAGACCCCCACAATAAATTAAAAGTTATGAAATGCTTATAAGCCCAGGGACTAAGGTGCTCAAAGACAATTACCAACTAAACATTTCATTAATGAAATTATGATTAATTATAATTACTAATTAAAATTCAGGATTATGATGTTGGTTTTGAGCATTAACAGGAGTAATGGTATTACCATTTTTTTTTTTTCAATAATTTTTTATTCAGATTTTCATAAAACATACAAGACAAAATCATAAAACATTCAAAGACAAAAAACAAAATCAAAAATAGTTAATGAACTCCAATATGGGAAAATTATAGTAAAAAAAAAAAAGATACAGTCTGTTGTAAGATTAAAAGTTATTGTTAAGCCCAAAGGCACAACATTTTTCCTGCTGGTGAACTTAAGTTAAGTAAGTTTAATGTATTCTGATTTGACAACTAATCATAGCTTTTCTTCATCATGGGAACTGATACCTAGTTGTGGTTTGTTTCTTTTTTTGCCAAAACTAAAGAGAACATTAAAATAGTCATTGTTCAATGAGTGGCGACATTATGTTATAGGCTACACATTTTTAAAGATATTTTGCCATCTTTTTCTTTATATTTAGAATTAATATTATATTGCATTGAACATTTTACAGGTTAACTATTAAATGGGTTAGGAGTTAAATGGCCAAAGTATGCTCTTGTTATATAACCTTAGCAACCCATGTGCTCCACAGTCACATGCAAGATGTCTTTCTTTGAGTAATTAATACATAAGCATGTTAGTAAATGTCAAATTCCCACAGGAACTTTCAGTTTGACCTACATCATTAAGCCTCTTTAGGATTCATTAGCAATAGATAGACTCCCTTAAAGTATTTGCTATTATTCACCTTTTCATACATAATGCAACATGTTGGCTTAAATAGGATCCCTCATTTACATCTTCTTGTTTTCATTGTTCCTCTCATTATGTGGTGTTTGTCAACTTCAATGCCGTCTTAAATTCAGCTGCCCTCTTTATGCAATGATAGGGACCTGGTTGCCTCCATCTCTCCACATGTTAAAGAGTACTTACACATACAACTCCATGTTATGTACTCAGAATTGCCAGTCTGAAAGCATCTTCTTAATAACCTTGCTCTCTGTTTGATTGACTTCTCACACCACACCATTGGCTCCCTCCCTGCTTTGTACCCTGTCCTCTCTTTGGCCCTAGTAGGCATTTTTCTCCATCACCACCTTCCTATACCAGCCTCTCATTGACATTAATGACATGATGGAGAAAGGAGGGTGAAGCTTGCCTAATGTGTGTAGGCTACCCCCATAGGCTGACCTTGGAGGGTTCCAGCTCATGGAGACAGTTAGTGGCTGCATTCAACCGTGGGGTATATTGCCCTTCTGTTCCAATTTCCAGCATTCCTTTCACACTGCAGTACCTGTTGCCTTATGGAACTGTAGCTTTTTTGACTAATTTACAGTCATGCGATGTCAGTCACACCAGTGGGTGTAGTGTAACACAACAATGAACATTACTGGACATGTCACTACTCTCCCACCGTTTCCGCACATGTGTACTTCTATTCCCCCATAATTCCCCCATGAAAACAGCAAATTATTTTGATTATTTGGGGGAAACCATGGTATTAAAGTGGTATAATAATGCTTTAAATGTATGGTGCATATGTGACCATAATAACAATTTTGTGGTGGAAACAAAACCCCAATAAAAGGTAGTTATCTGTAGCATTCACCCACATGCCACCTGAAAGGGGACAGTAGAGGATCCTATTTCAAAGCAGGGATGATGGATTCTGTTGTCATTGAAGACTCTTGCAACCCTGTGATTTGAAGAAGAAGAAGAAGAAGAAGAAGAAGAAGAAGAAAGAAGAAAGCCTCTTATAAACTGCAGTATACAACACTTACCTGTGCTTCTTTACAATCCATTGTGTGTGTATGTTATGTGCCTTCAAGTTGAGTATGATGAATCAGCGACCTCCAGTAGCATCTGTTGTAAGCCACCTTGTTCAGATCTTGTAAGTTCAGGTCTGTGGCTTTCTTTATGGAATCAATCTACCTCATTTGGTCTTCCTCTTTTTTTATTCCCTTTTGTTTCTCCCAGCATTATAGTCTTTGCTAGTGAATGTCTTCTCATTATGTGTCCAAAGTATGATGACCTCAGTTTTATCATTTTAGCTTCTAGTGTTCTGTCTTTGTCGCCATCCATGGTATCCGCAAAGGTCTCCTCCAACACGACATTTCAAATGAGCTGATTTTTCTCTTATGCACTTTTTCACTGTCCAACTTTTGTATCCATATATAGAGATCGGGAATACAATACTCTGAACGATCCTGACTTTGGTGTTCAGTGATTATACAGCCACAAGAGTGGCTGTATATTATAGTCAGCATGGATTTTTTGCATTCCAAAATGTTAAATCGAAAATACCCCCCATGCCATTCTGATGCTTCCCATAAGATCATTTCAAAACAAAACCTTACAAAACTTATAGTCTTGAACTCAGAAAAACTTGCTTAACAACCCTCTAAATTTTCACGGTGATACACAACACTGTCAGAGAATCGAGAGTTCAAAGTATAAAAAGAGGGGGGGGAAACCAGAGCCCCTTTGGACTTTTTTCTCTCAGAGTTCTCATAATCTGTTGACATTCATTAAAAATCAGCCATGCTCACAGAGTACCTGTAATCCTATTACTGACCTTGCCCCATACTCTGACCTTCATCTTCTGCAGCTTAAAATTTTAAAAAATGTCTGGCTGGTTTTTAATTAAGAAATTTTGGCTTGAAATCAATGACAATATCAGGCATGCTCAGTAAGAACCAACATTCAGTGTTCTAAAAGCCAGACTCACAGCTGCTGGGCTTGCCTAATCAGGGGGCCACACCCAACCCAGACCTTTATTTCACTTGAGACAGTCATGGATTCCCCCAAAGAATCCTGGGAAGTGTAGTTTGTGAAGGGTGTTGAGAGGAGACTCCTATTCCCCTGACAGAGCTCCAGTGGCCAGACTGGTTTAACAGTCAGCCACTCTGATTGAAGCTCTGTGAGAGAAAGAGGGCCTCTCCTAGCAACTCTCATGTGTTGCCACCACTCACCATATGCTCAGAGGCACGTGTTACCAAATTCTTCCGAGCTGCACAGCAAGTGGATTAGACTGTTAAAGACCAACCCAAACTGTGTTTGCATTTTGACAAATTTGTAGGTGTCGGAAGGCAGAGCTGGGGTCCCAATCCCGGGGAGCTGGATCCCGGAGAGTTGGGAGAAGAGTATTCGGATGGATGGCAGAGGGAAGGGGGAGGAACTTCCCCCCTTTGGAGCGAAGACAAAACAGAGGAACTGCCAGTGATAAGGTCGCTTAGCAACGGGGAGCCTGAGCCCTCCCTGGACATTCTCATGCCTCCCCCTCTTTCAGGCTCAGAGCAAGAGGGGGAAGAGGGAGGGCTGCTCACAGCCGAAAAGCGGGGAGGCAGTTTACCATCAGCCCCTCCCCTATCCCCCATCCTGGAATCGGAAACTTCAGAAGAGGAGGGGGTGATGCTTCCCCCCTCACTGCGCACACGCAGACAGCTGAAAAGACAGGAGAGAAGGGGGGAAGGCGGGCAGTACCTGAGGGGCAGTTAAGGAGGAGCGAAAGATTGCGCGCCTGTTTGGCCCCTTCTTAAAGAACAGGCGGGAAGAAGTCCCTTGCTCTGTCAACTTTCTCCCAATGCCGCAGGACCTGTATCCCTATATTGATTCATGAGAAAACGCAGTCTTTGTTTGGACATTACCCTAATAAAACACGAATTAACTACAATCGTTGGTCTGGTTCCTGAGTCACATCCTGGGCCTGACAGCTTGACAGAGCCACCTAAATCACCCTCAACGCTCTCTTCACTTGACTGGGACAAGATGTCAAAGGGAGCAGCGGGGGGGATGAACCCCACTTCTGAGATGGAAGAAGTGGAACTCCTGAGGACTAAGGTAGCTGATTTGCAGACGGATGTTCAAGCCCTGCTAGCAGCAGTCAAGGCGCTGAAGACGGATAATCAAACCTTGAAGGCCACGATAGACCAGATGCGAACAGCCCCTCCAGCTGCCGTAGTAAAGGTTCCCATTGGATTGCCCCCAAAATACGCGGGACAAAGTGATCAGTTGGCAACCTTCGTGGCTCAATGTGAGTTATATCTGGATGTCAGGCACACGGAATTTCCAGACGATGGGGCTAAAGTAGGTTTCGTGATTAGCCTCCTGGAGGAAGAAGCTGCAAAATGGGTGACTCCGTATCTCGTGAGAAAGGATACTGTCTTAGGAAGGTACAGAGGATTTATACAGGAGATGACTGAGATGTTTCAAGACCCGCAAAGGGCTGAAACAGTAGCACGGCAACTAGGCGCTCTGAAGCAAGCTAAAGGGACTGTTTCCGAGTACACTAATGCTTTTAAAATTCTGTCCCAGGAAACTGGTTACAATGATGCCGCCCTGATGTTTATGTACCGGAGTGGATTAAATGCTGAAATCCTGGATGAGTTGGCCAGGACCTCCCCCCCCGCTGACCTACCAGGGCTCATCCGGCTATGCCTACAGATAGATCACCGGATGGAAGGAAGGCGCCTGGAAAGGAAGCAGGAGGTCCTGAGATACTCAGCCTCGGCATCCCGCTACAAGACCCTTCCCACTACAGGGATGGCAGGTAATGCAACTGAGGGACAGGGAGGGGCTAGGCCAAGACTGTCGGAAGAAGAAAAGGAAAGACGACACCGGGAACGTTTATGCTTTTATTGTTCAAAGCCGGGCCATGCGGCCAGAGACTGTGGACTGAAAGGGGGGAAAGCCGAGCCGTCAGGAAACTAGAACACCCAGTCCACGTGCAGGCCGGTGGACTGGGGGCAGCATTGTATAAAGGCCCCCCAACGATCCAACCTCCCTCAAAGGGGGTGTTGGTCTTGCCTATTCGGATTACAACTTCCAGAGGAGTGTTGTTTAATTCCACTGCCTTAATTGACAGTGGAGCCTCCACAAATTTTATTGATGCAAAGTTAGTCAAGCATCATGGAATTTCCCGGTGGAAACTGGACGCTCCCCTAGCTGTGGAGACTATCGATGGGAGACCCCTGAAGTCAGGAGGGGTGACACAAGCCACGGAGGAAGTGAAACTTCAAATCCCTGGGCACGAAGAGTTCATTTCGCTATACGTGTCAGATCTCTCGAACTTTGAGGTGTTTCTGGGAATGCCCTGGCTAGCAAAGCATGAACCCAAAATAAGTTGGAAGGAGGCGGTGGTGTGGTTCAACTCACAGTATTGCCAGGAGAACTGTCAACCTGAAGGAATCAAGAACACCCTAGCGGGGGCAGTGCAAGAGATCGAGCAAGTGACCCTGCCGCCAAAGTATGAAGAATTCAAAGATGTGTTTGATGAAAAAGAGGCAGAGACTTTACCCCCCCACCGCCCTTACGACTGTGTGATTGATCTAGTGCCAGGAGCCAGCATCCCATCAGGGAGAATCTACTCTCTCACAGAGAATGAGAGGGAGGCCCTGAAGGAATTCCTGGATAAAAACCTGAGGCGAGGATTCATACGCCCCTCACAATCCCCTGCTGGAGCGCCACTATTGTTTGTGAAAAAGAAGGGGGGGAACTCAGACCCTGTAACGACTATCGCGCATTGAACCAGATCACCATCCCCAACAGCTACCCGCTGCCCCTGATCTCAGAGTTGCTGGACCGACTGCGCTCTGCAAAAATCTTCACAAAGTTGGATTTGAGAGGAGCGTACAATCTGATCAGAATGAAGGAGGGAGATGAATGGAAAACAGGATTCTTGACTGCTTACGGACAGTATGAATACCTGGTCATGCCGTTCGGGCTTTGTGGAAGTCCAGGAATTTTTCAAAAATTCATGAACGACGTGTTTAGAGACTTGTTGGACACGTATGTAATCTGTTACTTAGATGATATCCTGGTGTTCTCAAAGAACCAGGAAGACCACGACCAGCATGTGAAGACGGTGTTGAAGAGACTGAGAGAAAATCACCTGTATGCTAAATTAGAGAAATGTGGATTTGACCTCAAGTCTCTAGACTTCCTTGGATATCGATCTCAGCGGAAGGCGTGGAGATGGACCCAGGGAAAGTAAGCTGCATATTGGACTGGGGCCAACCTGTCACCAAAAAGGATGTACAACGGTTTTTGGGGTTTGCCAATTATTACAGAAAGTTCATTCCAGGGTTTTCCAAATTAACAGCTCCTCTGACTGACTGTTTAAGGGGGAAGAAGAAGTTTCAATGGACAGAGAATGCCACCGAGGCCTTTGAGGAGCTGAAGGGAAGGTTTGCTACTGAGCCCATTCTGCGCTTTGCTGATCCGAACCGCCCTTTCATAGTGGAAGCAGATGCTTCAGATTTTGCCATCGGGGGGGTCCTGCTACAATTAGACCAAGAAGGGAAGGAGCTGCACCCCTGTGCGTACTTCTCTCGGAAGTTAAAGCCTGCAGAGAAGAACTACACAGTTTGGGAGAAGGAGCTGCTGGCCATCAAGGACTCTTTTGAAAACTGGAGACAATACCTAGAGGGGACCTCTCATCGAATTGAAGTGCGCTCCGACCACAAGAATCTTGAAAGCCTCCAAACAGCCAGAAAGCTGAACCAGAGACAGATAAGATGGTCCCAGTTCTTCACTAGGTTTAACTTCCAGATTACTTACCATGCCCAAGCCAAAAACCAGAGAGCGGATGCCTTATCCAGACAGCCACAATACAAAGAAAGTGAATCCGAGGACCAGCCTCAGTACGTAATCCCGCCAGAGAAATTAACGTTGGGATCATGCCAGCCTTCATGGGAAGAGGAACTCAAAAAGGCACAACAAGAAGATGCAGACATGCTAAAATATCAGCAGGAGACGGGACAAGGTCAAGACTCAGAAGTAACCTTTCACTGGAGAAATGGACTGTTATGGTTCAAAACCGTCAGATATGTGCCAGAAGGGGAATTAAGGCTCAGAATCCTACGCCAGTGTCATGATTCCATCACAGCGGGACACTTTGGGATTTACAAGACCATTCAGAACGTGGCCAAGGACTTCTGGTGGCCTAAAATGCGTCGGGATATTGAGAGTTATGTAAAGTCCTGCTCTGTCTGTCTGCGGACAAAAACACAAACAGGGTCACCAGCAGGACTGTTACAACCGTTGCCTGTCCCACACGAACCCTGGAAGGACCTCTCCATGGATTTTATAACTGATCTACCCAAGTCCCAAGGAATGACAGCCATCTTAGTAGTGGTGGATCTACTTACCAAAATGGCACACTTTCTTCCTTGTGCAGGGGCCTTAGAGGCTAAAGAAATGGCCAAGTTATTCATAAAAGAAGTCTACCGGCTGCATGGATTGCCAAACAGCGTAGTCTCAGACCGAGGAACTCAGTTCACAGCCAAATTTTGGAGAGCAATGTGGAAACAGTTGCAGACGGAATTAAAACTCTCCTCCGCCCATCACCCCCAGACAGATGGGCAGACGGAACGCTTGAACGCCGTTTTGGAAAGATATTTACGAAGTTATGTGTCCTATCAACAGACTGACTGGGTATCATATTTGCATTTTGCAGAGTTCGCCTACAACAATTCTCTGCACTCCAGCACTCAACAAACCCCGTTCTTCGCTAATTATGGATTCCATCCTAAAGTCTTTCCAAGCAGCTCAGAAGGAATGCTGGTACCGGCAGCTGAGAACTTCCTTAAGGAATTGCAAGCGGCGCAACAGACACTGAAACAGCAGTTAAACGAAGCCAAAACGGAGTACAAGTGAGTTGCTGACCTGCACAGGAAGGAGGGCCCCCCCCTTCAACCGGGAGACCAGGTATGGCTGGCCACCCGCTTCCTCCAGATGCCGGGCAAATGTAGAAAATTACAAGATAAGAGGGTGGGTCCTTTCGAAATAGAAACTCAAATCAATCTCGTGGCGTACCGACTGAAGCTGCCTGACACGTTTAAAATACATCCTGTGTTCCATCGATCCCTCTTAACGAAAGCCGCCCCTCCCAGTGAGTTACGGCCGGAGGAACCTCCCGGAGCTCCACTCCTGGTAAATGAGCAGCTTGAGTTTGAAGTTGAGGAGATCTTAGATTCCAGGATCAGACGCCACAAGCTGCAGTACTTGATTCACTGGAAAGGCTATGGGGTGGCTGACAGATCATGGGAAGATGCAGCTGATGTGCATGCTCCAGAATTGGTAAAACTTTTCTATCAACGTTTTCCCCACCGTCCCAAGCCAGACAAGGGGAGGGGGGCACAGCC
The DNA here is from genome assembly GCF_030035675.1 of Rhineura floridana. Lineage (NCBI taxonomy): Eukaryota > Metazoa > Chordata > Lepidosauria > Squamata > Rhineuridae > Rhineura > Rhineura floridana. The sequence continues at coordinate 185,993,516 of NC_084482.1, forward strand.
TGGGAGAGGAGATGGTGTCGGAAGGCAGAGCTGGGGTCCCAATCCCGGGGAGCTGGATCCCAGAGAGTTGGGAGAAGAGTATTCGGATGGATGGCAGAGGGAAGGGGGAGGAACTTCCCCCCTTTGGAGCGAAGACGAAACAGAGGAACTGCCAGTGATAAGGTCGCTTAGCAACGGGGAGCCTGAGCCCTCCCTGGACATTCTCACGCCTCCCCCTCTTTCAGGCTCAGAGCAAGAGGGGGAAGAGGGAGGGCTGCTCACAGCCGAAAAGCGGGGAGGCAGTTTACCATCAGCCCCTCCCCTATCCCCCATCCTGGAATCGGAAACTTCAGAAGAGGAGGGGGTGATGCTTCCCCCCTCACCGCACACACGCAGACAGCTGAAAAGACAGGAGAGAAGGGGGGAAGGCGGGCAGTACCTGAGGGGCAGTTAAGGAGGAGCGAAAGATTGCGCGCCCATTTGGCCCCTTCTTAAAGAACAGGCGGGAAGAAGTCCCTTGCTCTGTCAACTTTCTCCCAATGCCGCAGGACCTGTATCCCTGTATTGATTCATGAGAAAACGCAGTCTTTGTTTGGACATTACCCTAATAAAACACGAATTAACTACAATCGTTGGTCTGGTTCCTGAGTCACATCCTGGGCCTGACAGTAGGGCAGTATAATGCCTCAGAGAGGAGGTCAGGTCTCCTGCTCCCCTGGTGCATTCATTATAGCTGTCCAATTTCCCTGCTTTTTAAAGTTTGATAGAAATATCTGTTGGCTATAGGTACATTCTTAAATTGCAACGTTTATTTGCCTATTAGTGAATACATGTTTGCATTTGAGAATCTTTTCTTGTTCTCTCATAGCTACCCTCCCTAGACTTGCCTTCTTCTGATTTCTTGACTATTGTCTCCCTTTTGCTTAATGACTGCGCCAAGTTATTGATAATCCTTGACAAGTTCAATGGCCTCATTATCAGCTTTGACATTACATAAATCTTCTGTTGTCATTACTTTAGTCTTCTTGGCGTTCAGCTGTAGTCCTGCTTTTGTGCTTTCCTCTTTAACTTTTATCAGCATTAATTTCAAATCATTACTGGTTCCTGCTAGTACTATATTATTGTCTGTATATTTTATTTATTTATTTATCTATAATTTGATTTATATCCTGCCCTTCCTCCCAGCAGGAGCCCAGGATGGCAAACAGAAGCGCTAAAAACACTTTAAAACATCATAAAAACAGACCTTAAAATACATTAAAAGAAAACGTTAAAAACATTTTTTTAAAAAGCTTTAAAAACATCTTTAAAAAAATGGTTAAATCATTATTTAAAAAACATATTAACAAGCAATTCTAACACAGACACACACTGGGATAGGTCTCAGCTTAAAAGGCTTATTGAAAGTCTTTAACAGGTGCCGAAAAGATAGCAGAGATGGTGCCTGCCTGATATTCAAGAGGAGGGAATTCCACAGGGTAAGTGCTGCCACACTAAAGGTCCATTTCCTATATTGTGCAGAACGAACCTCCTGATAAGATGGTATCTGCAGGAGGCCCTCACCTGCAGAGCGCAGTGACCAACTGGGCATATAAAGGGTAAGACGGTCTTTCAGGTATCCTGGTCCCGAGATGTATAGGGCTTTGTACACCAAAACTAGAACCTTGAACTTCTCCTGGTAGCAAATGGGCACCCAGTGCAATTCTTTCAGCAGCGGGGTGACATGTTGGAGATATCCTGCCCAAGTGAGCAGTCTTGCTGCCACATTTTGCACCAGCTGCAGCTTCCAAATCAACCTCAAGGGCAGCCCCACATTACAATAATCCAGCCTGGAGGTTACAAGTGCGTGGACAACAGTGGTCAGGTTATCCTGGTCCAGAAAGGGCCACAGCTGTCTTACCAGCTGAAGCTGGAAAAAGGCACTCCTAGCCACGGAGGTCACTTGGGCCTCTAGCGACAAAGATGGATACAGGAGCACCCCCAGATGATGAACCTGCTCTTTCCGATGGAGTACGACCCCATCCAAAGCAGGCAACTGACCAATTATCTGAACTTGGGAACCATAGCGTCTCCGTCTTGCTAGGATTCAGACTCAGTTTATTGGCCCTCATCCAGCCCACCACCAAGTCTAGGCAGCAATCCAGTGCATGCACGGCCTCTCCTGATTCAGATGTTACGGAGAAATAGAGCTGGGTATCATCAGCATACTGCTGACACCTAGCCCCAAATCTCCTGATGACTGCTCCCAAGGGCTTCATATAGATGTTAAACAGAACGGGGTCAAGATGGTACCCTGCGGCATCCCATAGCACAAATGCCAGGGGGCCGAAAGTCAGTCACCCAATGCTATTCTCTGAGAGCGACCCTGGAGATAGGATCGGAACCACTGTAAAACAGTGCCTCCAATACCCATCTCACCGAGTCAGCCCAGAAGGATACCATGGTCAATGGTATCAAAAGCCGCTGAGAGATCAAGTAAGAAAAACAGGGTCGCACTCCTCTCCCGATAAAGGTCATCCATCAGGGCGACCAAGACCGATTCATTCCCATAGGCAGGCCTGAATCCAGATTTGCATGGGTCAAGATAATCTGTTTCATCCAAGAGTACTTGCAATTACTGTGCCACAATCTTTTCAATCACCTTCCCTAAAAAGGGGGTATTTGCAACCGGTCAGTAGTTGTCACAAACCAATGGGTCCAGGGTGGGCTTTTTCAGGAGTTGTCGGATCACTGTCTCTTTCAAGGCGGCTGGAACCACTCCCTCCCGCAATGATGCATTGACCACCCCCTGGATCCACTCGGTCAGACCCCCACAGCAAGCTTTAATAAGCCAAGAAGGGCAAGGGTCGAGAGGATACATTGCTGGCCGTGCCATCACAAGCACCTGGTCCACGTCATCAGGCTGCATCAACTGAAACCATTCCCAAGAAGTTGCAGCAGACATTGCACTGGACACCTCATTGGGGACTACAGTAGATGTAGATGGGGCATCCAGACTGCTATGGAGGTGAGCAATGTTACGCTCAAAGTGCCTTGCAAACAATTCACAACGGGCCTCCGAAGGGTCTAAAACTCAATTTCCTCGAGTTGATGTCAACAGACCCCTGACAATATGGGAAAGCTCCACCGGACTGCTACTTGAGGATGCAATGGAGGCAGAGAAGTGGGCCTTCTTTGCCACCCTCAGCGCCACACAGTAGGCACGGTTACAATGTTTTACTTGTACTCGATCAGCCTCACAACACTTTTTTTGCCACTTGCACTCTGTCCGTCGTCCAGCCTGTTTCATTGCCGTTAGCTCACTGGTGTACCAAGGTGCAAGCCGGGCTCCACAATGCACGACTGGGTGCTCAGGGGCAACCGTGTCAAGAGCCCTACACGCATTGCTGTTCCATAGCATGACAAGGGCTTCAACAGGGTCACCTGCTCTATCTACTGGGAACTCCCACAGGGCATTCAGGAATCCTGTGGATTCCATTAGGCTCCGGGGGTGAACCATCTTAATCTGTACACCATCCCTGCAGGGAAGGATCGGAGTCATAAGTCTAAGCTTCACCAGGAAGTGATCTGATCATGACAATGGGGTGACATCCACCACCACACCATCTCCAGACCACCCCTTCCTCTATGTGGAGCAAAAACCAAGTCGAGGGTGTGCCCTGCCCTATGTGTTGGGCCAGTAACAACTTGAGACAGCCCCATGGTCGTCATGGAGGCCATGAAGTCCTGAGCTGGAACACTAGAAGCAGCCTCAGCATGGACATTGAAATCACCCAGCACTATCGTTCTGGGCTCCTCCAACGCCACAGCTGAGATGGCCTCTGCCAGCTTGGTCAGAGAAGCTGCTGGGCAGCAGGGTGAATGATACACCAGCAGCAACCCTAGTTTACTGTCTCCTTGGCCCAACACCAGGTGCAGGCCCTCACAGCCAGCTCCAAGACAGAGTGGTTTCCTGGTGACAGAGACGGAAGTTCTGTAGACCACAGCAACTCCCCTCCCCCATCCCTGTAGCCTGTGCTGGTGTTGCACCAAGTATCCAGGTGGGCAAAGTTGGGTGAGATCAACTCCTCCAAGCGCACCCATCCAGGTCTCGGTAATGCACACCAAATCGGCGCCTTCTTCCACAATCAAGTCATGGATGAAAGTGGTCATATTGTGTACCGATCTGGCTTTAAACAACACCACACATATCTTAAATTACTGATATTTCTTCCAATTTTCACACCTTCATTTTGTCCAAACCCACTGTCCATATGATATGTTCTGCATATAGATTAAACAAACAGGGTGATAAAATACACCCCTGTCTGACACCCTTTCCGATTGGGAACCAATCAGTTCCTCAATATTCTGTTCTTACAGTATCCTCTTATCCAGAGTATAGGTTGTGCATCAGAACAATCAGATGCTGTGGCACCCCAGTTTCTTTTAAAGAATTCCATAGTTTTTCATGATCTACACAGTCAAAGGGTTTGCTATAATCTATAAAGCACAGGGTCATTTTCTTCTGAAATTCCTTGATCCGTTCCATTATCCAACATATGTTTGCAATATGATCTCTGGTGCCTCTTTCCTTTCTAAATCCAGCTTGGACATCTGGCATTTCTCACCCCATATATGTTAAGAGCCTTTGTTGTAGAATCTTGAGCATTACTTTACTTGCATGGGATATTAAGGAGATGGTTTGATAATTACTGCATTCCCTGGGATCCCCTTTCTTTGGAATTGGGATGTATATCGAATGCTTCCTGTCTGTGAGCCATTGCCACCACACAATGAAGACTCATGACACAAGATTGGAATAATGTTATATTTATTAAATATAAAATACTAAATTCAAAGCAAGACAGCCAATCATTCAAATATAATTACTTCGGGCAGGTGAGGCTAATCCTAACTATGTGGGACTACGCCCCCACCTTCAAAAAGGCATCAATTCTCATTATTGCATAACTCCAGAGTGAAGGACGTGTGTAAATTCCTCACTCCTTGCTCTTGGAGCCATGCGCGTGGTTCCAACCTCCACACCATGGCCCCGCCGTACAGGCGTTCACCATGATGCGCAAGCCGGTCCCACAAGGACACTACCCAGATCGCCACCAGACATGAACCCTGATGGTTCCCTGGGAAGTGCCCCTTTTATGATGCCTTAACCGCCTGAATATATAATCCCCCTATATACCTCACCTGCCCGAATTCTATGCCACAAGAGGGGATCAGCTCAAGCTTGGTCCACTCCACCCAATGAAGACAGCAAAACCCTTAAACCCTTCATAATATCCTCCAAAAACAAATCGCACCCCTGTTCTGAATGATGAACACCATCCCCACGAAACAAATGTGGGGCATGGAACCTCATCCTGTCGTGGGGAATGAAAGCCCCCCCAAGTGACAGGACAAGAGCCCTGATCTTCCTATTCACCCATTTTCGGGATCTATCGATCCTGTTGGGATGAATAGCACCCCACCACACCCTTCTAACCAGCATATCTGACCACACAATTATAAGGTGTGGATATGAATTAATAAGCCACGTGAGATCACGAGTAACCTTAACCAGCAGGTCCACACCTGGACTCTGTACCAAATCATTTTCCCCTAAATGGATCAATAATATATGTGGCCGATCCATAGAAGACATAATACGGCACATAGAAGGCAAAAGCGCATCCCATAACATGCCCCTCCGGGCTACCCAGTGAACTGTAGCAGTAGCAGAAAGCTGCAGCTGGGTTCCAGGAGCAGACGAAGAAGCCCTCCGATGAGCCCAAAACAAAATTGAGTGGCCACACAAGACGATCCTCACGGGAATAGGGATGCTTAGCAAACCTAGGGAAACAAAAACAAAACCTCATTATTAAAGCCTGACATAAGATTTGAATGCATCGGAATGCCATCTTCCAATCGCCTGTATATCACAAACCCTCATGCCCACGAGGGCTGCGGCCGTAGCCGCACCAATCCTAAAAGAATGCAGCCCATAGACTCCAGCATCACGACCACTGGCCAACAAGGCCCGCCGAACAACGGCCCAACATTGAAATTGAGTCAGGGCAGAACCATCAGCATGAATGAAAAGATAACGCTGGCCCACTGGCCGGATAGACAGAAATTGTCGCATTGCAGCCACAGGGCACAATTCAGAGACCTGGCAACTGCGTAAAAACACAATATTGCCACGGCCTTTCTGATCGGTCTTAGAGACCCGCAGGGAAAACCTCACAATATCGACACCTAATGTGCAATTGCCTATGCATAAGACACGATAAGTCACATCACGCTTGGAGGGGGCCAATACTTCACTAGGGCGAAAAGCACCGTAAAACATTGTCAGAGTTACTGCGGTGAACAGGTGTGACTCATACAGAGATGAGCATAATGAATTAAACAATGCCAGGATCTGGAGGAGAACATCGGGCGTGATTGGCCTCCTCCGGTCAGTGGACCTGGGAGTGGAACGTGACCAACCCTCAAGGACCTTTCTGACCCTAAAATCTACAGAATGATCCGGCAGCCCCCGTGCCTTAGAGATAAAGGCAAGCGCGGAAAGGTGACCGGCGATAGTAGAAACAGCATTGTTTTGCCCTTTTAAATTTATCATAAATTGCAATAGATGATCCACAGGAATAGGCCACACCAAAGACAGCTCCTTGCTGATGCGGAAAGTCTGGAACTTAGCAAATGAACGCTCATACGCATTTCGAGTACTGGGAGCCAGAGCAGCTGCAATCGCAACCCCAACTTCTAGTTGCCAAGGTTCCACAGGAAAGGTGGGACTGGCACAGGATCTAGTGCCGCTCCAGGTGCAAGCTCCCGAAAGCGCGCCATCTGTAAGTGGGAAAGGGCATCAGCAACGGAATTTAGCAAACCTGGAACATGCCTGGCAAGGAATAAAATATTAAAGCGCAAACATTGTAAGACAAAAGCCCGCACTAAGCGCATAACACGGGAAGACTTAGAAGTTTGTGCATTGATAACGCAAACCGTGGACCAATTATCACACCAGAAGCGCACTGTGCGATTCTGAAATGACAATGGCCAAATATGTACCGCTACTACTATTGGAAAGAATTCCAGGAATGTCAAATCGGAAGTAATTCCATTGGCCAGCCAAGAGGCAGGCCATCGCTCAGCGCACCACTGGGATCTAAATATTACTCCAAAACCAATGCCCCCAGCGGCATCAGAATGTACCTGCAATTCAGCTTCCAATAACAATTCCTGTCGCCAAAAGGAAAGGCCATTGAATTCTGTCAGGAATTCAAGCCACATGTGCAAATCCGCTCTCATCCCTGCTGTAATATGAAGAAAATGAAAACGAGAGCAAACACCCTTCATGGCGTCACATAGACGCCTGAGAAATGCACGACCAGGGGAAATAACTTTGGAAGCAAAAACTAAATGTCCTACCAGCTCCTGTAATTGACCCAGTGTAAGTTTCTTTAATACAAGCACGGATCGAAGCAGTTGTCGCAGTGCAACCAACTTATCCAACGGCAAACGTGATGACTGAGCTACCGTATCCAACTGGATCCCTAAGAAAATAAGGGAAGTAGCAGGGCCCTCAGACTTCTCAGGAGCTAGCGGAACTCCCAATTCCTCAGTTAAAGAGGTGAAGGATTGCATTAAATAGAGGCAGTGAGAAGAGCCAGCCGGCCCAACAAATAAGAAATCATCAAGGTAATGAGCAGAGAAGGATGAGGAAGCTTTCGTCCTCAGTGCCCATTCCAGAAACGTGCTGAATGCTTCGAAAGCAGCACAAGACACGGAACAACCCATTGGCATGGCCCTATCTACATAAAACTGGCCCTGAAATTTAAAACCCAATAAATCTACATCATCAGGGTGCACAGGCAGGAGGCGAAAAGCGGATTTTATATCACACTTTGCCATTAAAGCACCCCTGCCAGCCCTCCTAACTACTCTCACTGCCTCGTCAAAAGAAGTATACTTAACTGACGCGTGTAACGGCGAAATGCCATCATTAACAGAGGCACCTTTCGGGTATGATAAGTTATGAATAAGCCGGTATTCACCAACCTGCTTCTTAGGCACAATACCCAACGGGGAAATCCTCAAATTTTTCAAAGGAGGACAAGGAAAAGGGCCGGAAATACGATCGGCACTTATCTCCTTATTAAGCTTAGCTAACACAACAGCCGCCAAATGGCTAAGAGAGGGCTGATTGACTACCAATGTAGCAATCTGTGGACCCTCAAAGGGAATGCGAAAACCATCAGTAAAACCTTGCAGTATGAAACTAGCGGCCTGCCTGTTAGGGTAAAACTCTAACAGCTTAGCCAAAGGAGCCAGCTTCACCGGGCTACTGGCCTTGCGACATACTGCCGCTGTTGCCAGAACCACGTTTGGGCTGCTGATGCTCCCCTGTGCCCTGGCGAGCCGTACGTGCACGCTGGCAGGAGGAACTGGGGTGGTTACCACCACACACTGCGCAGACGTGTCTGAACCTACAAGGGCGTCTGAGGCATCTGCCAGTGCTGTTGAATGCCCAGCAGACTTGCTGGGATTGAACCCAGTGCCTGCCTTGGTTGGAACCAGAGGCTGCAGTCTGCGCTCGTGCTAACAAATGCCCACTATCAGCTCTATCGCCCAAGGTGGGCCTGGCGGGGGTCATAGATCGCAGCCAAAGACCGGCATGCTCAACATCCCAATGGAGGGTGGGATCCAATGCCGCCCTCTGCCTGAAATTCTCATCATACCGAAGCCAAGCGGTGCCAGAGAATTCACAGAAAGCGCGATGAACAATGTCCTGATACTTTATCATGGACAAAGCTCTAGACGGATACGCCTGAGTCATAACCCCCATATAAATTGTATAGGCATTCAACCAATTAGGCCAGATGCGATCGACCCTCCGCTTAATAGCGGCCTCACGCTCCTTAACCTCCTGACCATCCTTAGGTTTTGTTTCATTTTCACGAAACAGGAGAGAAAACAAATCGATGTACTCTCCACGCCAATTTTTTTCCTTGGTTCCTAACAATAAATGGTCCCCTAAAGGAAGAGATGTGTCACCCTGAGGATAAATTCCTTGAGGAAGGGGCAAGTAAGCGGGCGCCAGAGAAGAAGAATTGGAAGGCGGCTGCCAAGGAGACACTGCAGCAGCAGGCCAAGGGAGCTGTGGGTGCTGAGGCACCAACACCCCCCCATAAAAACAGCAGGGTGCGGAGAATCACCCAGCACCTGGGAACCCGCCGCTGGGGTATCCTGAAGAAGGGCACTGGAGGCATGTACTTGTGTAGCGTGAGGGTGTAATTGTTGCCCACCTGTATAAGCTGCAGGAGAAGCAACGACCGGCGGCATGGTGAACCCTGGAGACCCAGGAGTGAACGTGGCGGGCGCTGGAGGAACAGGCATCTGTACATCCCGACGCTCAGATTCAGGCAAGGCAAGATTCATGGGCGGAACAGCAGGCAAACCAACTGGAGGAGTATGCACCGAAGACCCCTCCATGGGCATAGCATCTTCAAGCACACCAACTCTAGAAACCAAGTCAGCGAGAAGATGAGATTTAGTCATTTTGGAAGCTAACCTAGCAGATTTCTTACCTACAGGTCCGGAACTGGGACCCGCATCGACATCCTTAGGCTGCCTGCGTTCCCTTTCCAGCGCTTCAACTCTAGCCACCAAGGCACGGATGGTCCCCAAATCCTCCTCTTCATCAGAAGATTGATGCTGCATTGAAGGAGGGCGCTTGGTGGCCTGCTTCAGCACACAAACCCCTTTCTTCTGTTGCACCTTCTTGGGAGGCATGGTCAAAAGACCGGGATAAACAATTACACAATTAACAAATTTTTTAAACCACCAAATATGTACAATAAAATTCTTCAATTAAACCAACTAACACAATTGCCAATTATAATAGAAAATCGAAAATTGAAAATATTTTAATTTTATGCTAATTTATTTATTTATTTATTTATTTATTTATTTTATTATTATTGTTTATATATAAATTAAGTATTATTTATTATTTGATAATAAATAACAGAATTAATACTATACTATAAACTATGGGAAAGGGGGGGAAGGGAAAGTGGAAAAAAGGAGGGTGTGTGTGTTGATTTTCAATCAACTAAATAGAATTACAAACAACAACTATAGGATAAATAGCAATACCCACAAAACAATTAAATATAAGAAGCAAAACTATTAATTTAAATAAACAAGACTCCAAATAAATTGAAAGATAAACGAGCAAAATAATATATAACAGCGATTACACAGAGAAAAACGGAAAGGAAAAGGGGTTAAACATGGACAATAGTGAAAACTAAGGCAAGAACGAAGAATTAAATTCTAAATTGCCACAAGAACGACCAATCCAACAGCTCCAACTCCAAAATTGAACCAAAGAAACTAAGAGAACTGAGGCTTTACAAATAAAAACTGGGGAACAAACAGGAAAAAAGCCCCTAGGCGTGCGGGCAGCTGCCCGCCGCCCAGCTGATCAGCAGGGTATCGGAGAGGGAAATTTGAATCGTGCAAATGAAATTAAAGGATCACAAAGATCGAACAGGGAAAAACCAAGCGATATAACTTAAAGTAAGTAGACACAATCACGCCAATACGCCGACGGAGCAATGGGAAGCATGAACCAACCGCATATGCCGCGAGGCAAAAAAGGCAAGAGTGGGAAGAAGAAGCAGCATTTTATATGCTGCTCCAACACCCTTCCTAATTGGGTGAACGATCTCACATGGCTCCAAATGTTTGTATCGCGAGCATTCACGAGTCCTCCCATTAATAATGGCGGCGGCAAATCCGTCCCTGATAAGAACGACATTGTTTTATTTTCCATATTTGTTGACAATCCATTATTATGAGCTCATGAACTAGTTGCTGTGCGTCAAATTTGATATGGCCTTTTTGATGTACTTCAGGGGTAGGGAAGAACCCTCAGAAATGAGGTGTTCTAAAATTCATCAGACAGCGATTCATTTTGGCAAATGAATATACTGTAAGCACATCTGTGTATACCAGAACGGGCATGAATGTTGCAGCTTACACAACAGAGAAGATTTCATTGTATGGTCAATAAAGAAATGTAGTAATTTAATACAATCTTTCCTCTAGTAAATCAAACAATTCTTCTAAGCATACCTAAAAAGACTTTTCATAAGTAAGATATATAGCACCTAATATTGTCATCATGATCATTGTGTTAGAGGCCCTTCTCCTGAGAAATTTGCTATGAGTTCATCTTGCCTATTGTCATGGTTAAAGATCTAGAGAGAAACTGGTGCCTGAGATGGAAAGCAGACAGTCATCAAGTGGAGACAGGATGGCACTTGGAGACCAGATGAGTCTTGTTTCTGCACAACAGATTGCAGGCCAGAGTCAGCAGCTTTTTAGGACCAGTTGGAACCTTATTGGTTAGAATCTGACACCTGCTGAGTTGGTAGCTGAAATACCACCCTACGCCACCTGCAGTGGTGGTGCTGAAGTGCAGCAGCAGAGGGCAACATAACGGTTCCCCCATTTGGAAAGCTACCACTGTGGTCCAGAGAGCAGAAGTGCCTGAATCCTGCTACCAGATTCTCCACTTTGAGACACCTTACATCTAGGAGCCATAATGAATTTCCTCACTGACAACAAGGGATGGAAAGATCTGTCAATTTTGATTTTCTCAGTTTCTAATTTTTCTAATCTTAAATTTAGTCCTCCACATTTCTGCAACAGAAAAAAAACCTCATGAAATTTCTGCAACATTTTAGTGTGAATTTCTCATAATAAACACATTTTTGTATGCAGTTTTGATGCATGTATACATTTTTTGCAAGCAGATTCTCATCATATAATGCATTTAGGTATGTTATTTTCACTCATATGGTCATTTTTTATGCACACATTCCCTAATATATGCATTTTTGTAAGCATTGTTTGGTTAGTGAACTGCATTGCAAAATTTGATTAAGTACAAATATCAAAGGATGGCTGTGTTTCCATTTTCATATTGTTTTGGAAAGTGCACATTTAACAGATTCAGCTTGAAATGCAAAGTGGTTCAAAATTCTTGCCCATCACTACTGGCAAGTAACAATTATCATATATTGACTGCAAAACTAGATAGGATACACTTAGTTAGCCTATTAAGTAATCACTTGCCTGACAAAGAAGCCTTTAGCTCAGCACCCATGACTATGCCTAATAGGGAGGCACAGATGAGGCCACTAAAGTAGGCCTGTAAAGGAGAACAGAGACCCTAGCGGTAAAGGCCTATAGTTCCTAGAGGCTGAGTCTACTAAGCCACTGGAGTCAAGGACGCCAGCTCAAGACCATCACTAAGGATGCCTTTTACTGAGTCAGACCATTGGTCCATCTTCCTCAATGCTGTCTACAGTGACTGGCAGTGACTTTCCAGGGATTCAGGCAAGCGTCTTTCCCAGCCCTACTTTGAGATGCCAGGGACTGAACTTGGGACTTTCTGCATACAAAGCAGATGCTCTACCACGGAGCTACATCCCACTCCTTTGAAGATGACATCCCCAATCATCAGCCAATCCAACATGGGGAGAAATCTGTACTCAAAACAGCCCAGCTATGATGAGCCTGAGCAAGAACTACTGATAACAATAATTCATAATAACCTGACCATTTCATTGGGTGATTAATCCCCAATTATGTTGTGTTTTCATTGTTTAAAAATCATTGTTTTAAACCTAGGCCAGTCTGCTCCCCCACCCCTTTCATTAGGTTTTCAAGCTGTCATCTTCTATAAGATCTTAGCCAACCCTAGACTAGATATGATGTGATTCTAGCATGATTTCAAACTCATCAGCTGAAATAAATCTCTGTGGCCCTGAAAATGATTCCATTCACATTTTCTCCCGCCGCCCCCTGCTTTGCTCCAGATATATGTGACTGCACTTTAGCCATCCCCTCTGAGGATGGTTACCACTGCTGTTTGTCAGATTCTACGTTTTGTAAATTACCAGAGCTGAGCACCAATAAATAAATCGTACCTTAAAGTCTATACCAGTCAAAACATTTTTCACAATTTTATGGGGAGACATACATTGTTTTTATGTAGCTGTCTCTTCTGCACTAATTTTATTACTATACATCAAGCTTTAAAGACCATCTCGTGTGAAGTTTTGCCAATGCTTTAATGTTGCTGAAGTGCTAAGTATCCTTATTGACTCTCCAGTATTTACTTAGGAGCATTTTTAGTGACAACCAGACATATGATCAGTACAGCGGAAAACAATATTGTAAGATCCTGCAGCCCTGAGTTCAAAGGAAATGGAAAGCCAACCTAGAGATGATGTTAAATGAATCTTTACATTTATTGTGTAGGGTTTTGGTTTTGTTAATGGAAAAAGAGTGAATAGGGGAGGGGATTATCATTGCTGGGATCAGAGCAGGCATGGACTGGGGAATTTAGCCCTTTCCTCCCCTATTGCAATCTCAAGCAAAATCCTGTCACTGAAATTGTTATTTGCGTTGGGAAGAAATCTCCCATCCATATCACTGGATTCACATACCTCAGTTATGAAGCAGTTTTCCAACTCTGTTCGAAATAGGGATGTGATGAAAACAAAAATGGGAGCAGAAATTTCCAATGTTCATTTATTTATTCCATGTCCAGAATGGAAGTCAATCCAGCAAATATGATTGATATTCATTGTTGTTGTGGCTTTCAGCCTGCAAACAATGCATGATTAATTACAACCCCTCCCATTTCCATTGTGTTTCCTCTGCATTGAAATAAATGGGGTGGAATAATGTATTGACAATGTAATTTACATAATTTACGTAATTAATTGTGTCTATTATGTAAGTTGCATCATTTCGCCACAGCCGACAGTGAGACGAATAACATAGTTTTTGGTGAAAGACAAACTGCAGAGGAAGAGAAACAGTGCTGCATGCAATGAATATAGGGTGGATTGGAAAACAATGCCTTCTTACATCCTTGGTTTAAAACAAGACAATCACTTATTGCCATCAACAGGAAATGCAGGGATAAAACCCTCCATTGCGGCAAACTTCAAAGTGCCATTGTTAAAAATAATGTGGGAAGTTATGCTCAGGCAAGCTTTGTCTGGTTCTTTCAACAACTGAACGGTAGCTCATGTCACACATGTGGGTCTATATAGAAGCCTATCAGCTTTCACATGCCTTGACTTCCCTGGCTGTGGGTTGCCCAGGCTTTGGAAACCCCCTCTCAAGGGAGACTCATCCTGCCCACTTTTGAATGGCCCTCTATTGAATGGTTACAAACTTTTCTTTTTCAGGAAGGCTTTTGGTGCATAAACAGTTTTAGAGTTCTTTTACTGCATTGTTTCAACTTGCTGGAAACCTCTGGTCATTCACATTGCTTTTAAAAGCTGTTTGCATTTTCTGTCTTTTCATTCTGGTGTGTGTGGGGGGGCATGCAGATGTGCTTTAACTTTATTGTTGTTAACAGCCTTGCACTCTATTGTGGAAAGTCTATCTATTTTATATAAATAAATAGCCTCATCACCTGCAAACTGTAACCCTGAATTATGACCCTCCGTGGAATTGTATGCTTATTTTGAAATATAGTTAAAATACAGGCAACACAACAAGCAAATGTCACTAAGAATCTCACAAATGCAGCCCTTAATAGACCATGCTTACAGGACAACTAGCTCACTAACTATGGCATATTCAAGTTATATATAACATATACAGGACTTTTTGTGATGGTACTCACTGCTATAGAGTACCAGTGCCTTTTTTTCCCCTGCCCATGCCAGCCATCACGATATAAGCATTAACACCTCATTTTAAAAACACTGGAGGTATATTTGCTTGACTGGAATTTGATCAGAAGTTTGAAGAGCTTCTACACAGAAAATAAATGATGGTGTCATCATATCTTTGTTTGCTGCACCTGCTGAGTCAGTTTGTTCATAATCCTACTCTCCTAAATTTTATGAATCTGCTGCTGTTCAGGTGGTTGCTTTAGACTAGAGACTTCCAATTATGTGCTGTACAATTCTTTCCTGCTGTATACAATTGCTTAAGAAGGCTTTTATGCAGGAATCCATGGTAATTAATTTCAAAATGATGAAGCAGAATAGCTTTGGGAGTTTCCTGAATTCTAATTCTTGGCAGTATTCAGCACTCATATTCCAAAACTCCTGCACTGCTGGACACTCCCACCAAAGATGAAAGTATGGATTTAATCTGACCACAACTCTTCCAGCAATGCTGACTATAGTTTATACATATTAGATAAGGCCTCCAGCCTGCCTGCCTCAACAGAACGTGATGGTCAGAAGTTGGGGCTTTACCAGTGATGAAAATGATGAATGTAGGTGACATGTTCTGCTGGAGGTATTCTGTGATATTTTGTCCACCCTTCATTCTCACCCACGTTCAGCACTACAACATCAGTGTGTCTCATAACTACTTTCCATTACCTGTTCACTAACAGACCTGTCATTCCCATGTGCCCAACAGCTGAACCTTTCTGTTGTCTAGTGATAAGCAGACGACCTGGAATGGTTTAGTTTCTGCATATGTCTTTTCTTCATGGTGCTCGGCTGCTCCTGCAGGTACTGATCATCCACTTCTAGGCACATTTATTCAGAAGAAAAGAAAGCCTTCTGTGTTAAATGGAACTTATTCTCAGTAAGCCTACATTAGGAATGAAACAAAAGTAGAAGCAAATTTAAAGAGATAATCTAGAGTCACACTGAGCCAGTGTAGAAATGCCAGTTTCAAATTAGGCCTGACCATTAGCTCTCTGCTCCACTGGAGAGGTACATGATTATAAGGCCCTTCGCTGGTTTTCTAAAAAGCTTGCCTTTCTATTACTTTTCTCTTTCTACAAGCTTCTTTGATGAAATAAATGGGAAGTTACTGTCTACCGTGGGAAAGTTGTTTTGTTATTAAAAGATGACCCACAAAGGTTATATTTCTGGAACTTGGCTCATTATGTTTGTTAGGCTCTTTAATGGCTTTCCAGATGATAAACTGTGATTATTATGGTCTGAAGATTACTTATCTAAATTATGAGAGAGGAGTATGTGCTCTTTTAAAGGACCTGCTTTGTTCCTACTGTGTAGTCCCACATATATATGGCGCACAATAATGGGACATGTGCCAAGCAAGATTGTAAAAGACTCTTTTGCTTTGGTTGGGAGCTTTGCCTAACCTAGACCTTTTTTTTCCATCAAGGAGAACACTGTCAAAAAGGTACAGAGCAAAATTCCTATCAAGCACTGCATTATTGTATTGAAATAGATGGCAGACTTTGCTCTATACATGCTCTATACATGTTGTAAGTAGCCCATTAGTTCTCTATACATCTTGGCTTGCAGAGAGAAGTTGATCTCATGACTTGGGATGCAAATTAGTACATTTTGCATTTTGAAACTTTTACAGACGTGCTTCAATTCCAGCAGCAAATTTGTTGAAACTCATGTCCCCTTTGATTAGCAGGATTCTGTGAACTGAATATGTCAATTGTGTGAGGCACACGGTAATGTCAGATTTTGTATTTAAATTTTGTCAGTTTTTCATATTTTACAACTTTTAAAACCAAGCCTACAATTCTCCTGCATGTATATACTTAGTATCCATAAAACCATAAGAAGATCCTGCTAGATCTTGACAAAGACCTGGATGCAGGACCCAAGCACAACAGCATTCTCCCCACTTATGATTCCCAGTTACTGGCATTCAGAGGCATACTGCCTCCAACAGTGGAGGTAGCCTTCCATAATCCTTCCTTCTCCCCCCCACCCCAGATTAATGTATATATATCCCCCCAAATTAGTGATTTGTTCATCATTTTCATGGGTGGTACTGGTACATTACATTAGTACATCATGGCAAGATCCTGGATATCTTCCTTAAGCTTGCTGGGGGAATGAGACTACACCTTCCTTTCCTATGCACCTGGCATGCCTATCATTGGGGCATAGGAAACTACGAAGTGCACATAGTTAGTCCATTGGTCTCATTCATTCATTGGCGGTCACTCATGACCAAGTAAGATTGTCTTAAAAGATAAGGTCTTTAATGGTGGGTCCATAAGTGACTATGGAGGCCAATCCTAGATCCACACAGCCTCCCACAGTGGGGGCACAGATTTCCATATGGAAGACAGTCACAATGAGGATTCACTTGACGTGCCTTCCGCTTAGCTTGTTTGTCCCTTAAGCCCTGTACTCGTGCTTCTTCAAAGTCCATAGCACCTTTGATAATAGCTGGTGTCCTATTGGGACACTAATGGGCCAAAACTCCCCAGTTCTCAATGCTCATGTTATTTATTATTTTATTTCTTAAACTTATATACCGCCTGACTAGCAATAGCTCTCTGGGCGGTTAACATAAAATACAATAAAATTACAGAATCTGATACAACAAGCATATAAAAACTACACAATCTAAAACCAAGTTACAAACATTTAACTAAGATTAAAATGCCTCAGAGAAGAGAAAGGTTTTAACTTGGCGCCGAAAAGATGATAGTGTTGGCGCCAAGCATACCTCCTCGGGGAGACTGTTCCACAATTCAGGGGCTGCCACTGAGAAGGCCCTAGATCTCGTCACCACCCTCCAGGCCTCCCTATGCGTCGGGACCCGGAGGAGGGCCTTCGTAGTAGACCGTAGTGTACGAGCCGGTTTGTATCAGGAGAGGCGTTCCGACAGATATCGTGGTCCCGCGCCGTATAAGGCTTTATAGGTTAACACCAACACTTTGAATCTGGCCCGGAAGCATATTGGAAGTCAGTGCAGGCGAGCCAGCACAGGTGTTATATGCTCAGACCGCTTAGTTCTTGTTAGCAGTCTGGCCGCCGCATATTGCACTAGCTGTAGCTTCCAAACCATCTTCAAAGGTAGCCCTACATAAAGCGCATTGCAGTAGTCCAAACGCGAGGTTACCAGAGCATGTACTACTGATGTAAGGTCCTCCTTACTCAGGTAGGGACGTAGCTGGGCTACCAACCGAAGTTGGTAGAACGCATTCCGTGCCACCGAGGCTACATGAGCCTCAAGTGAGAGGGAAGAGTCTAAAACGACTCCCAGACTACGAACCTGTTCCTTTAGGGGGAGTGTAACCCCGTCCAGGACAGGGTATATATCCACCATCTGATCGGAGAAACCATCCACCAACAGCATCTCAGTCTTATCAGGATTGAGTCTCAGCTTGTTAGTTCTCATCCAGTCCATTGTCGCGGCCAGGCAACGGTTCAGCACATCGACCGCCTCACCTGAAGAAGATGAAAAGGAGAAGTAGAGCTGCGTGTCATCAGCGTACTGATGACAACGCACTCCAAAACTCCTGATGACCGCACCCAACAGCTTCATATAGATGTTAAAGAGCATGGGAGACAAAACCGAACCCTGCGGGACCCCACATTGGAGAACCCACGGTGTCAAGCAATGTTCCCCAAGCACTATCTTCTGGAGACGGCCCGCCACGTAGGAGCGGAACCACTGCAAAGCAGTGCCTCCAACTCCCAACTCCGCAAGCCTCTCCAGAAGGATACCATGGTCGATGGTATCAAAAGCCGCTGAGAGATCAAGGAGAATCAACAGAGTTACACTCCCTCTGTCTCTCTCCCGACATAGGTCATCAAACAGGGCGACCAAGGCTGTCTCAGTGCCAAAACCAGGCCTGAAGCCCGATTGAAATGGATCTAGATAATCGGTTTCATCCAAAAGTGACTGGAGCTGGTTGGCAACCACTCGTTCCAAGATCTTGCCCAGGAATGGAACGTTCGCTACTGGTCTATAGCTGCTGAAATCTTCTGGGTCCAAGGAAGGTTTTTTCAGAAGTGGTCTCACAGCTGCCTCTTTCAGACAGCCGGGGACCACTCCCTCTCGCAAGGAGGCATTTATCACTTCCTTGGCCCAGCCAACTGTTCCCTCCTTGCTAGTTTTTATTAGCCAAGAGGGGCAAGGATCTAGTACTGAAGTGGTTGCACGTACCTGTCCAAGCACCTTGTCCACGTCCTCGAACTGAACCGACTGAAACTCACCCAACAAAACATGACAAGACTGTGCTCCAGACACCTCGCTAGGGTTAACTGCTATAAAATGGGAGTCTAGGTCCCGGCGAATGCATAAGATCTTATGCTGGAAGTGCTCAGCGAACTCATTACAGCGGGCCACCGGTGTATCTACCGTGTCCTGTACGCCTAGATGGAGTAGCCCTCGGACAACTCTAAAAAGCTTCGCTGGGCGGGAGAGAGATGACTTAATAGTGGCGGCGAAATGTTTTTTCACCGCCCTCACCGCTCCTACATACAGCTTAGTGGAAGCACGAACCAGCGCATAATTGCATTCGTCGGGAGTTCGTCTCCATCTCCGCTCAAGCCGCCTCCTATCTTGTTTCATTGCTTTCAGCTCTGGAGTATACCAAGGAGCTGAATGAGCTCTACAGAGGAGAGGGCGCGCAGGAGCAATCGTGTCCACAGCCCGGGTCATCTCCATATTCCACAGATTAGCCAGGGCTTCGACAGGAGCACCAGTCCTATCAGCCAGAAAATCCCCCAGAGCCCTTTGAAAACCTTCAGGATTCATTAGTCTCTGGGGGTGGACCAACTTAATAGGTCCCCCACCCTTGCAGAGGGGAAAGGCCACTGAAAGTCTAAACTTCAGCAAGCAGTGATCTGTCCATGACAAAGGGAGAGATGTAAAACTCCCCTCATCCAGATTACTATCCCCATATCCAGTAGCAAAGATAAGGTTGAGAGTATGCCCCGATGTATGTGTTGGGCCACTAACATATTGGGACAGCCCCATGGTTGTCATGGCGTCCATGAAGTCCTGAGCCGCCCCGGACAAAGTAGCCTCAGTGTGGATGTTGACATCCCCCAATACTAATAGTCTGGGGGATCTCAACAATACCTCCGAGACCACTTCCATCAGCTCAGTTAGGGAAGCCATTGGGCAGCAAGGTGGGCGGTACACCAAAAGGATTCCCAGTCTGTCCCTCTGGCCCAACACAAGGTGCAAACACTCCAGACCAGTAACTGCATGGACACGGTGCTTGGTGAGTGAGATGGAACTATAGACCACAGCAACCCCACCTCCCCGACCCTCAGATCTACCATGATGCTGAACCAAATACCCCGGTGGGCAGAGCTGGGAGAGACTAACTCCTCCCTGTTCGCCCACCCAGGTCTCGGTTATGCATGCCAGATCGGCTGCCTCGTCCATAATCAAATCATGGACGAGGGAGGTTTTATTATGTACCGATCTGGCATTAAAAAGCAGCAACTGGAGATCTGAGAGTTGGCTGAGAGGACAACCAACAACCCTGCAGATATGAGAAGGACCGGAACGAGGTACAGCCACTACATGTCTGGGCCGCTTACCTGGCACGTCCTTCTCATAACACCATACCTCCCTCTGCCCATCACTACGGCAATTGGGGCCCCCTCAAGTCTCCCCGCTTGATGGAAAAACCTCTTCCCCAGGCACATTGTAAACTATAAATGCAAAAAACTCATATACTTAAAAATACACACTCACTCATAACATACATTCATACAAATACCCACACATCCAATTCAAATCCGCACAGTAAACATAGTCCCGCACTCTGTACGAACGAACGCCAACTCTGGACCTCTCTTCTTCCACGATGTTATTGTGGCTCCGCAGAAGGTTGCAACTCAGTTCTCTTTTTTCAGATTATCTTTAAGAACATCTTCATTTTGTACACCGCCCAGAGAGCTATTAGCTATGGGCGGTCTAGAAATGAAAATAAAATAAATAAATAAATAAATAAATAAATAAATTTAAACCTCTTTTGCTGTCCACTGATGTTCCATTTTCTATCCTTAAGTTGGGAGTAAAGTAGCTGCTTTAGAAGACGGTAATCAGGCATTCGAACAACATGGCCAGTCCAGTGAAGTTGATGTTGAAGGATCATTGTTTCAACACTGGTGGCCTTTGCTTCTTCCAGAACCTAAAATTAGTCCATCTGTCTTCCCAAGTAATTTGCAGAATTTTTCGGAGGCAGTGTTGGTGAATCTTTCAAGAAGTTGGGAGTGGCTTTATAAATGGTCCATGTTTCACAGGTGTACAGTAAGGTTGGTAGTACAATGGCTTTGTAAATAAGCATTTTGGTCTCTCTACAAATATCCCAATCCTTGAACACTCTATGCTTCACCAGGAGAATGCGGCACTCGCAGAGCTCAGATGATGTTGAATTTCAGCGTTGATGTCAGCTTTCACAGAGAGATGGCTGCCAAGATGAGAAAAGTGCCAACATTCTCCAGCGTTGCACCATTAAGCTGGACTGATGGTGCTACAGAGGGACTAGTTTGCATCTGCTGATGAAGCACTTTGGGTTTTTTGATATTAAGCGAGAGGCCAAGCTTTCCATATGCTTCTTCAAAGACATTTAGGATAGTTTGAAGATCTTTTTCTGAATGCGCGGAGACTACATTATCATCAACATATTGAAGTTCTACGACAGAGGTTGTAATTACCTTACTTTTTGTTTTCAGCCTACTGAGAATAAAAAGCTTTCCATCTGTTCAATATATGATTTCCACACCAGTAAGACGTTTCCCCTCAATAAGGTGTAGAATCATAGCAATGAAAATAGCAAATAAGGTAGGAGCAATGACGCATCCCTGTTTTACGCCTGATGCGACTCTGAATGGATCGCTCTGATCATTATTATCCAAAATTGTCACTGTCATGTTGTCATGAAGGAGTTGCAAAATATTCACAAATTTATCAGGCCATTCAATTTTCAGAAAGATGGTCCAGAGAGCAGATCAATTCACAGTATCAAAGGCCTTAGTCAGATCAATAAACACCATATATAAAGGTCGGTTTTGCTCCTGGAATTTTTCTTGAAGCTGTTGTGCAGTGAAGATCATGTCCACTGTCCCTCTGGAAGGGTGGAAACCATTTTGGGATTTGGGGAGGATATCTTCTGAGATAGGTAGGAGGTGATTTGTGAGGATCCTTGCAAGGATTTTACCTGTGGTACCAAGAAGAGGGATGCCTCGATAGTTCCCACAATCTTTTCTATCACCCTTCTTGAAAAGAGTGATAATTATGGCATCACTAAAGTCTTCGGGGATCTCCTCCCTCATCTAGATCTTTTTGATGAGCTTATAAAGTTGTTGTGAAGGTTCAGGCCCACCTGCTTTAAAGACTTCAGCAGAAATCCCTTCAGGACCACTAGCTTTGTTATTCTTCATTTGATTGATGGCTTTACTGACTTCATCCAAATTAGGGGATACTGCAAGCTCATCACCAGTTTGTTGTTGCGGAATTTGCGAGAAGACCTCACCAGCCACAATAGAGATACAATTAAGGAGATCATGGTAATGCTCTTTCCAATGCAGTGCAATAGACTCTTTATCCTTAAGAAGTTTGGTACCATCCATTGAATGTAAGGGATTCGTACCACAATATGTTGGTCCATAAATGGCTTCTGTGGCATTAAAAAAGTCCAGTATATCATGAGCATCTGCAAAATGCTGGATTTCCGGAGGTTTCTTTATCCACCAGATATTCTTAAGTTCACTAGTTCTTCGTTGGACCTCAGCCTTTGCACTGGTATAGATTTTCTTCTTAGCAGCACAGTCAATGTCATTCTGCCATACCCAGAAGGCTTTCCTTTTCTTGTTGATGATACGTTCAATCTCAGTATCATTCTCATCAAACCAATCCTAATGTTTCTTTATTTGGTATCCAATCATTTGTTCACATGCTGCAATAATGGAAGTCATCTGTTTAATCCAGTGTTCCTCAACGTTTTCCCTTGACAACAAGGCAACACACAGCAACGTGTTAAATGTTAATAAAATGGCAGTGTTTAAGTGTCCACTGTTTCTTTGCGAAGGAAGAAGATAAGGATAAAACTAGAACAGGAATGGGGGTACACACCTTTTCTTCCAGCAGAGAAGCAACTGTGACAGCAGGGACCCCTTCTAAATACACTTCATAGAATCATAGAATAGTAGAGTTGGAAGGGGCCTATAAGGCCATCAGGTCCAACCCCCTGCTCAATGCAGGAATCCAAATCAAAGCATTCCTGACAGATGGCTGTCCAGCTGCTTCTTGAATGCCTCCAGTGTCAGAGAGTCCACTACCTCTCTAGGTAATTGGTTCCATTGTTGTATGGCTCTAACAGTTAGGAAGTTTTTCCTGGTGTCCAGTCGAAATCTGGCTTCCTGCAACTTGAGCCCATTATTCCGTGTCCTGCACTCTGGGACGATCGAGAAGAGATCCCAGCCCTTCTCTGTGTGACAACCTTTCATGTACTTGAAGAGTGCTATCATATCTCCCCTCAGTCTTCTCTTCTCCAGGCTAAACATGCCCAGTTCTTTCAGTCTCTCCTCTTGGTTTCCAGTTCCCTGTCTTTGTTGCCCTCCATGCGCAATGCAGGAATCCAGCTTAAAGCATACCGTATAGGTGGCTGTCCAGCTGCCTCTTGAATGCTTTCAGTGTTGGAGAGCCCACCACCTCCCTAGGTCATTAGTTCCATTGTTGTACTGCTCTAACAGTTAGGAAGTTTTTCCTGATATTCAGTTGAAATCTGGCTCCAAACTATAACTTGAGCCCATTATTCTGTGTCTTGCACTCTGGGACGATCAAGAAGAGATCCCAGCCCTCCTTTGTGTGACAACCTTTCAGGCACTTGAAGAGTGCTATCATATCTCCCCTCAGTCTTTTCTTCTCCAGGCTAAACATGCCCAGTTCTTTCAGTCTGTCCTCATAGGGCTAGGTTTCCAGTCCCCTGATCATCCTTGTTGCCCTCCCCTGAACCTGTTCCAGTTTGTCTGCATCCTTCTTGAAGTGCGGAGACCAGAACTCGACACAGTATTCAAGATGAGGCCTGACCAGTGCTGAATAGAGGGGAACTAATACTTCATGCATTTGGAAACTATATTTCTGTTAATGCAGCCTAATATAGTGGTTGCCTTTTTTGCAGCCACATCACACTGTTGACTCATATTCAGCTTGTGATTAATGACAATTCCAAGATCCTTCTCACATGTCGTATGGCTGAGCCAAGTATCCCCCATCTTATAACTATGCATTTGGCTTCTTTTTCCTAAGTGTAGAACTTTGCATTTATCCCTGTTGAATTTCATTCTGTTGTTTTCAGCCCAATGCTCCAGCCTATCAAGGTCCCTTTGAATTTTATTTCTGTCTTCCATGGTATTAGCTAGGCCCCCCAATTTTGTATCATCTGCAAATCTGATAAGCATGCTTTGTACATCCTCATCCAGGTCGTTAATAAAAATGTTAAAGAGCACTGGGCCCAGCACCGAGCCCTGTGGTACCCCACTAGTTACTTCTGCCCAGTTTGAGAAAGAACCACTGATAAGCACTCTTTGAGTACAATTCTGGAGCCAGCTGTGGATCCACCTGATAGTTGTTCCATCCAGCCCACATTTAGCTTGCTTGTTAATCAGAATATCATGGGGCACTTTGTCAAAAGCTTTGCTGAAGTCAAGATATATTATGTCCACAGCATTCCCACAGTCTACAAGGGAGGTTATCCGATCAAAAAATGAGATGAGATTAGTTTGGCAGGATTTGTTCTTCATAAATCCATGTTGGCTCCTAGTAATCACTGCATTGTTTTCAAGGTGCTTACAGATCGACTGCTTTATAATCTGCTCCAGAATTTTTCCAGGGATTGATGTTAGTCTGACTGGTCTGTAGTTCCCCGGTTCCTCCTTTTTGCCCCTTTTGAAGATAGGGACAACATTAGCTCTCCTCCTTCATCCGGCACTTCACCATTACTCCACGATTTCACAAAGATAATAGACAGTAGTTCTGAGAGTTCTTCAGCCAGTTCCTTCAATACTCTAGGATGCAATTTATCAGGCCCTGCCGATTTGAACACATTCAAAGTGATTAGGTATTCCTTGACCGTTCGTCTGTCAAGTTCAAGCTTCAATCCTGCCCCTTCTACTTCGTGTTTCCCGGGAGGGTCATAGACCCTTTTTTGGGAGAAGACTGAGCCAAAGTAGGAATTGAGGACTTCTGCCTTTTCTTTGTCATCTGTTATCATTTTGCCTTCCTCATTGAGTAGCTGTGCCACCATTTCTTTTCTCTGTCTTTTACTATGAATGTACCTGAATAAAGCTTTTTTGTTGCTTTTAGCATCCCTCGCTAACCTCAGCTCATTCTCAGCTTTAGCCTTCCTGACACCATCCCTGCAATTCCGCGGTACCTGTCTTTTTGTGAAGCCACATTGGCTTCTTCTGCTGTTTCCCCCCTTTTTTCCTTGTTGGAATTGCTTGCCATTGCGCTTTTAGAATTTCTGGTGAGGACTAGAGAGAGGGCTTTTTCAATTGTGGCCCCCACCTTGTGGAACTCCCTCCCAAATTATCTCTGCCATGCCCCCTCTATAATGAGTTTCCGCCGGGCCATGAAGACCTGGCTCTTCACGCAGGCTTTTGTGGTGGGCTAAATTTTATTATGTTGTGTCCAGATTTTTAATATTTATTGCATCTGTATGCTTATTTTGTATGTCGCCCAGAGTGGCTGGATAACCAGCCAGATGGGGGACTAAGAAATTCAATAAATAAATAAATAAATTATAATTTATCAAGACATGAGTTCTGACACTGCTTTTTTTTTTTTTTACAAAAAAGCACCGATTACAATACAATAAATAATCCACACAAAAATTGCAACAAGTCATAATACAGTTAAAAAAAATTTTTTAAACATCACCTGCTGACTATTACATGCAGAAGATCCCAGGTTCAATCCCTGGCATCTCCAGGTAGTTCTGGGAGAACCCTGGAGAGCCACTGCCAGTCAGTGTAGACAATACTGAGCTAGACAGTCCGATGGTCTGACTCAGTAGAAGGCAGCTTTCTATTTTCCTATGTTATCCCAATCCCAAATCAAACCACCTTCACTTCAGTAGTGCTTTGATCCTCTTTTGTGATAGTTTCTATGATCCCTCAATTGGAAGATCTGTGGTGCCTGAAAGCAGTGGAGACTAGAGGCTCCAATGTCAGTGGGGCAGTAAATCCTCTCTGGGTTTTAGTCTAAACTTTTCAGGAACTGTTCAAGCTGCTGAACCTAGTTTAGGAATAGGTTTCTGCACCTTGGAGAGAGCCAGTGTGGTGTAGTGGTTAGAGTGTTGGATTATGACCTGGAAGACCAGGGTTCGAATCCCCACACAGCCACAAAGCTCACTGGGTGACCTTGGGCCAGTCACTGCCTCTCATCCTCAGAGGAAGGCAATGGTAAACCACCTCTGAATACCGCTTACCATGAAAACCCTATTCATAGGGTTGCCATAAGTCGGAATCGACTTCAAGGCAGTCCATTTCCACTTTTCTGTACCTTAGACAGCGTCTTGAAAGTTTGGACTAAGCCCCATAGCGGACTCACTGCCTCACTGACATCGGAGCCACCAGCCTCCAATGCCTAAGTTCCTAGTAGAAGTAGAACTACTGGAGCTTTGTCTGACCCCCCTGAAGTGTTTCAAGCCATGTCCCATCACTAGTACTGTGCTGAAACCCTGATCCCTAATTTCTCAAAATTTTTCTTCCCCGGCGAAAGAAGCTTCCCTTTTTCTGGCTCATCTGCTGAGCATTTCAGAATTTCTTTATAATTTTAGTGGTCGAGGGATTCAGCTTTCCTCACTGTTGTGAAGTGCACCTATCCAGTGCTGTGTAGCCTCTCTGGCTGTCCACACTTGGTGATCTGAAACAAACAAACCAGTGGAGGCTGGCGGCTCTCGTACTAGTGGAGCACAGCCCTACAATTTGCAGAATCAAAGACAACATCCTCAACAACTTCCCTTCGCCACCTCATAATCAAGGCAAATGCAACATTACTCCTGCACTCTATCAATAAATAAGAAAACAAATTCCATTCAGAAGTTATCAAAGGGGAGGCACAATTTTGGTGAAATCCTCTTGGTAAAAAACAATTTCTTATCAATTGACTGAGAATGGTTCTGACAAGCGTAATAAATTTTCAGCATAGCACTATTTGTCACTTTCTGAATCAGGGAGAGGGAACCTGTGGCCCTCCAGATGTTGCTGGACTATCATCATCACGTATTACCTGCCTTTCACCCAGAGGTCCCAGGGTGTGTTATAACCATTTTAAAATACGACATTAAAAACAATCTAAAATCCCAATATAAGTTGGGTCCTCAAAATACATTTCTCAGGTATTGAAGGCCAGGCTAAAGAGATGCATCTTCAGCATTCACCTAAAACTGTACAGCAAACTCATCAGACACACCTCGGTGGGCAGGAGTTCCACAATTTAGGGGCCATTACAAAGAATGCCCTCTCCTGGGCCATCACCACTGAGCTTCCAAGGGCACCAGAACTACCAGAAGGTCCCCTCTGCTGATCTCAACACCCGAGACGGTCTCTAGGGAAGGAGGTGATCTTTCAGATATTTGGGACCTAAGTCATTTAGGGATAAACACTAGCGTGAGCACCTTCACTTGAATCCAGAAATAAATTGGCAACAAACTGGACTGCAACTCCAATCATCCCTGACCATTGGCCATGCACACTGGGGCTGAAGGGAGTTTGAGTACAGCATCTGGAGGGCCACCCGTTCTCCACCCCAGTTCTAAATAGTGTGCTTTTCCTTTGAAATCAAGAATCTTCAGACTCTAATTTTTAAAATTATTGCAGGCTTTATGAGTTTCCAACTGATCTGAGCAAATGATTTCTTGGCTTTCCAAAACTCCTAACTTTGTATAATTGAGAAGAATAAAATCTGTTCAGTGCATAAAATATAGAGAAATATTTATAGCTCATAGCACTGCTTTTCTTTGACATAAATAACATATATGTATTTTTTTAAAGTCTGCTGCTTGTTTCACTTTTATTCTTTTCCCCCGCCAACCCTTTTAGCATAAGCCAGGTGTCAACAGAAGGCTCTGCATGTTTGTGATCATTAAGCAGCATTAAAAGCTATCATTGAGACACAGAATGAAAGGAGAGCATTGGGTAGCCTGCTACCTGCAAAGTAATTATTGTCTGACACATTTACAGTCCCTGAGCTAACAATACGATTTTTACAAAGAAAAGGGTGCATTGTGTTAGATTACAAAAACTTGCTGTGATGTTCATATTTAGCTTTTGCATTAAGGTAATTTAATTTAAATACACAGAGAGGCAACCAGTTGCTGTTCTTATCATTATAGCAAACCTCATAGTAGAGAAAAAATAGTCACAAATAGAGTTTTGCACATCATTTGCAATGTAGTATGAAATCCTTTTGTCTTTTTAAAGCTTCTGTTCTGTTCTGTATTTGGCTAAGCTATACTCAGCGTAGACCCACTGAAATCAATGGATGTAAATTAGTCATCACTAGCAAGTTAGCCTGAGTATGGCTCGGTCAGATACAACATGTTGTGCCTTGGGCTGAGTTGAGGGGAGTTGGAGATAGAGGACCCCTGGCTTAGCCGGCAGGGTACCAGCTCCACCAGCATAAGTCCCTCCACCGCGGCAGAGTTGGGACCCTGCCTACTCAGCCACGCGTCCTCCAGATAAGCCCACCCCAGCAGAAGGGGTGCCAGTGGAAGCCAGCGTAAGGCCCACAAAAGGGGCATTCCAGGGGGTATCAGAATAGGAGCCGGGGGGGGGACTTACATAACATACAACTCCTGTTCAGAGCACTCCTGCAGGTCCCAATCTGGGCCAAAGTTACACCAAGGGAAAGGTCAGTCTAGGAAAATAATTCTAATGAAAGTCAATGGGGAGTGCTTAGTCGCTGGTAGGGGTATTCAGGACAGCCGGCTTTTTCTTGTTTGTTTGTGTGTGCAGCTCCCGGCGGAGCCAATGTTCCACTAGACTGGCTGCTCATAAATGGGAAATGGATGCCCATGGAGCTTCCTGCTGGCTCCTCCACTGCCAGTACCCCTCCCACTGCTTCCCCTGAGTTGGATTGCTCTGTTACTAAGTAAACTAGGCGATATTGTTGTTGTTGTTATGTGCCTTCAAGTCGATTACGACTTATGACAACCCTATGAATCAGCGACTTCCAGTAGCACCTGTCATGAACCACCCTGCTCAGATCTTGTAAGTTCAGGTCTGTGGCTTCCTTTATGGAATCAATCCATCTCTTGTTTGGTCTTCCTCTTTTTCTACTCCCTTCTGTTTTTCCCAGCATTATTGTATTTTCTAGTGAGTCATGTCTTCTCATGATGTGTCCAAAGTATGATAACCTCAGTTTCATCATTTTAGCTTCGAGTGACAGTTCTGGTTTAATTTGTTCTAACACCCAATTATTTGTCTTTTTCAAAGTCCATGGTATCTGCAAAGCTCTCCTCCCACACCACATTTCAAATGAGTTGATTTTTCTCTTATCCGCCTTTTTCACTGTCCAACTTTCACATCCATACATAGAGATCGGGAATACCATGGTCTGAATGATCCTGACTTTGGTGTTCAGTGATACATCTTTGCAATTGAGGACCTTTTCTAGTTCTCTCACAGCTGCCCTACCCAGTCCTAGCCTTCTTCTGATTTCTTGACTATTGTCTCCATTTTAGTTAATGACTGTGCCGAGGTATTGATAATCCTTGACAAGTTCAATGTCCTCATTGTCAACTGTAAAGTTACACAAATCTTCTGTTGTCATTACTTTAGTCTTCTTGATGTTCAGCTGTAGTCCTGCTTTTGTGCTTTCCTCTTTAACTTTCATCAGCATTCATTTCAAATCATTACTGGTTTCTGCTAAGAGTATGGTATCGTCTGCATATCTTCAATTATTGATGTTCCTCCAATTTTCACACCTCCTTCATCTTGGTCCAATCCCACTTTCCGTATGATATGTTCTGCGTACAGATTAAACAAATAGGGTGATAAAATACAATCGGTTTCTCCATATTCTGTCCTTACAGTAGCCTCTTCATAGGTTGTGCATCAGGACAATCAGATGCTGTGGCACCCCCATTTCTTTTAAAGCATTCCATAGTTTTTCATGATCTACACAGTCAAAGGCTTTGCTGTAATCGATAAAGCACAGGGTGATTTTCTTCTGAAATTCCTTGCTCTGTTCCATTATCCAATGTATGTTTGTGATATGATCTCTGGTGCCTCTTCCCTTTCTAAATCCAGCTTGGACGTCTGGCATTTCTCACTCCATATATGGTAAGAGCCTTTGTTGTAGAATCTTGAGCATTACTTTACTTGCATGGGATATTAAGGCAATAGTTCGGTAATTACTGCATTCTCTGGGATCCCCTTTCTTTGGAAGTGGGATATATATTGAACGATTCCGGTCTGTGGGCCATTGTTTAGTTTTCCATATTTCTTGACAAATTTTTGTCAGAATTTGGACAGATTCAGTCTCAGTAGCTTGTAGTAACTCTATTGATATGCCATCTATTCCTGGTGATTTGTTTCTTCCAAGAATTTTAAGAGCAGCTTTCACCTCACATTCTAAAATTTCTGGTTCTTCATCATATGGTTCCTCCATGAATGAATCTGTCATCCTTTCATCTCTTTTGTAGAGTTCTTCAGTGTATTGCTTCCATCTTCCTTTTATTTCATCTCGATCAGTCAGTGTGTTCCCCTCTTGATTATTCAACATCCCTACTCGTGGTTTAAATTTCCCTTTCATTTCTCTAATCTTTTGGAATAGGGCTCTTGTTCTTCCCATTTTCTTGTCCTTTTCTATTTCTATACAGTAACTATTGTAATAGTTCTCTTTGTCCCTACGTACTAGTCGTTGTATAGTTGCATTTAGGGGTTCTGACTGTGTTTCTGTATCCTTTTGCTTTCCTTCTCTCTTTAACCATTTGAAGAGTTTCTTCAGTCATCCATTGAGGTCTTTCTCTCTTTTTAACAAGAGGTATTGTCTTTTTGCATTCTTCCCTGATAATGTCCCTGACCAGTCCATAGTTCTTCTGGTTCTCTGTCAACTAAGTTTAAAGCCTCAAACCTGTTCCTTGTTTGATCTTTATATTCTTCTGGGATGTTATTTAAATTGTATTTTGGTGTTATGAGTGCTTTGTTGTTGTTCTTTAGCTTTACTTTGATTTTCGATACGATAAGTTCATGATCTGTACCGCAGTCTGCTCCTGGTCTTGTTTGTGCAGAAAGTATGGAACTTCTCCATCTTCTGTTTCCAATTATATAATCAATTTGATTCCTATATTGACCATCTGGTGATGACCACGTGTACAGTCGTCTTTTTGGTTGCTCAAAAAATGTGTTGGCATATGACTATGGCTATGACAGCAAGATTATTATGGAATACTGATAATGGAAGATTGGACACTGAAATTACTGGACTTAACAGGACTATTGAAGATGGAAGATGAAATTAATAGGGATAATGGAATAATGGCTATTGAAATTATTGGACCTAACAGATTTTGACGAGATGGATTAATCGAAATGTTTATTTGGACTATGGTTATGACAATAAGATTATTATTATTATTAACGAGATGGATTAATCGATATGTTTATTTGGAGAAAAATTGATAGATATATTTCTTAAAGAATTGAAACCTCTCTTTGACTTTTTGTGGAAAGAATAAAGTAATGTTTATGAGATTCGATGATTAATTAAGATAACTACTGGAGGAAAGTGATTTTATAATATAATTTAAGAGACAGGATTGTTATATATTGTAGACTTATAACTGATTTGATTGGTGACAAATGGGAAGTCAACATTTTATTTTTTTGTTTAATCATTTTTGTTTTGTTTTGTTTTTTTGTCTTTGAATGTTTTATGACTTTGTTTTGTATGTTTTATGAAAATTTGAATAAAAATTATTGTAAAAAAAAATGTGTTGGCAAGAAACAAATCATTGGCTTCACAGAATTCAATAAGCCTTTCTCCTGCTTCATTTCTGTCACCTAAGCCCCATTTCCCCACAATTCCTAGTTCTTCTCTGTTCCCTACTTTTGCGTTCCAGTCCCCCAAGATTATCATCATATCTTGTTTTGGTGTGTGATCAATTTCCTCCTGTACTTCTGCGTAAAATCTCTCCAATTCTTCTTCTTCTGCATTTGATGTTGGAGCATAGACTTGGATGATGGTTATGTTAATAGGTTTCCCGTTTAATCTCATTGATATCACTTGCTCAGACCTTGCGTTGTAGCTCCTAATTACTTTTGCTACATTACTTCTCACTATTAAAGCAACCCCGTTTCTTCTTGATTTCTCATTTCCTGCATAAAGTATTTTGTAGTTGCCTGATTGAAAATGTCCCATTGTAGTCCATTTTAATTCACTCACACCAAGTATTGTAATGTTGATACATTCCATTTCTTGCTTGACAGTTTCTAACTTTCTCTGGTTCATGCTTCTCACATTCCATGTTCCTATTGTGTGATTTGTACAACTCCGGATTCTCCTTTCGCATCTGTGCGCATCAGCCTCTGGGCTTCCTTTCGGCTTTGACCTAGCTGCATCATTAGTCACAGCGCTACTTGTACTTGTCCTTTGTTCTTCCCCAGTAGCTCGGTGAGTGCCTTCTGACCTGGGGGGTCTCATCTTCCGGCACTATCTCATGTTGCATTTTGGATACGCTGTTCATAGAGTTTTTGTGGTAAGAGGTATTCAGAGGTGGTTTACCATTGCCTTCCTCTGAGTTTGGATGCATCTTAGTCTGGTGTCTCAGCTTTGACCATTCCGCCATGGGTGCCCCTGCTAGGAGTCTAGCCTCTTGGTCTAGACTCCTGACGGCATTGCTCTCAGCTTCTTCAGCACTCTCAAACCCCCTCACCACGTTAAGGTGTGCATCCTAAAGGGGGTGGTGATATTGGGGGCCTACAATTTATCAGGTTATACATATTATTTAGAGAGCCAGTGTGGCATAGTGGTTAAGGTGCTGGACTACAACCTGAGAGACCAGGGTTCGAATCCCCACACAGCCATGAAGCGCACTGGGTGACCTTGGGCCAATCACTATTCATAGGGTTGCCATAAGTCGGAATCGACTTGAAGGTAATCCCACATATTATTTATTATTATTTATTTATTAAATTTATATCCCGCCCTTCCTCCCAAAGGAGCCCAGGGTGGCAAATATAACAAAACAATTTAACAGCAACAACAAAAAAAGCAGTCTAAAAACATTCTAAAACATAGTTACAGTTTGAAAACATTCTTCCATCCAATAATCTCCAGGTTGATATCAAATATCTAAGAAGGGTTTTTTTCTCCCACTTCAAATATGATCTAATATTGTTTCCTTATGATTGCTTTTTAAAAAAATAAATAAATGGGTTTTTTTAATGCTGGGGATCAGAAAAAATATCCTGAAAAGGACTTTTCCTCAGAGGAAACATTTCTATATTGGAGATCAATTTTCTGATAGGATTCCCTACTCTGAGAGGATATCTTGTAATTTTAGCAAACAGAAATGCTAGAAATAGGGATAGATATTCAGGACTCAAAGCATGATTTATAGGCCATTTAAACGAATTTAAAGATTTCCATTATTTTCAGAAGGCTGCTGGAACCTAGGAATAAGGATCTGTTTCTCTGACAATGTCCTTTGGTAAATGCACTCACACATACTTACATTTGCAAAGTTTTGCTGGGCCAATGTCCCAATCCAGTTATTTTCTCTGGCTGTTGGTCTTATAATATATTCATGCATCTTCCCAAGCACAGTGAGATCCCCATTCATTATAATGGACCACACGCATATGAATGTGCTTGTTGTTAGACCTGCCGTTGGAATAAAAGAGGCACCATGCACACGAACGACATTTGTATGAAAATCCAAGTAAAACTGAGTCCCAATTCTGGGACCTTGAATAAGCAGAGTTTTCACTTCAGCTATAGAACAATAGATTCATACAGCTGGAAGCCACTTTAATTCATACAACAGCTCTGGCAGCAATCTGGGGCTTTCCCCCCTGCCAAGGTTGAACTAAACTTGTTTGAACAAAAGCCATAGTCCAGCTTGCACCAGAAAATGATACTAACCTCAAGTAGCAAAGTGGCCATTGGAAATGTCCAATTTATCCTTGACTGCTGAAGCTGGCCTATGAAACCAGACATTTCAGAGCCAAGCTGAAAACTAGATTTGCTGGCTTACATAAGCATGAATCAAGCTCCCTAAACTAGCAAGATTGCTTAGATCTGATCTAAAGGAAACGTATGTTCTAGTAGGTGCATGCCTAATTTTATAATAGCCTCAGCGTCTCACCCAATGCCATTCACAAAATCGCAAAATCCATATGCATTCCCTTTCCCCGTACATTTACAGTCTGTCTTCTCTTCACCAGTACCAACTTGGTTGGGGCTTGTACTGAAAAATGCCAATGTAGAATAGCTACTGTCAATCAATGATGGGGAAATCCCTAGTTGGACTGCGACTCCCACCTTCCCTGACCATTAGCCATGTTGGCGGGGTCTGATGGGAGTTGGAGTCCAGCAATATCTGGCAGACCACAGGTTCCCTGTCCTTGCTGTAAATGGAGGAGTGGGGTTCTTTTCTGGTTTCCCATGCTGCTTTGTATTCCTGCAGGAACCACCCCCCCCAAGCTAGGTTTTTAGAGACAGAACACCTGACTGACAAGGATCAAATTCATGGTACTGGAACCTTTCAGAGCAAGATGGGACCAGTGTGGGAATATAGGAAGTTTCTATATATCATTTCAGAGTATATTTGTCTGTCTAACCTGCCTGGTATCGTCTACCCTGACTGGAGGTAGCTTTCTAGGGTGTTCTGGAGAGAGGGGCCTTTCCTATCACCTGCTACCTGATCCTTTTAACTGGAGATGTTAAAGACTGAGTCTGGGATCTTCTGCCAAGCAGACGGTCTGCCACTGAGCTAGACTTTGGCTATTTTTATTTGGATTTTTATCCCACCCTTTCCATTGGCAAGAAAGTAAGAAAGCTACTCTGAAAAATATACCTTCACAAGTTCTATAGGAATGATTAATAATAATTTATTAGAACTGGTAATATGGCTCAAAAGCTTGTCAATTGTTCACCAGGGCTTCAGGCAGGGCTCTTTTCTACTTGGAGATGTCTGGGATTGAACCTGGAACATTTGTATACAAACTATTGAGCTGTGGGCCTTCCTCCATGGCCGACCCTACCATTAGGCAGAATGAGGCACCTGCTTCAGGCAGATGATTTTTTGAGTGTCATAAAAGGACAGCAGAATGTTAGAGATTTAATATATGATGGTTGTATTTTTATTGCCAGGGAGGGGAAAAGGCACGTATTGGATTTTCTGCCTCTTGCCAAAATAACTTGGCTGGCCTTGGGAACTGTATCCTCACTTGGAGTGGGTGTCATTTGCGTCTCCACCTGTGGCAGTAAAATATCTCGGGCCAACCCTGCAGACATCTGTAATCTTCTGTTCCTATTTCCAGTAAAGAAAGACTAATATAATTAGCTTTTTACATATAGACATTAGGGAATAATGTAGTGATGTGTGTAAGTAGCCTGGCTTTGTACTGTGAGTGCAGATCAGAGATTATTATTTTTTCTTCCAGTGTTTTTTCTTGCAGATTATGCCTTCTACCTCTTTATTTATTGCATAGGTATAGTGAGAATTTAATACTTTCCACTACTGAGTGTTTGTGACAGGAATTCGCCTGATACCAACATTCTGGAAGCACGCCATGCCAAGTGGTTTGGAGAGATAGAAGCCCCGTGTGAGCATTGTATTATCCATGCCACAAGTACCGTTGTTGCACATTGGCAGATGCTTTGTAAATGGAAGCCTGATCTCTAAACCCAGTTGCTATTGTTAACTAAGAGGCGGCCCTAATGTTTCCAACATTTCCTTGAAAGTAATTTAAATAAAAAAGCCGTTCTATAGAAACTGGTAAACTATCAGATATTTCCGCCATTCACATGACTTGTAATGATTTTAATTGCCTTTAATTTCATTATTAGTTCAGTTAATAAAAATGCTCTTTAAGCCATCCACTGAAATATTCAATGGTATTCATTGTGTAGATTACTTCCAGGAGAACTCTATTTAGTTTTCTTCCATTAAGGTGACGTTATGGACTTTTAATGAAGCCTGTCAGTATAATGATTTGTGTTAACCCCGTTATGAATGAATATGAAAAAATCATTCTCAG
Organism: Rhineura floridana; assembly: GCF_030035675.1. Lineage (NCBI taxonomy): Eukaryota > Metazoa > Chordata > Lepidosauria > Squamata > Rhineuridae > Rhineura > Rhineura floridana. The sequence continues at coordinate 186,029,506 of NC_084482.1, forward strand.
CATCTTTAAAAAAAATAGTTTTCTTCAATAGGGAGGTTTCTTTCAAGCAAAAAAGTGTGTCTGTACACACACTCACACATGCATGTGCACACAAAATTTGGCTGTTTCATTAGGTCAGGAGGGCTAACCTGCAGCCCTCCAGGTGTTGTTGAACTCCACTTCCGTCAGCCCTAGGCAGAATGGCTGATGCTCAGGGACAATGGGAATTGTAGTCCAAGCAACATCTGCAGGGAGGGGTAAGGTCAGTCACCTCTGCATTAGTTCTTACATTCTCAGAACTTGTGTGTGAGTGGCAATCATGCTTTAGACCAGGAGTTCTCTAAATTCATGATGAAGTGATGAAGATTTTAAGGAACCTGCAGATCTCTGAAGGCATTTTCGCTCTTGCCAGGTATTGTTACTGTTTTTTATTTGTTTTTTTGGCATGCTGCTACATGACAGTTCTTCAGTTTTCAAAGGCCAGGGTAAAGAGGTGTGTCTCCAGCAACTGCCCAGCTACGTCCCTATTTGAGTAAAGAGGACCTTACATCAGTGGTACATGCTCTGGTAACCTCACGTTTGGATTACTGTAATGCGCTTTACGTAGGGCTACCTTTGAAGACAGTTCGGAAGCTACAACTAGTGCAAAATGCGGCGGCCAGATTGCTGACAAGGACCAAGCGGTCCGAGCATATAACACCTGTTCTGGCCAGCTTGCACTGGTTGCCAATATGTTTCCGGGCTAGATTCAAAGTGTTGGTATTAACCTATAAAGCCTTATACGGTGCGGGACCACGATACCTTGCGGAACGCCTCTTCCGATATGAACCGGCCCGTGCACTACGTTCTGCTACGAAGGCCCTCCTCCGGGTTCCAACTCACAGGGAGGCCCGGAGGGTGATGACAAGATCTAGGGCCTTCTCAGTGGTGGCCCCCGAACTATGGAACAGGCTCCCTGAGGAAGTACGCCTGGCGCCGACTCTGCTCTCCTTTCGGCGCCAGGTCAAAACCTTCCTATTCTCTGAAGCATTTTAAATTACACTGATTTAATTTTAAAAATGTTTATTGTATTGTTGATTGTATTTTAATATTATTTTGTTATTCATTGTATTTTTATACTATTTTATGTTCACCGCCCAGAGAGCTATCGCTAGTCGGGCGGTATATAAATTTAATAAATAAATAAATAAATAAATAAATAAAATAAATAAAGTGGTGGTGCCAGATGCACCTCCGTGCAGTGCTGTATTTATAATATGCAGGGCCTTGTGCACAGTCCTTTTGGGGGGGGCATATCCGTCCACCTTTACTATTATATTATTAAACAGCCACTACACTTTCATTGTGTTGTAGAAGAATGGAAACAATGCAACAAACTAAAATATTATAATCCAAAAATGGCAATTCATTTTAGTCACATTTCTCACTTAGCAATATATACTAATAATTTGGAGGCCCTTCAGCCACACAGGGTGCTACTTTTGCACTTGCGGCATGTATTTATAAATCTGCCCCTGCCGCTGCAGAGAGAACATTTTGGGCACCATCCCTGAGAAGACTCTCTAAGGATCTGCCCTCTGCTCCCAAACTTCTGAGAGCAGCAGAACCACCAGGACCATGTAGAGCTTTAAAGTTAAGCATCAGCACTTTGAGTGGTGCTCAGGAATGGATTGCTAGTCAGCAAAGTTCTTTCAGTACTGGTAAGAGGTTTCTAATGGCCAGTAGCCTGGGTGTGGGAATTTTCAACTGACTGCAGTTTCCAAGCAGTCTTCCAAAACAAGCCCATGGACAAAGCATTGCAGTCAGGGCTCAGAGGGGCCCTTGAAGGGCCCCCCCTTAGGGTGGGAGGGTGGTGCTCCTGTTCCATGATCCACAATAACATTGGGTCCTGCAACCCAACCCCCCCAAAAGGGAGCTCCCAGGCACCCCCCCAATACAGAGAGTGCAGGCTTCAATAAGCATGCCCTACCTACCTCTCCCATCAGTGTGAATGCCATGTGTGCTGTGCATGCATGACTGCCATCACCCAAGCAGCTTCCCTAAGCGTGCATGTCATTCACACAATACGAGAGGTAGGTGGGGCATGCGTGTGGGCTTATTGAAGACCTCACTGTCTGTATTGGGGGAGGTTCCTAGAAACTTCCTCTCCATGATCAATGGCAGGATTAGCCCAGCTCCACCTGGATGGGGGCGGGTGTTGGGCTACGGTGCTGCAGGCCTGGGGCAGGCTAGTCAATTCTAAGGCAGAGAAAGATATGGACCAGATACCCGAAAAGTTAAATAAGAGGGGTCCTCTTATCCAACTTATGCATTATGAAACAAAACACACTAAGCATCCAGAAGTGAAGGGCTGCAGAGGTTGAGACACTCTACTGCCTAGACCTATCAATGTCCAAACTACAAACATCCTCAGGTTATTGATATTTTCTTTGCATTTGAATAAATGCATTTCGGTGCAAGGGGCAGTGGCTTTTGATGAGACCTTCTCTGTGGTGGCAACAAAACTGTGGAACTCCCTCCCTACAGAGAGGTCTCTGGCACTGACACATTACATCTTTTCTCAGGTACTTAAGACACACCTGTTTACCCTAGCCTTTGGAAGCAAAGTATAATGTTTTGTTTTCCTCCCTGTTACTGGTGTTATTAGTTTATTGTTGTTTTATGGTTTGTTGATTATTAGTCATTATGTTATGATTGACCTTTGTGTGTGTGTGTGTGTGGGTGGGTGGAGACATATTTATACAGACATACAATCCAAGGTCCCAGTTTTTTGGGGGGTGGGGATATATATATCAGTGAACTTAAAGAACACCTTCTTCTGAGAGGATATCCTCCATATATTATCAATTGTAACATCCACCGAGCCTGCATTCTGTCCAGAGAAAACCTCCTCCATCATAATGAGATGTCAAAGAGCAGGGAGCAACAGATTTGTGGTATTTGTGGTAGATTTCCATCCACCATCTCCTACCTATCACTGAGCAATCAGGGAGAGCTACCCATTGCTGGCAAACTCTGAACATCTTGCTAGAGCCATCAGCAGGCCTCCTGTTATAGCATTTCGCCAACCTCCTAATTTGCTCAGACTGTTGGTGAGAGCTGTGCTTAAGCCACCTATCACCAATCCAGGGTCTCATCCTTGTCACTCCAAACGCTGTATCACCTGTGTGTACCTCAGGGAGACAGCCACTTTTACAAGCACTAGGACAGGCAGGACATATTACATCAAACAGAACATCACCTGCAGGTCCTGCAATATAGTTTACATCATCGAGTGCGAAAGACCAGTCATATCCAATACGTAGGAAAGACCACAACTGACCTACGCACGCGCTTCAGGAACCACAAGTCGGCAATCTTGACAAAAATGTGGAGCAACCAGTTGCAAAGCATTTTAACATCGAGGGTCACAGCCTGTTGGACTTTTCCATTACAGTGATAGAGATGCCAGCAGATCCAGCAGCATTGACCAAAAGGGAGAACTTTTGGATTTACTCTCTGGACACATTGGCACCACATGGGCTAAACCTGGAGGACAGTACCACCACTACTTAGCTTCTGCAAATGAAGCCCCTCTGAGCATTCCATCCTCAAAGCTCTATAACTGCCACCTTGGTAACAGCATTTGTATGTTGGCAGCTGATGAAGGCAGAAGCCAAAACGTTTTGGTAATGCAATAAAAAACCTCTGTTTTGTTAATCTCAATTATGTGTATATATTTTTAGGTGATTAATGGAATCCTTATAGGGATCCAGAGCAAGCTTGGGTGAAGTTCTCTCTCTCTCTCTCTCTCTCTCTCTCTCTCTCTCTCTCTCTCTCTCTCTCTCTCTCTCTCTCTCTCTCTCTCGTGTGTGTGTGTGTGTGTGTGTGTGTGTGCATGTGTGTGTGCGTGCGTGCGTGCGTGAGTGAGTGGAGAACAGACATACAAACCAAAGTCCCAGTTCAGGTTACCAGAAAAAAGAAAAATCCTTGATCTTTGAACCTGGCTCTTTGTTTTACTGGAAAGTGTTCCAGAACTGTGCAGCATGAATCATATTCATCTCATTATGTTTTCATGCCCTTTAACAATCAGCTCAAAAGGTCAGGTGATGAGTTATTTAATTTAAAAAGCAAAGCTCATTACTGATGCATTCCAGCCTCCTAATGTTTGCTTGGGGGTTTATTTTTAAATTCAGGATTTGTTTACATATGCAAATGAACTGTTTTTTTAAAAGTCATTTTGCATATAGATCAGTTAGGTTCCTTTATTTTTCATCCAAAGGATCTGTTGTTTTAATACTGTTATTATTTTAATAATAATCTTTTCTCTGTTTTGCAACCAAGCCTGTTGCAATTGACACAGCTACCCAGTGGCTTCTGTGGCACACATTTATTAAACAGCCCTCAGAAATAATACAACAAGGCTCAGTCTTGGAAATTCTTGTCATCAAATAATAACTACTTGGCATTAACTCTCTCGAGAGCTGTCTTGTTGCTTATGAAGGAGCAGCCTCCATAAGGCAATCACATGTATTTGTGATTTATTGGTGCTTAAAATTAAACACCTGACACTGAATTAAAAGCAGGTGTTTGGCAACTATATCTTCTGAAGTTTTCACTTACTGCCAGCTAGCTGTGGGGTTATCTGGGGAGCAGCTGCCTTGTATAAATTGAATTCCTTGAACACCACTTAATGTTCAAACTAAAATGCACGTGGGACTTAGGTTGAGGTCTTATTTGCCTGCACTGTGATCAGTTTGTTCCCTTGTGAATGCTGAGTGACTGACCAATCTAAAAAACCTGTTTCTGATCTCATATCTTCAGTACATTATTAATTTAGTGCTTTGGTGCCTAGTACAGTTTGGCAGTTTGTGAAATTTAAATGGTAAGATAGTAACAGCAGTGAGATTTAGGCTTGCAGGAACTTACTGCTCTCTGCATGTTTACAAGTATTTGAGAATGATGTGGGACTGGTAATTTTAAATCACCTGAACACCACCCTGCTAAGTGACCCTGGTATTTATTTTAATAATAATAATAATAATAATAATAGAAGCATTACCTATGCCAATCATCTGGCTCTCATTTCCATACTGCTAATCTATCCACGGTGGATCTCTGGACCATTAACATAACACTCTTGGTATGAAGAGATTTGGTCCCACTCTCCTTCTAGCTGCAATAGCTCTCCCACCCATGACCTTACAGATCTCATCATTCTTCTTTTCCATCAGCATTTCCTATAGATTAATAAAGCATCATTTAGCCCTGTTCATATAACACAGTTTTCCCTCTCTGTATTACTGGCCTTGTGTCTTCAAACATTGTTTTACATTGTTGGCTTCCATCATTTTTGGCTTATGATGCCTAGTACAATGGAGCTGTGCTGGACAGTCTTACTGCAACATTGGCTGCCATGTACAAAGGGCTTGATCTTCCAAATTCTGCTGTAGCTCAGACTTCTTCCTGCAGCCTGCTTTTGCTGTGGTATGTCTTGTGCATTATGCAGAGTAAGCAAAGTTGCCCATTTAGATAAATGACCCTGCATATGTAACTCTCTGGAGCCCACAGAATATGCATGAGTCTCTATAGCTACAGATTAAATCCTCTGCTTTGCCACAAACGTCTGTGTGACCTTGACTAAAGGCTTGATTCTCCATTTTTGTGAGTGTACTGTATTGGAAAGTGAGAAATTCATGAGTTATTGTTATGTACATATATACACATTTATCACACGTGTTCCCATCAACAATTGTATTCACATATGACACCAAACTAGTGTTTCCTTAAGTATTCCCTTGAAGATGTTATCAAGAAACTGTTCTCAATAAGGAGCCAGGGAGAGTAGCTCTTTAAAAACACATGGAAATTCAATTATAGGTTGCCAGATTAATGGTGCTAATTTATAGATAATATTTTGCAAAGATGTAATCATCAGTGCAGCTGGTGGAGTCTTCCAGGCATCTTCTCTTGCTGCCTCAGCAAAGGAGGGAAGAGGACAGCCTGGAGGTAATCACAACTCCCAGGACATCAGAAGGACAAATACAAACATGAAAACAAAAGTGTGATAAACCAAAACCTGTGGTTATTCCTTTTACCACCTTCAGCTGGTAAGACAGCTACCAGCCATTTCTGGGCTGGGATAGCCTGACCACTGTCATCCATACGCACCAGTGACCTCCATATTAGATTTCTGAAATATACTCTATGTGGAGCTGCCTAGAGGCTGGCCCAGAAGCTGCAGCTAATGCAAAATGCTGTAGTTTGACTGCTCACAGGGACAGAATATTGTCATCATGTTATGTCACTGCTAAAAGAATTGCACAGGATGCCAATTAGCTATGGGACTAAATTCAAGATGTTGGTACTGGTATACAAAGCCTTATGCAACTTGAACCAGAATACCTGAAACATCATCTCACCGCTTATATAACCAACTGATCATTGTGCTCTGCAGGAGAGGACCTCCTGTAGATATCACATCACTAGGAAATCCATTTTGTATGATGTAGGTTTTGGGCCTTTAGTGTGATAGCATCTACCCTTTGGAACCTCCTCCTGTTACATATCAAACAGGCACCATCTTTATCTTTTTTCCTGTGCCTACTGAAGACTTTACTTTTTCAACACGACTTTTAAGTGGAGATTTTAATCCAGACTATATCTGTAACAGATTTGAAATTGTTTCTTTTGTTTGTTTTTATAGTTGATATGCTTATTGTTAAATAATTTCAGGATGTTTCCTGAGAAGTGATTCATAAACAGAATGAATGAATGAATGAATGAAATCTGTTCAAAGGAGGAGAGTCACTACCCCCAGGACCTTCTCCAAATGATGGCAATTAACCAAGCATATTGGAATAAAAGTTTTTTATAATCTCTCTCCTAATTTGTGTAGGTTCCAGTTAGGATGTGCTGGGATGAAATGGGATTATGATATGCTGTCACTTCTGATTATTATGGCTTTGGGACCTTGATGCTGGAGCCACTTCTTCTGGGACCTTGTCAGTTATGTCACTGACCTCAGCTAGGCTTCTCCTGTGCTGTTCCATCTCTGAAAATATGGATTCTTTTTCATGACTTTTAGGCCTTTTATAACCATAAGGTCTTGACCTTGAGCCTGAGTGCATGAGATATTAATTGGACAACAGATGTCCAAGGGAGGCTTAGTCAGGCAAGTAGTAAAGGTAAAGCTGAAGTTTTAGGTCCTTGAAAAGCACCAAGCATACCACTTGCTTCCAAGATTCTGATGCTCACCTGAGGCCTTTATCTACTTTGGGCAGAGTTACTCCTTCCAGGCTCTTTTCCCTTAGTGAACATTGGAGAGCCTTAATGAGCCAGTCCTCTGGTTCAAAGCCTACCTCTCCATTACTTGATATAAGCCATGTTGGTGTACAGTAATGATCTGAAAAGTGGAACAAACATACAGTAAATAAGAACTTAAGAACTTATGAAGCCCAGGATCCTATTTCCCACAGTAGTCATCCAGATGCCCTTAGGAAGCCCAAAAGCAGGACATGAGGGCAATAGTCTTCTTTTGCTGTGGTTTACCAGCATCTGATGACTCAGAGTCATACTGCCTCTGAACTTGGAGGTTCAATTTTAGCACTATGGCTAATAGAAATATATAGGCTTATCCTCCATGATGTTATCTAATCCTCTAAACCAGTGGATATTATTACATCTTGTAGCAATAAGTTCCATACATTAATTATGTATACTGCCTTGAATGTACTGCCAATCAATTTAATTGAGAGACCCTGAGAACTAGTATTTTGAGAGGAGGGGGGGACCTCTCTCTCTTTCTCTCTCATTCTCTCTTCACTTTCTTCTCCCCATGCATAATTGTATGAACTTCTATCATTCCCCCCTCTAGTCATCTGTCTCTCTAAACTAAAAAGCCCCAACATATCAGGCTTTCTCAGTAGGGAAGACTTTCCAATCTTCAAGTCTTTTGGGTTGCCCTTTTTGTGCAGAAGAAAATTATAATTCTCATTTCATTATTTACACTGAGCTAGTAACTTCTCTTGCACGGATGCTCGGACTGGCCCACAGGAACACATGCACCCAGCCCCATGCCACCTGTGTACCCTGGATATTCATGCATATGAGCTACTTATAAATTGCCCATTGCATGCAATCTTTCCCCATCCCACAAAAGGTGAAGGGATCACCACATTGAATGACTCGTATGTATGTATAATCAACTTGATTGGGCCACAAAAGGTATCATGGTGCTGGGCTTGCATTCTGGCCCTTGTGTTGACTGTGTCTTGTGCCACCTGAGACTTCTCCTCTTACTACTCACACTCCCTCCTTCCTTCTGCCTCCTGCCCCAACCCAGTTGCTTGCTCCCGCACCATGCTCCTTTCCTCCCCCTATGTCTCCACCACTTCACCTCCCCCACACTCCTCTCCTTGCCCGGCTAGCCATGGGTGCTGTTGGGTTCACTTCAAAGAAAGTGTATTTCCTCAGAGTGAGACACTGTGCTTGAATTTACCCAGTGACTGTTCCCAGTGAGTGCACCACCACTGCTTGGTGGTGCTTTGGAATACAGCTTCAGAATGCAGGGTTGCGTCCAATGTTAATTTTGCTCTGACTAGTGCCAGTGTGAAAGCATCTTGTCAACCTAATAGGCTTCATTTTCTTCTTTGTCTGCAAGCCACGGCATTTACTGATCCATTTCCCCCCCTCAGAAACATACTGATATTAATATGAATATTGTAAAGAAAATTTCAATATTTTTAAAGGAAATATTGATATTTTTAAGAAAATGTCAATAAAGAAAATATCAATAAATTAAAGGAAGTATCAATAAAAATACCAATATTTTAGATGTTGGTAAAAAAAAATATTTCCAAAAATAGCTGTGGCAAATCACTACATAAAAATCCAATCCTCAAGTATAGCAAATTAATGGAAAATTTGGTAGCAGAATTCTAGCACATCCCTAAACTAGACCCATTGAAATAATGGGAGTGACTAACTTAGGGCCATTAATTTCAATGGCTCTAGTTAGTTGGATGCAATCCATCACCATTATCATCATTTTATTTGTGTGCCTCCTTTCCACAAAAAATGCTGCTCAAAGCAGCTTACAACAAAGTGAACAGTAATTACAAAAACAATTTCTTAATAACAAATATAATAAAACAGTAACATAACACATTTACAATTTAAAACATCCTTTAAATTTTTCAGAGAATGTTAAACTGTATTTTAAAGCACCACAAAGCACTGGTGGACCACCTTGCCCACAATACCTCCCTCAGAGGAAGCTCCCCCATCACAGCCAGTGTGAGCAGAGGTTGGGTGAACAGGAAGGATGGAGATGCAGCAGCACTGGGGTGAGGCAGGAGAGAGCAGCAGGCATAATGTCAGTCGGCCAGCTAACTGCATCAGGAGGATGGACAGCCCTACTGGCCATGGATGGGGGAACAGACCATCTCTCATTCTTCCCCATCTATCTCCTGAGGTGTATGTTTCATACTGTCTCATGGATAGGCCAGCCCTGATTGATTGGCCCTCCCTGTAGCACTTTTCACTCAATCTCCCCTCCCATGATTACCATCATATGAGATGCAGACAAGCCCATTGGCCATGCCCCCTCCTGCAATCCATGTTTCCTGCGGTTCCCCCCCCCCCCATGTTTTGGAGGCTCATTATCTCCAGCGGAGAGTCTGCTCTACATTGGTTGAGTCCCCATGCCATGCAGAATAGTGATCTTCCAAGGTTCTACATTGCATGAGGAGCCTACTTGAGTGATCACATGTGCGTGTGTGTGGTGAACATGAGAAGAGCAGGATTACAGCAGGGGTGTTCCTGCAGGCCTGAGTGTATGAACCAAGCTATAGTGGTTTGCCCAATATTGTCCGTCTGTCTGTGCTGCAATTTGTAGTGTGGTCTCCAGCACCCTTTCTCTCAGAGCCTTTAATCAGTGAAGTATGGACAATTTTATTCCCTTTTTCAGAATGCAAATGCACACATTAAATCTCATGGGAAACTTACATATAATTATGATAATGAAGGGTCATTTAACTACAATAAAGAAAGTGAAATCATTGCAAAAACTTTTATTTACTTTCATTTTTCACCCAGCTGTAACTTTTGGGTATTACTTTCCAAGTTGGAGGGGGGAGAGATGAATGAAATGTTGCTACTTAAAAGAAATTCATTTTAATATGAAGCTTTAAAAGTGTGGTTATGACACAGTGTAACCCTTGCTACTTTGTTTGATTGCTAATGAATACACAATATTAATTTTAGCAACAATCATGGGGGAGGGAGGTGGAAGGTGGCATTTTGTGTTAAATCAAGGAAATGAGCAAGTCACTCAGGAGGGGTTACGCAAAATGCAAAATGTGCTGGTTCTGGAAAGAAAAAATCATGTGTCTTCTTTTCACATGTTCCTTCATAAAGCATATGTGATATAAAGATGCTTAATATATTTAGCCCTTTTCAGGAAGTCCATATTTTTTTCACATGCTGGCTTTAATTGTTGAAAATGAACTCCTCCCATAAGCCCAGCTTATTAAAAAAAAGTTGAAGGTTGGTGCACTTAAGCCATATTCACACCATACATTTATTCCACTATTATCCCTCTTTAAACAGTCATGGCTTCCCACAAGAATCCTGGGAAGAGTAGAAGGGTGCTGAGAGGAGATCCCTATTTCCCTCATAGAGCTACAATTTCCAGAGTTCTCTGGGAAGAGGGACTGCCTGTTAAACCACTCTGGCTATTGGAGCTCTGTGAGGGGAATATTCCTTACATATGTCATTATATTCTTTTCAGCACCAGGTTGAGACATGCTTATTTCCCCAGGCATTTAAAATGGTTACACCGTTTTGCAGCATTTGCTCATTAGTTTGCTGTTAGTTATAGAGGTTCCTTTTTATTGTGTTGCATATTGTATAGAAATAATTTGATTCATGCTCATTGAAAACCACCCTGGGATCCTTGGATGAAGGGTGGTTTAGAAGTATTTTAAAGAACCAGCGAAGGGCTGCTCCAGATGACCTGTTTATTGTGCAGTCTTCCTGATTTGCTTGCACAGAGGTTGCACATCATCTCAGCAATTGATTGTTTACCCCACAGGTGGTGAACAAGTTGAAATTGTTGAAAAGCATCCCAGCCACTAATATCGCCTATGCCTCCATTGACAGTTCTGATCTAGGAGTGCCTGCAGAATGACTCTTCAGAGGGAGTGCAATCCCATCTGCCATTGGCTGCCCACCTCTATCCAGAACAGCTCTGTGCCCTAGCGAGGCCTGTGGGTCTTCCTGCTTCTGAGCAGGTGTGCCACAAATGAGTATTGATGTCACAAGCATGCCAGGAGGGGTGCATGCAAAGTGGAATTTCCATGAGCAGGACTTTCCTGCACACAGCGCTTTTGTTCACTTTGAGCCACCTTCTTACCTTTCCTGTACCCCAAAGCCCAATAACTTACCTTGGGATGAGATAGGCAGCAGGGGCGGTAGATGCTCTGAAAGGCCCAGCAAAGTTGTCCTGGAACTACAGAACTGTCAGGAAACAGATTTTGGCTTGTGCCATTGGCCAGAGGGCTAAAAGCCATGGGGAGATTGCACTCTTTGCCTCTCAGGGAAAACATCATGGCAAGTGGAAGAGCAGCCTGGCTCCATTCCATTGGCCAAAGGAAGAGCAGGAGCAAGGAGCTTTCTTTCCTTCCTCACTGCAAGGAGGAAAACTGCAGAAGTGAGGGGGAAGCACACTCTGGCCTCTTTCACCAGCCAGGTGAGCCAGGCTGCTGGGCCAGTTACCCTGCCTCTGTCCAAACAAGAACACCAACAAGGGAAGATCCCCACACTGGATGTGAATACCGATTTATTTATAACTACGGATGGGCCATTTCAGTTTCCCTCAGTTTATTATTTTTTCCGATCTTAAGTTCTCCACATTTCCAAATCAGTTTGTGATTCTTTTTTAAAACAAACAAGTCCTCATGACAATTCATCAGCTTTTTAGTGTGAATTTCTCCCTGTAGTCACACTTTTGTATGCACTTCCCCTAATATACACATTTTTATAAAGCAACTTTCCACTAATATTTATTTCTCCCCCATAATGCACTTCTGTACATTGTTTTCACTAACACAAGCATTTTTATGCACACTTTACCTTAGCATATTGATTTTCATTTGCAAAGCTTGGAGAAGGGTGAATTTCGAAGGGTGTCTGTGTTTTGGTTTGCATAGTGTTTTGAATAGTGCAAATTAGATGCCTTGAAAGGAAAATGAACTGAATTTCTCCTCCATTCCTATTGCAACTCACTACTTTCTTCTGGCACTGGCAAACTGATCTCCCTCCTCAGCCTTTTCTCTCCACTACCCTTCTATTATGTGCCTTGTCTTTTTAGCTGGTAAGGGCAGGAACCATCTCTCATTTCGTGATATGCTTTGGGAGACAATATTTGTCTGAAAAGCAGGACAGTGGTGATGTTGAGGATACCACGCTCTTTCTCCAGGGATGGGGATGGGGCAACAAGTCCCAAAAAATCCCTAGTGGGAAACTGATGGAATGCATGTAGCATTTCTGTCAGGGAGAAAGCCCTCTTTGGAGGCAAATTCCTAGACTTCAGGGTATGCAAAAAGTGAGACAGTGGTGGAGGGCACTTTGCAAGGATCCTCCAAGCTTTTTGCTTGCAAGCATTCAGTTTGAATGTCCGCCAAAGATGAGCAGCAGCAGGATCATGGCTTGCCCCAAACCGGGACTACCCAATCTACTTTACATACCCATGTGCAGGTTTGCTTCTCTTCTACCGGGCAGTAACCCTTATTCAGTTAATACAGAGCATGACTCAGGGGGCTATGTTTTGTTTGTAGGTTTCTAAGCTGTGAAAGAAAGAAAAAAAGTTGAAGAAATCATCATTCCATAGACACCTAAGAAACATTTTTTGTTGCATGATACAATTTCAATTTTTATGTGTTATAATTTCATATTTTCATTGTTGTTTAAATAGATTTCCCTAGGGTAAAATAGAACTTGCTGCTTTACTTTCTACTTTATTTTCTAGAACTCTTAAGGGGCTGCTTGAGTTTAATTGCATGTGAGCAGAGAAATGCAGCAACCATGGCTGATTTGTCCAGAGGGGTGCCATAGTCTTGGTTGCACAGACCCTCTTAAATTAGCTCCCTCCATACAGGTCTGTGTTCTTGTTCTCCTTTTCTCTCAGGTGTTTTTTCTGCAGAACTCTAGAACTTGGCAGGTTACTTGTGATCAACCCCAAACCATTTGTACATTGAGCTGCCTACATTCCTCATCAAAGAGACGATTGCTGCAGCTTCACCACTGCGTGCAAGAATGAAGAAAAGAGGAATATATGCTTGAGTAAAAAGCACTTTAAAAACAACACATTCTGTTGCTTAAGACCTACTCCCAAATATAAGATTATGTATGTCTTCTGACTATTTTACAAGAAACTCCGGTAACAGTAAAACCAAAGTTGACAGGCAGAGCCAGGCCCACCACTGGCTTGGCAGCAGTACACATGAAAAGAAACTATGGTTGTATCCACTGCTAGCCTACTCAAAGTAGACCCATTGAAGTTAATAGACTTCATTAATTATTAATAATTAACTTTTATCATGTTAATAGACATTACTAACTTAGATTTATTAATTTCAAGGCATCTACTCTGAGTAAAACTTAATTGGATACAATTGTACATGTCTTAATACATCACAAGTGGAAATTCTCTTCTAATGTTTAAACCCAGCTTCCACGTTTGCTTGTGCAGGGGGGGTTCTGTTATTCCATGATCTTTGTCCTCTTTTCAGCAAACCAGATCAATTTTTTTCAGTCTAGGATATGAGCTTGTTTACTCGTATTCCTCCATTTCATTGAACTTAACCTCTCTGATATGTTGCAAATTTAACAGACTGCATAATACAAATGGATGTTAAGAGTGGACAAACCTCCCCTTTCTCCTTTATTTTTAAAGTATTTATTGGTTTCTTTGTTATTTTTCAACATACTGCAGAATAAAGGAATATGGCAGAGAAAGTCAAGTGTTAGTACATTGTTATGGGTGTGAGGCAGAACCCCAGGGAGTAATCCTTGGTGTAAGAAGAGTGATGTGACAAGTGTGTTCTTATTTGCATCTGTAAAATGCTGGAGGACATTTTGTTAGTTTGCCTGCAGACTGTCAGTATTTTTGCAGGAAGATTGAATTGCATATCAGAAATTTAGAAATGCACAATTAAAGTGAATTAAAGTGCTGTCACTCCACTTTTTCTTTTAATTGAGCTTTTGCAGTTAGGAAAGTGATGGGGATAAAAAGTGTTGAATAAACAACTAATTGAAGGCAAGCAAACCAGCTGAATGATCATTATATAATCCCCCACAAACAAATCATTTAAAAAGTGCTCAATAAAGAGTGGATATAGTATTTTTGTTGTTTTGTGCCTTCAAGTCGATTTTGACTTATGGCGACCGTATGAATCAGTGACTTCCAACAGCATCTGTTATAAACCATCCTGTTCAGATCTTGTAAGTTCAGGTCTGTCGCCTCCTTTATGGAATCAATCCATCTCTTGTTTGGCCTTCCTCTTTTTCTACTCCCTTCTGTTTTTCCCAACATCATTGTCTTTTCTAGTGAATCATGTCTTCTCATGATGTGTCCAACATATAACCTCAGTTTCATCATTTTAGCTTCTAGTGATAGTTCTGGTTTAATTTGTTCTAACACCCAATTATTTGTCTTTTTCACAGTCCATGGTATCCACAAAGTTCTCTCCAACACCACATTTCAAATGAGCTGATTTTTCTCTTATCTGCTTTTTTCACTGTCCAACTTTCACATCCATACATAGAGATCGAGAATACCATGGTCTGAATTATCCTGACTTTGGTGTTCAGCGATACATCTCCGCATTTCAGGACCTTTTCTAGTTATCTCATAGCTGCCTTCCCCAGTTCTAGCCTTCTAATTTCTTGACTATTGTCTCAGTTTTGATTAATGACTGTGGCAAGGTATAGATAATCCTTGACAAGTTCAATGTCCTCATTGTCAACTTTAAAGTTACATAAATCTTCTGTTGTCATTACTTTAGTCTTCTTGACATTCAGCTGTAGTCCTGCTTTTGTGCTTTCCTCTTGAACTTTCATCAGCATTCATTTCAAATCATTACTGGTTTCTGCTACTGGTACGTTATTGTCTGCATATCTTAAATTATTGATATTTCTCCCTCCAATTTTCACACCTCCTTCATCTTGGTCCAGTCCCGGTTTCTGTATGATATGTTCTGCACATAGATTAAAGAAATAGGGTAATAAAATACACCCCTGAAACCAATCAGTTTCTCCATATTTTGTCCTTATAATAATAGCCTCTTGTCCAGAGTCTAGGCTGTGCATCAGGACAATCAGATGCTGTTGCACCCCCATTGCTTTTAAAGCATTCCATAGTTTTTCATGAGTTATACAATCAAAGGCTTTGCTGTAATCTATGAAGTACAGGATGATTTTCTTCTGAAATTCCTTGGTCCGTTCCATTATCCAACATATGTTTATGATATGATCTCTGTTGCCTCTTCCCTTTCTGAATCCAGCTTGGACATCTGGCTTTTATCGCTCCATATATGGTAAGAGCCATCTGTTCCTGGTGATTTGTTTCTTCTAGCTATTCACCTCACATTCTAAAATTTCTAGTTCTTCATCATACAGTTCCTCCATGAATGAAACTGTCATCCATGCATCTCTTTTATATAATTCTTCAGTGTATTGCTTCCATCTTCCTTTTAGTTCATATCAGTCAGTCAATGTGTTCCCTTCAACATCCCTTCTCTTGTTTTAAATTTCCCTTTAATTTCTCTAATCTTTTGGAATAGGGCTCTCATTCTACCTGTTTTGTTGTCCTCTTCTATTTCTTTACAACAACTACTGTAATAGTTCTCTTTGTCCCTACGTACTAGTTGCTGTCTTATTGCATTTAGGGTTCTGACCGTGTTTCTGTCTCCTTTTGCTTTTGCTTTCCTTTTGTCTTTAACCATTTTAAGAGTTTCATCAGTCATCCATTGAGGTCTTTCTTTTTAACTAGAGGTAGTTAAAAAGAATGTTTTTTTTCTTCCCTACTAATGTCTCTGACTTCACTCCATAGTTCTTCTGGTTCTCTGTCATCTAAGTTTAAAGCTTCAAATCTGTTCCTTATTTGATCTTTATATTCTTCTGGGATGGTATTTAAATTGTATTTTGGCACTATGATTGCTTTGTTCTTCTTCTTTAGCTTTACTCTGATTTTCGATATGACCAGTTCATGATCTGTATCACAGTCTGCTCCTGGTCTTGTTTTCGCAGAAAGTATGGAACTTCTCCATCTTCTGCTAGCAATTATATAATCAATTTGAAGCCTATAGTGACCATTTGGTAATGTCCATCTGTACAGTCTTTTTGGTTGCTCAAAAAATGTGTTGGCAAGAAACAAATTATTGGCTTCACAGAATTCAATAAGTCTTTCTCCTGCTTCATTTCTATCTCCTAAGCCCCATTTCCCCACAATTTCTAGTTCTTCTCTGTTCCCTACCTTTGCATTCCAGTCCCCCATGATTATCAGCACATCTTGTTTTGGTGTGTGATCAATTTCTTCCTCTACTTCTGCATAAAATCTCTCCAATGCTGTGTTTGCTGTTGGAGCATAGACTTGGATAATAAGAACATAAGAACATAAGAAGAGCCTGCTGGATCAGGCCAGTGGCCCATCTAGTCCAGCATCCTGTTCTCACAGTGGCCAACCAGGTGCCTGGGGGAAGCCCGCAAGCAGGACCCGAGTGCAAGAACACTCTCCCCTCCTGAGGCTTCCGGCAACTGGTTTTCAGAAGCATGCTGCCTCTGACTAGGGTGGCAGAGCACAGCCATCATGGCTAGTAGCCATTGATAGCCCTGTCCTCCATGAATTTGTCTAATCTTCTTTTAAAGCCGTCCAAGCTGGTGGCCATTACTGCATCTTGTGGGAGCAAATTCCATAGTTTAACTATGCGCTGAGTAAAGAAGTACTTCCTTTTGTCTGTCCTGAATCTTTCAACATTCAGCTTCTTTGAATGTCCACGAGTTCTAGTATTATGAGAGAGGGAGAAGAACTTTTCTCTATCCACTTTCTCAATGCCATGCATAATTTTATACACTTCTATCATGTCTCCTCTGACCCGCCTTTTCTCTAAACTACAAAGCCCCAAATGCTGCAACCTTTCCTCGTAAGGGAGTCGCTCCATCCCCTTGATCATTTTGGTTGCCCTCTTCTAAACCTTTTCCAACTCTATAATATCCTTTTTGAGATGAGGCGACCAGAACTGTACACAGTATTCCAAATGCGTCCGCACCATAGATTTATACAACGGCATTATGATATCGGCTGTTTTATTTTCAATACCTTTCCTAATTATCGCTAGCATGGAATTTGTCTTTTTCACAGCTGCCGCACACTGGGTCAACATTTTCATCGTGCTGTCCACTACAACCCCAAGGTCTCTCTCCTGGTCGGTCACCGCCAGTTCAGACCCCATGAGCGTATATGTGAAATTCAGATTTTTTGCTCCAATATGCATAATTTTACACTTGTTTATATTGAATTGCATTTGCCAATTTTCTGCCCATTCACTCAGTTTGGAGAGGTCTTTTTGGAGCTCTTCGCAATCCCTTTTTGTTTTAACAACCCTGAACAATTTAGTGTCATCAGCAAACTTGGCCACTTCACTGCTCACTCCTAATTCTAGGTCATTAATGAACAAGTTGAAAAGTACAGGTCCCAATACCGATCCTTGAGGGACTCCACTTTCTACAGCCCTCCATTGGGAGAACTGTCCATTTATTCCTACTCTCTGCTTTCTGCTTCTTAACCAATTTCTTATCCACAAGAGGACCTCTCCTCTTATTCCATGACTGCTAAGCTTCCTCAGAAGCCTTTGGTGAGGTACCTTGTCAAACGCTTTTTGAAAGTCTAAGTACACTATGTCCACTGGATCACCTCTATCTATATGCTTGTTGACACTCTCAAAGAATTCTAATAGGTTACTGAGACAGGACTTTCCCTTGCAGAAGCCATGCTGGCTCTGCTTCAGCAAGGCTTGTTCTTCTATGTGCTTAGTTAATCTAGCTTTAATCATACTTTCTACCAGTTTTCCAGGGACAGAAGTTAAGCTAACTGGCCTGTAATTTCCGGGATCCCCTCTGGATCCCTTTTTGAAGATTGGCGTTACATTTGCCACTTTCCAGTCCTCAGGCATGGAGGAGGACCCAAGGGACAAGTTGCATATTTTAGTTAGCAGATCAGCAATTTCACATTTGAGTTCTTTGAGAACTCTCGGGTGGATGCCATCCGGGCCCGGTGATTCGTCAGTTTTTATGTTGTCCATTAAGCTTAGAATAAGCTTAGATAGAATAGATAACGGTTATGTTAATAGGTTTCCCGTTAAGTCTCATTGATAACACTCGCTCAGACCTTGAATTACAGCTCCTATTATAGCTCTATCTATCTATCTATCTATCTATCTATCTATCTATCTATCTATCTATCTATCTATCTATCTATCTATCTATCTATCTATCTATCTATCTATCTATCTATCTATCTATCTATCTATCTATCTATCTATCTATCTATCCCACCCTTCCTCCCAGTAGGGGCCCATATTGGATTTTAATGTATTGCATTCTTAATTGTAACACAATAAAAGAAATAAAAGAAGCAATAAAATACAATTCAAAATCATGCAACATCTAGCCCAGCTCATTACAATTGTTACAACAGGCAGAAAAATCGTCGATGTCCTCCAGGCCCTCTGTCAAGTAGCCCATGGGGGGGGGGAGTTTGGGAAAGTGTGAAAGAGACTTACCTTACTGTAGCTTTGAAATTACTCCAAGAATATCTTCAGTCATGCTAAAGCATATCACAGGGCAAGAAATGCCAGGTATGATTTTGCTGAAAAGACAACATGCGGAAAGAATTCCTACTATCTCATAATTGCCATATTAAGGTGGCTATGATTGTTATCCCCCCCTCCAAGTATGGAGGGGGGAAAAGAGATAAATGACTTGTAAATCAGGGGATTTGCTGTAGTCTGTGAGCTCAGAGTTTATTTGTGAGACATTTATCTCCTTGTATACTCACCAGGGAAAAAAATCAACATTTAATTAATAAGCTTAAGAGCCTTGAGCT
The DNA here is from genome assembly GCF_030035675.1 of Rhineura floridana. NCBI lineage: Eukaryota > Metazoa > Chordata > Lepidosauria > Squamata > Rhineuridae > Rhineura > Rhineura floridana. The sequence goes on from NC_084482.1 coordinate 186,048,629, forward strand.
GATCTGATCAATAAAAAAAAGCCCAGAATGATAGTAAGCGAGAAATATCGAACTGTCTGTTGTAAAGTACAAGATTTGCTTTCAAACTGATTGTGCCGCAACATTGTTGCTTAGCTAGGAGTGTGTGTACGGAGATGTTCTGCTCTTTTCCCTGGAAATCAGAGTGATGGACCAGATGAGAGCCTAGGCTAGAGATTCACCACCAAATAATCATCAGTAAAGGGTCAGAGGCAAGGCATCACTGGGGAGCACAGTTGGCAGACTTTATGCTTTGCATGCAAAAGGCCCCAGGTTCAAACCCTGAGATCTCCCAGTAGGGCTGGGAGAGACCCCAGTCTAAAACCCTGGAGAACCACTGCCAGTCAGTGTAGACAATACTGAGGTAGATGGACCAATGGTCTGGCTCAGTATAAGGGGTTTTCCTATGTTCCAAAGTCCACAAATCATCAGGCCAATTGTATTGGCCCTTTTTGAGTTAAAAAGTAAGCCAAATGGATTGTCTGGGAACAGGTAATTCTTCAGAGTTTGTTGAAGCTACATGGGTGAGGTGCTTATTTGTTCAGTAACTTTGATTTGGTGACTCCATATAAGAGTTAAAAAAAAGGATGTTAAACTTTGTTAAAAGATCAGAAGTGATAACCCACATCTAAGTCCTAAGCACATTTACTTAGAAGAAAGTTCTAATCCACAAAACTTCCTTCCAGGCCATGTCCACAATGCCATGGTTTATTAATATGTCTTACCCACATGCATGGGCAACACATCATGCAGAGGCCAAGCCAAGCCAGCCATGCAGCAATGTGCCAGGTAGTAGCCTGAAGCCCCTATTCTTCCTCTTATGAAATCCAGTAAGCCAGGACCCCCATGGACTGGCTGCTTAGATCCAGGAAGAGGAGAAAACTACATGTGGGGAAATGCTTAATGCTCTGTGATATCTTCTCATTGGCATCTGGTTGGCCACTGTGAGAAGAGGATCCTGGACTAGATAGACCACTGGTCTGATCCAGCAGGCTCTTCTTAAGGATTTGATCTAAATCAGGCTGTTTGTGTCAATCCCACTGAACAGCAAGTGAGAGGGGGCAGCAAGCAGGAGAGACAAGCCCAGGGATAGCCAACATGGTGCCCTCCAAATGATTTTGGACTGCAACTCCCATCAGTCCCAGCCAGCATGGCCAACAATGAATGTGTAGAAGTAAGTGTTGGAGCCAATCCACCCCTCCATTCTCCTGAATAAACAGTTGAGCATGTCTTGTGTAATTGGGGTGGGTGAATTATACGTGTGTTGAACGTAAGGACATTAAACGTATTGTAATAACATGTGATGTCTTCAGCAGATGCCTTTCCTATTGGGAAATGTATCTGATAAGCATTGTGTAGCTATTATAATAATGTTCTGTTTATGAGAATACAAAACCATTGAACTTAACCTGTTGTCTCTGAAGGGAATAGTTGAATGAAGAATGGATAATAACGAAGAACAGTGGCCACTTTCACACCATACATTTATTCCACTTTAAATAGTCATGGCTTCCCCCAAAGAATCCTGGGAACTGTAGATGGTTAAGAGTGCTGAGAGTTGTTGGAGACTCCTATTCTGCTCACAGAGCTACAGAGTGGTTTAACACTCAATCTCTGTTCCCCAGGGAATTCTGGAAATTGCAGGTCTCAGGGGAGAACAGGAGTCTCCTAACATCTCTCAGCACCCTTCACAAACTACAGTTCCCAGGATTCTTTGGAGGAAGCCATAACTGTTTAAAGTGGAATAATAGTGGAATAAACATTTGGTGTGAATGTGGCCAGTGTTTTGTTGATCTAAAATAAATAATGTAGTATAAAATTATAAGGGTCCTTGTTCCTTATACAGCCCCCAAGGACGCCTCAGAGCCCCAGAACGTTTTGTTACTCCAGCTTCTTACTGGTAGATTCTCATCACAGGTTCCCTTTTGTGATATGCAACCCTTAGAAATTCTCTCTGCTTTCTCTGACTCAACCCTGAGTTTGTAAGACTCGCTCCCTCAGCTCTCTCTCCCTCTTTCACAGCTATTCCTCGTCCTCTCACGGTGATCTTGCTTTGCCTCTCTACTTCTCTTGCTTTGCTTTGTCTCTACAACTACAAGTATCGCCCCCTCTGATTTTCCTTTCTTCCTCTCTCAACTCGTATTCTTCTCCAGCAGCTTTGCCAGGCAGTTCTCCCTTTCTTCGCTCCTTTGCTGCTGTGTGCTTGCCAGCAACCCTCCCTTCCCATCTCCCTCTCTGTGTTTCTTTACTGCCCTCTTCCATGCCCACCTGGTGTTGTTTTTTTAATCAGGCTGCAGTGAGTGTGTGAGGGCACTGCCCACACCTCACATACTTCACGTGCAGTTATCGTTACAAATTGTCAGCAAGGGAAGACCGCTTCCATCATGGAATTAGCAAGATCCAGCTGCTCAGCCCCATCCTCTGGCCTCAGGGGACTTTGTTGGGAGCTGTTGCCTAGTGTGACACCAAGGAAACACAAGAATGGAGGCAGGAAAATGTTGCCTGCATAAACCGTGGGCAGCATGCAATTTCTGGAATAGATTGGAGCGTGAATCCATTTTGATACTTGTTTTTTGGAAGCTGCTTGGGGAGGTTCTCAGGGCTATAAAGAAGGCTATGAGATTGGGGCAGTTGGTGGCACCCCATGTCTCTGAGGTTTGGTCAGCCTTTAGCAGGGACTGAGCCTTTAGTCTGGCAGATCCTGCCCTGTGGAACTCCTTGACGATAGAAGCCTGGCGGAAGTCATCCCTGCTTTCTTTTTGATCTTTTGAAAACTGCACTGTTTGTTTATTTTTAAACTGCATTTTCATGCAAAATATCACAAGGTGGTATGCAACCTAAAAACACAAGTACTGCAATAAAAAGTGTAAGAATGTCAAAAACATCAGTAAAAGCTGGTTGATCAGACTTTCAGATGAGAATTTTTTTTAAATCAAGCAGTCTTATTGATATGTTATTATATTCTTACTGATTTGGTAATGTGGTATCATGTTTCCATGTTAAAACACTGCCTGGTTATTTTTTAATGAAAATGCAACTTCTAAATATTTCAATAAATAAAAGTAAAAAAACATTCTAAGTAAATAATTACATTATAGGCTGTGGAAGAGGCTGAGGAACAAATTCCCTCCTCTTCCTCCTTAGATGGAATACATGGAACAAATCTGGGGGGGCTATTCACCTAAATAGATCCACAAGCACAAGGATTTCTGCTTGCGCAATGCAACTTCCTCTCTCTCTACTCTCCCCGTGTGTCCCCCTCCCCTGTGTCCTTCCCAAATGTGCTCTGGAGGGTTGGGGAAAATAGACTGGGGGGCACAGGGGTGAGGAGAGACAGGCGGAGTTCCTTTGCCCAGCTAAAGTCCTTGCACTATAGATCTCTTTAGTTGGAAACTAACCCCTGCTTTTTCTGCTGTCATTTGAACACTGTGAAACAAATACACACCCTTCTTGATGTGTTATTTGCAATGGTACATTTTACAGGGAAATAATTCTGCGATATCCACTGTTGCATTTCGGTGTTATTAAGGGAAATCATGTATTTAACAAATGTGTTTCATCATGTTGTTGAGCACTGGAAAAATAGCCCCGTTGAATAAGCGTCTGCTGCAATTGAACAGGTTGTTATTGTTTTGTGGTGCTCTTTGTATGTTTTGTTGGAGTCATTTGATGATTATAGCACTGCTGCACTGGATTGTAAAATGATATTTGTGCATTGTGAGCTAGAAAACAGTTTGGATCGTTGAGTTTCTGTGACAATTCAGTCCTTGTAATTTATGACTGGCACTGGTTGCTTCTTTTTCCTTTTCAACACTTCCACATCTGAAGTGTGTTCTCTAGTGCTCCTCTTGAGGCCCACAGCATTAAGCCAAGATAACCTTCAAAACAAAAATCTAGCTTTAGTTTCTGACTGTGACCTAGATTTAACAGAGCTAGATCTTTTCAGCTTCTCTCAACCAAGTGCTGAGTAAACAGGGCAAGTGGTGTATTCTCAATGGATAGTCTCACTAGGAATAGCTGCCACCTCACCTTTTGTGATGGCCCAATTAGCTACTGTTTTAGAAAGCTACAGAGTGGCATTGGTTGCTAAAAAATGAGACTGGAGGAAGTTGGGGTGGGGTTTGATGACTTCATTAAGGTCCTCCAACCCTTCTCTATCCCAATAATTTGATCACAGAAAGTGACCTTGTTTATTTGTTTTCCTACAATCCAATCTGAAATATGGAAGCTTGTGCCGCATAGTTTAATGTGACTGGCTTCCTAGTGAGCATGGGTCAACTTGCAGATCCTGTTCAGATTTCACTCATTTGTATTCCTATGTGTGTTCATCTCATTCCATCTGTTTTGGTTTCCATGGAGTCCTAGGCTTAATGTCCCCAAGGCTTCCTGAATGTCCCATCCCCTGGCTCCCTTTGAGTATGCAGACTTCCTTATTACATGAGTGGGAGATTCCCTAAGGAAAAGTTCTTGTCTCATTTTGATTCTAAGACACAGAGGCTTAGCAGAGTCACAACAGACCGACATATTCAAAATTAAGAACATAAGAAAAGCCTGCTGGATCAGGGTAGTGGCCCATCTAGTCCAGCATCCTATTCTCAGAGTGCCCAACCAGATGCCTATGAGAAGCCTGCAAGCAGGACGTAAGTGCAAGAGCACTCTCCCCTCTTGCAGTTGCGGTTTCCTGCAACTGCTATTTGGAAGCATACTGCCTCTGTTTGCAATGTCCCTGCAACTGTTATCTTTCTTTATTTGTTGATGGCTGTGTAGATGATGTTCTAGCCACATGCCATTACATACCAGGTATCTACCATATCTGACATACCAGGTAAAAATATATGTCCATCTAGCAAAGGGTGGAATATAAATTTTCAAATAAATGTGAATTAGGGATGGAAGAATCTATCCATTTCATGTTTCTTATTTTTCATATCTCAAATTCAGTTCACATTTCTGCAACAATTTCTGAAAATTCATCTTCATTTTAGTGTGAATTTATCCTAATAAACACATTTTTGTAGGCAGTTTTGACTAATGTACATATTTTGGTAAGCAATTTCCCTTAATATAATGCATTTTCTATGTTATTTCTCTATTCATTTTTATGCACACTTTCCCCTAATATATTCATTTTTGCACACATTGTTGGGATGGAGAACTGCATCACAAAATTTGGATAAGTGCACATTTAGAATAATAGCAGTGTTTCACTTTGCACATTGTTTCAGAAAGTGTGGATTTAACAATTTGCCTTTAAATATGAACTGAATCACATTTATCCCTCATCACTAATGTGAATACACTACTCGCAGTTCTTGTGCCTTTTCACTTCTTTCTTTTTTTGCAAGTGGAGGGTGGTGGTCATTTTGGGGGGCAAATGTCTATGAGAATTCTCCTAGTGGCGCTTGCAAAACGAGGTATGGGGAATCTAAATGCCAAACTTCTCTGCAAAATGCAGTGGAGCAGTACATTCCAGGCAAGGCCTTTGTTTGGCGGAGAGTTTGTCTCCACATCAGACGCCTATTTGGCTTTCTTTCTCACTTTGCACGCCCGCCAGTACAACTGCGGTCATGTAGTCTTTCTGTGTGACATCTTTGTATCGGAAATGAAGCCTCTTCTTGGCTGCAAAGGTTAGATTCACCGTGGGGGTCTGCTGGGACAAAGGGAATAAAATGTTAAAATGTCAAGTTTCTTCCAATAAAGACTCGAAGGCGCTGCACGATAAGGGTAATAATAAAACCCCCCGTTTCTAACAACACTAGCTCCTGGGCCTGCTAACCTAAATAGATATTTCCTCTGTTGATTCTAATAGACTTTCTCCCATTTTCTAGGATTGGCTTATTTAAACTTGATTTAGGTTTGAGAACCCACTGTAGGGTGCCCTCAATTTGAAAGGCAATAGTGAAAAATGTAGTCTCTACAGTATACTGACTCTGCTGCCAACAAAGTTAACGGCACTTTGTATAAGAATTGGAATTGCAGCTTCTCTTAATGAAAACATCACCGTTCAAAGCACATTTTCACTTGGGTAACCAAGTAAGCCACATTTGTTTCAAAAATGAATATACTGAATAAAATCTGTTTATATAACCGTACAGAGATAACATTATGCTTCTATCCCTGTGTGCAAAACCTCATTATAATGACAATCACTACTGGGATTGGGAAGAAGTAGGGAGGATGCTGTATATTATTTTCTATACAGTTATTCTAGGAACAGTGGCAGCTGCTGTATCAAATCAGACATTGGTCCATCTTGCTCAGAATAGTCCACACTGGCTGGCAGTGGCTCTCAAGGATTTGAGGGAGGAGTCTTTTCCAGGCTTCCATTGAGATATTGGTGATTGAATCTGGGACCTTCTCCATGCAAAGCATGAACTCTCTCAGAGAGCGATGGCCCTTCCCATTTCCTCCCCCACTTTCCCCCCATTTTGTTTCAGTCAATACTATATTGCACGCATAGTGATCACAGGAATCTTAATGTTATACATCCCCATATAACATCCCACAAATCCATCATACTATGTGTGAATTTGAATTCATTGTTTTCCGTGGATTTTTATTTATTAATTTACTTATTTATTTATTAATTTATTAAATTACATTTTCGTTTTTTTTCTAGTAGTAACATGTTCCTGGCAAACATGGTCTCCTGTTCAGTGTTGGTAGGCAAACTAGACTTTCCTCTTCCAAGAAGCCTTTTAAGTAAATCCAGTCTGCATTTGTATTGGAATTGTTTGTAGATGTTTGTAGATGTTTTAATTAGTTTGCCATTTGTGTTTGCCACTCTGGGTTCCCTTGGGAGGAAGGTGGGATATAAATGTAATGTATTTATTAATTTTTCATCATCATCATCAGAAAAACTTCACACATTTCATATCATCCAAGTCTACACTCACCCAGTCTTTGGGAGGTTTCTTTTGCCCCCAGTATGGAGGAAACAAACAGCTCAAAGGTTCTACAGTGTGTGTGATTTACTTCAGTGTAAGATAATGCTAAAGTAGAATGGAGGCCATATTACCTGATAAGAGGAGATGCTTCATAGTGTTAGGGTTAAAATAATTGATTATTCAAGAGCCACAAAGGGGCCAGAGCTCACAAACTACCAAAAGCTCCCCAAATCCGTAGGTGAGAGGTTCAGCAAACACATCAACTGGACCAGGATCAATGCACAACCAACCCAGATACAGATAAATGTTGGTTGAGATACTTTATTAATTAGCAAGAAACAGTGATAAACACCTTCTCGCATCCTTCTCATTCAGCCTGAAGATATTTGACACCTCTGGAGGTGGGACTTCTTACGAGAGGAGACCATCCTGAGCTTAGGCATGGGCTTTTATTATTTCAAAACTGACTTAGGCCCATTCTCAGAGCAAGGAGATAATAGAATCACAGCATTTGGGAATTGGAAGGGATCTTCAAGGAAATCTGTTTCAATCCTCTGCTCTACACAGGATCTATATATTTATTTATTATTTATTACATTTATACCCCACCTTTCTTTTCTTGATAGAAACCCAAGGCAGCTTACATATGGTTCCCAGGCAGTCTCTCATCCAGGCACTGACCAGACCTGACCCTGCTTAGCTTGAGCAGGGTGCTGGCTTAATGTACCTTCAGACCATAGCCTGGGACCACAGCCTAGGATCTACAGTGCAGGATGCAGCTACAGCATCTCTGATGGCTTCTGTTGAAATACCTCCAGCAAAGGAAAGCCCACCACTACCCAAGGCAATCTGTTACTCTGTTGAACAGCTCCCACTGTTGTGAAGTTTCCCCTAATGTTGAGTGGAAATTGATTGGTGCCCATGTAATTTCCACCCACTGGTTCTAGTCCTGAAGTCTGGAGCAACATAGAATAAGTCTGCCCCATTTTCTGGATGACAAGTCACACTGTTTCCAACCCATCTTATGAATGAAGTGAAATTGACTGCAAATTTTATCTGACTCCTTTCTAGGACCATTTGTACTTGAATCTTTCTATCCCTGCCTTTAGGTTAGAAATTATTTATTTAATTTAAAACCATGTCTGTACTCCTGAATGCAGTGGTTCCCAACCTCTCCACGCCCCTTGGACCCCCTGAAAATTGCTGAAGGTCTTGGTAGACCACTTTAATGATTTTTCTACCTGCTGCAGCAATTGTAATGCACTGTGTTCAGTGCTGCAGGGTTTTTAAGTGTATTTCTCTTGCTGCTTTTATTTCTTATATACTGTATTTTATTATATTACAATTTTAATTCCATGTAAGACAATATAATATAAGAAATAAAAGAAGCAATAGAAATACAATTTAAAATCAATACAAATCTATACTGCAAAGGATGTGCCGTCTTCTATCTTCAACCACAAATCCAGACATTCTGTGGACCACTTGAAAAAGCCTGTGCACCACTGATGATCCATGGGCCACAGTTTGGGAACCCCTACCTTAATACCTTTAAGTTCTATACAACAAAACCAAATATTACAAAATAATTAAAATCGATACGAGTGAATGAAAAATACAGTAAAAAGGCAGAAATGCAATAAAGCATTTTAACATACAGAAAGAAAGGGCCCAGTTTTAATGATCCAGGAAAGTCTGAACAAAAAAAGGCATGCCTTCAAAAAATGTCTGAAACTAGTAACCAATGGATGGCACTTCCCATACAGCAAAGGGAACAATGGGATAGGGAAAGGTGGGGGTGGGGAGATGTGTGTGTCCACTGCAACGTCTGCTGCCACTTCTTGGGAACAGTTTCAGTTGATGCGGCCTGATGATGTAGACAAGGTGTTTGCAATGATGCGGCCAGCAATGTGTCCCCTCAACCCTTGCCCTTCTTGGCTTATTAAAGCTTGCTGAGGGGGTTTGACCGAGTGGATCCAGAGTGTGGTCAACACATCATTGTGGGAGTGAGAAGTTCCAGCCACCTTGAAAGAAGCGGTGATACGACCACTCCTGAAAAAGCCCACCCTGGACCCATTGGTTTGTGACAACTACCGACTGGTTGCAAATACCCCTTGTAGGGAAAGTGATTGAGAGGGTTGTGGCGCAGCAATTGCAAGTACTCTTGGATGAAACAGATTATCTTGACCCATCCCAGTCTGGGTTCAGGCCTGGCTATGGGACTGAATCAGCCTTGGTCATCCTGATGGATGACCTTTATTGGGAGAGGAGTGTGACACTGTTTTTCTTACTTGATCTCTCAGCGGCTTTTGATACCATTGACCATGGCATCCTTCTGGGCCGTATTGGTGAGATGGCTATTGGAGGCAGTTTTACAGTGGTTCCGATCCTATCTCCAAGGTCGCTCTCAGAGAATAGCATTGGGTGACTGTCTTTCGACCCCCTGGCAGTTGTGCTGTGGGGTCCCCCATGCTGTTTAACATCTATATGAAGCCCTTGGGAGTGGTCATCAGGAAATTTGGAGCGAAGTGTCAGCAGTATGCTGATGATACCCAGCTCTATTTCTCCATAACATCTGAATCGGGAGAGGCCATGCAAGCTCTGGAACGGTGCCTGGACTCGGTGGTGGGCTGGATGAGGGCCAATAAACTTAGTCTGAATCCTAGCAAGATGGAGGCACTGTGGCTTGGTGGTTCCCAAGTTCGGATGATTTGTCGGTTGCCTGCTTTGGATGGTTGTACTCCCTCTGAAAGAGCAGGTTCGTCATCTGGGGGTGCTCCTGGATCCATCTTTGTCGCTAGAGGCCCAGGTGACCTCTGTGGCTAGGAGTGCCTTTTACCAGCTTTGGCTGATAAGACAGCTGTGGCCGTTTCTGGACCGGAATAGCCTGACCACTGTTGTCCATGAACTGGTAAACTCCAGGCTGGATTACTGTAATGCGCTCTATGTGGGGCTGCCCTTGAGGTTGGTCCGGAAGTTGCAGCTGGTGCAAAATGCGGCGGCGAGACTGCTCACTGGGGCAGGGTATCGCCAACATGTCACCCCACTGCTGAAAGAATTGCACTGCCTGCCCATTTGCTTCCGGACCAAGTTCAAGGTTCTAGTTTTGCTGTACAAACCCTATACAGCTTGGGACCGTCTCACCCCTTATATACCCCTTCAATCACTGCACTCTGCAGGTGAGAGCCTTCTGCAGATACCATTTTATCAGCAGGTCCGTTCTTCACAACACAGGAAATGGACCTTTAGTGTGGTGGCACCTACCCTGTGGAATTCCCTTACCTTAAATATTAGGCAGGCGCCATCTCTGTTATCTTTTCGGCACCTATTGAAGACTTTCCTCTTACAACAAGCCTTTTAAGTTAAGACCTACCCCAGTCTGCGTCTGTGTTGGAATTGCTTTTAATATGTTTTTTTAAAAAAAACTTTTTCTAAACAATGTTTTATTAACCCTTTTTATTTAAGATGTTTTTAAAGCTTTTTTAAAGAATGTTTTTAATGTTGTTTTGTCTTAATGTATTTTAAGGTCTGTTTTTATGATGTTTTAAAGTGTTTTTAGCGCTTCTGTTTGCCGCCCCGGGCTCCTGCTGGGAGGAAGGGCGAGATATAAATAAATAAATAATAAAACTGAACTTGAGACTGGAAAAAATGAGAAACTGAAAGAAAGCCCAGTTGTCATATTCTTTCATCCCTGTGTGGACCTCAGCAGATGCCACTGGGCCTGCTTTAGAGTTATCCCAGATTCAGTGAGAGTTTGTAGCAGTATTTTTTATTCTTCTATTACATTCTTATACCATATATGTCAGAGGTAGATAGACTGCTGCAAAGCTGACAAGTAAAATTCATGCCTCTGCCCTTTGGGTAACATCAGTTTGCTTTCAGCTTCTTGGAGGCATGACATCTCACAGTTTTGTTTTGCTTTTTTAAAAAAGGGCTAATACTAATCAATCTTCTAATGTAAAGCGGTCGGTTGGCGTCTGCAGTTTAGATCTTCTTGCTGTGAAGAGTTGTGAAAATTGCTCGTTCTCAGCCCCTGCAGCCTTGTTGCACACCACATCATTCTGAAGCAATTAATATGTGGGAAGTTGTCAGATCTTTTATTTTTTTCCCCCTCTCATATATATATCTCAGAGGCTACAGAGTCAGTGTTAAGGAAAGCATTTTAATTGGTTTGAGATATTAGTGAGAAATTATTCCCCTCCTCATTTGTAAAACAAAAAAAAGGGGGGGGGAGGTGGTTCGGCTATTAATTTTGGGAAAAGATTGTATATTTCAGTGATGCAGCTACTCATGTGTGAAATACAGAAAATGTTAATTGAGGCAGACTGGAGGTATGAAATTAGTTACAAGTGGACTGTGGATGAGCAAAAGGATTTCAAGACTGTTGTACCTCAGCCAGATACAGAGGTTAATTTGTTAAAGATAATTGGAATGTTAAACAGTACCCCATAAAGAAGCTGCCACAGTGTTGTAATATTTTTATTTCATTTGAATCACATGCTAATTATTAATATATAGGCATGCTATACCTCTTTGATATACCTGGCCACTCTGATTACTGCCTATAATACTGGGAACCTCTGCTTATGAAGAACAAGATATTGAGCCAATGTTACCCTGAAATCAAGGTAGAATGATCCCTTTCAGACTCTTAAAATTGGTACAGCTAGCAAGATTTCCTTTCTTTTCTAGTGCACTAGACTTCCTTGACACCATTTCAGAGCAAGAGCAAATTATATCAAAGAATAGGGGGATGGGTGCGTGCAGCACTTTGTTGTTGTGGGTGCCAAGTTTCAAGATGTCTGCTAGGGTGGTCACATGCCCTGCTTTACAGAGGACAGTGCTCTATTTCAGGTGTGGGGAATTTATGGCCCTACAGAGGTTGCTGAACTACAATTTCCATCACCTCTGGACTTTAGCCATGCTTGCTAGGGCTGATGGCAGTTGCAAATCAACAACTTCTAGGGGGCCAGTGGTTCCCCACTCCTGCTTTATTTCAAGGGTGGTCAAGAGGACAGTCCTGTTTGAAGAAGTCTTCTATTTGAAGGGCTCTCCAGTCCAACATAAAGACTGTGACTGTGTGACCTGTCTTCCTTACTGTCATAAGATGCATTGCACTTCTATTTAAATTAGAGCAATTATTTATAAATTTGCATCCATACATATAAATTAGCATATGCAGACATTATACAAAGCTGTTTTGCATTTCCTCTTTTTTTGGTGGTGCATAAGTGGCCACCCTAATGTCTTCTGGCAAATTTCCCCTAAGGTGTAATGACTCCAGTGCCACATTGAAGATGGTATGCTCTGGTAGGTTTTGGATTTTAATGAAATAGCCATTTCATTGCCCACTCTTCCAGTGGACCTACCACTCCTCCAACAGTCAACTACTGTGGGAACCTGTAATATCTACTAAGATGGAACCAAAAGCAAGAGGGAGAGACCATTGGAAATGAACACCCAAATGATGTGCATAATATAACAAACCCTCACAGCTATTCATATGGAATATTTAAAATATTTGTTAGCCGCTCCAGATTGCCATAGGCAATCCAAGAGCAGGGTACAAGATTTAAGTTAGAGTCTCATCTGCGCTATACATTTAAAGCACTATGATACCACTTTAAACAATCGTGGCTCCCCCCCCCCATTCCCCTGACAGAGCTACAATTCTCAGTGGTTTAAAAATCAGGGAACTTTGGGAATTGTGTCTCCGTGAGGGGAACTGGGGTCTCCTAACAACTCTCAAAACCCTTCACAAACTGCACTTCCCAGGATTCTTTCAGATTCTTGCCAGTTTAAAATGGTATCATAATGCTTTAAATGTATCGTGCAGATGGGATCTAAGACTATAATAACCCATTAGTGTATTTCCTTTTAGATTATTCAGCCATGAGAGTGGCTGTATACTACAGTGAGCATTGATTTTTCGCATTCTGCAATGTTAAATTGAAAATACCCCCATGCCATTCTGATGCTTCCCATAAGCTCATTTCAAAACAAAACCTTACAAAACTTATAGTCCTGAACTCAGAAACACTTGCTTAACAACCTTCTAAATTTTCATGGTGATACACAACACAGTCAGAGAGAACTGAGAGTTCAAACTGTAAAAAGAGAGAGAGAGAGACCAGACCCCTTTGGACTTTATTCTGTCAGAGTTCTCATAATCTGTTGAAATTCATTACAAATCAGCTATGTTCATAGAGTACCTGTAATCCTATTACTGACCTTGCCCCATACTCTGACCTTCATCGTCTGCAGTTTAAAAGTTTTTTAAAAAATGCCTGGCTGATTTTTAATTAATTTAAGAAATTTTGGCTTGAACTGAATGATAATGTTGGGCATGCTCAGTAAGAACCAACTCTCAGTGTTCTAAAAGCCAGACTCACAGCTGCTGGGCTTGCCTAATCAGGGGGCCACACCCACCCGATACCTTTATTTCACTTTAGACAGTCATGACTTCCCCCAAAGAATCCTGGGAAGTGTAGTTTGTGAAGGGTGCTGAGAAGAGATTCCTATTCCCCTGACAGAACTGCAGTAGCCAGAGTGGTTTAACAGTAAGCCACTCTGACTGAAGCTGTGTGAGGGGAACAGGGCATCTCCTTGCAACTCTCAGCACCTTTCACTAACTACACTTCCCAGGTTTCTTTGGGAGAAACCATGACTGCCTAAAGTGAAATAACAGGCTGGTGTGGATGTGGCCAGGGACAGCTTTGGCTCCATGTGCCTGCTATAGAATAAAAAGGTGGGGAAAACCCTGAAAAAGAATGATACTGTTCACAATGTTTTCCTTGTGGACAGGAAAGGAGCTTCCCCTCTGCCCAGTGCCCCCCACTCAATCTCCTCCCCTCCTCTTTCCTCCCTCCCCTCCCCTTCCTCCCCTCCTCCCCCCGGTCAGTTTCACCTATCCTAAGCATGATTGCACAGGAGCAAATCTCACTGTACTCAGAAAACATGCAAATGATCAAATCTGCGCTCCCCTCCTCCTCCCTCCTATCTCCTCCCTCTTGCCTCTTCCCTCTCCTTTCCTTCACCCCCCTTCCCCTCCTCCATGCCCTTCCAATCCCCTCCTTCCCCCTCTTCCTCCTCCTTCCCCTCTCCTCCCTCCTCCCCCTCCTCCTCCTCCCTCCCCCTGTGATCATATTGGATCATGCCATGAAGCCGAATGGTGGGAGTTTCGGATGGACCAGAGGAAGTCCTTCTCCACACAGTGCATAGTGAGACAATGAGATTTGCTACCATAAAATTTAGAGATGGCCATCAGGTTGGATAGCTTTAAAAAATGGACTGGATGAGGGTAAATAAACTGAGCTTGAATCTTGGTAAGATGGAGGCCTTGTGGGTAGGTGGTTCCCGTGTAAGAACATAAGAAGATCCTGCTGGCTCAGGCCAATGGCCCATCTAGTCCAGCATCTTGTTCTCACAATGATCAACCAGTTGCCCATGGGAAACCCACAAGGAGGACCTGAGTGCAAAGAGCACTCTCCATCCTGTGGTTTCCAGCTACTAGTATTTGGAAACATACTGCTTCTGGCTATGGAGGCAGAGCATAGCTATCATGACTAGTAGCCACTGACAGCCTTTTCTTCCATGAATTCATCTAATCTTCTTTTAAAGTCATCCAAATTGGTGGCCATCACTGCCTATTGCGGGAGCAAATTTCATAGTTTAACTATATGCTGTGTGAAGAAGTACTTTCTTTTGTCTGGCCTGAATCTTCCAACATTCAGCTTTACTGGATTTCCATGGATTCTATTATTTATTTTTTAAATTAAATTTATATCCCACCCTTCCTCCCAGAAGGAGCCGGGGGGGGGAGAGCAAAAACACTAAAAGCACCTTTTTAGTGCTTTTATGGTTCTATGAATTTCTCTCTAATCAATGCAGTATTTATTGATGCTTTTTATTATTGCTTTTAATGATGATTTTATTGGTTTTTATATCTTATTGTGTCTTTATATGTTGTAAGCTGCCTTGATGTACTTATATGAAAAGCACAGGTTACAAATAAATAAAATAAATAAATAAATGAGGGTTAGACAAATTCATGGAGAATAAGGCTTTCAGTGGCTACTAGTCATGATGGCTATATGCTGCCTCAATGATCAAAGGAAGAATGCCTCTGAATACCAGAAAAACAGCAGGGAATACCAGCACAGAAGGTCTGTTATGCTCATGTCTAGGTCGTGCTGGGCTTCCCATAGGCCTCTGGATGACTGCTGAAAACAGGGAGCAGGATTAGATAGGCCTGTGTCCTGATCCAGCAGAGCTTTATGTGCTTGAAAGCTTCTTTGGGGGGGGAGGGGGGAGGATCAAGAAGTCAAGTCAAACTAGTGCCGAGTCTGAATGATTTCATCTGCTTTTCTTTATTTATTAATGATGACAAGTCCTCTGAACATATATTTACTTTGGCTTCAGTTCTTAGCATTGCATTTTTAATATGCCCAGGTGCCAAGTACCACTTTACATAGGTGACTCATTCTGTCCTTTTAGGGCATATTTGTGAACTCTATAACTTATTGCTTAGCTATTACTTCTCTCACACAGAAACCTCACTGCATGCTGGAAAAAGTCAGATAGTGGATTGGTGAGGTGCAGAAGATGCACGGAAACCTTTGATATGCAATATTTGGGGATGTTCAATAATCTTCCTTCATAATTTGGAGGCCTGGCAGATGACGACAGTTGTGGTGAACTGTCTATGGAATGCTTTCACCTGGCTCCTACTCTGATGGCTTCAGCATCAGGCAAAGACCTTTAGCCTTACCTTATATTTCCTCGGGTCCTTCGGTCATTTGAATTTGGCTGGTGAGCAGTTCTTTTGTTTTATAGTTCTGTTATTTTTGTCCTTTTCATTCTGTTATTTGCCAGTTTTGTGAGCCTTCCTAAAAATGGAAACATTGAAGGATGTCCATGATTTAAATACATGATTTAAACAGAGGTAAGCAGAAATGCTATACTTTGTAGCTTATATTGTCATGCTTGAATTTGCATAATACAGTAATGTATCATTTTGGAACTAATTTAAAAACAATGTAGAATCACAGGATAACTTTTTCAAACAAATGCAAACTTGCAAACATGCTCTTTGTGCAAGGCCCTAAAACAGAAATATTTTGATAGAGAAATCACATTGTGGGGATCGGCTGAGCTTGTGACACAATCTGCAGGGTTCCATGCATACTATTATGCTATCTGAAACATAATTATCAAGCTTAGCTTAATTAGACTAATGCACAGAAAATCTGGCATGGCAGATTGTGAGAAGTAAATTATATATACCAATTAGAAAATGGAATACACAGTGAACAAAGGCAAGCTCCACTGGACACAGCCCACGTCTGTACACAGACTATTAAGAAGTCAAGAGTATACGGAACCCCAAGAAAGACTGGACTTCGTGGAGGACAATGGGCATTATGCCATTTCCCCAGCAGAATGGATTTTATGGCCCCTCAGTAAAAACAGCGCTCTGTGGAAAGCAAAGCAACAACTTTATAGCTCAAATATATAAACAATAATGTGGTCATTTGTCGTGGACTGTTGCTAAACTTACAAACCACACAAACTAACTACAGATTTTCTATGTCAAATATGTGTATTAAGCACATATAAATCCCCCTTCCAGTGCGGGATGCTCTGCACCCGCAGGTACTCCAGCTTTGTGCCCCTGTGATCCATAAGCAATCCTTTCCATCTCCTTTCACACTTATATTCAGAAGCTCAACCAAGCAGCCCTCTGCTGAACTCTGTCCCTGAGGTTTTCCAGAGCGGTCACAATCTTACAGATTCCACAGAAAGGCCGAAGTGGCCAGCGGGGCAGGGCCACAGAATCAGCCTCCCAGCCACAGTATTGCTGCTGCTTACCAGGGTGGGGCAGGGCAGTGCCAAGGTTGGGGTGGGGTAGATGCACCAACGAGAGTGCTGGATTGACTCTGCAGGCATGTCCACAGCACCCCAATCTCTGTCCCGCTGTGTCTCACCCGCACACTACCCAGATAAGCATCAGTTGATGCCCACTGCTGGGACGCTCGTTTTGTGGTACCATCTCACCAGTTGCTTCTGTAGAAAAGTTACAGCATGTATGAAATCAGGGCAGTTTTCTAATTTTGACTTCAGAGCAGGGCAGGGCAGGTTTCCATAGCACCATGCTGATCTAGGATCATGACAAGAAGAAAGATCCACAAAAAGAGAACAAGAGGCTAAAGAGAGCCATGTCTTTAGAAAGCTGATGATGGAGGCATCATTCCCCATGTTCCAGAACTAATTTCTCAGTGTCAGACACTAATTTCTTAGTGTCACCATTGCTTCTGATCAAAAAGATTCTGTAAGCCTTTGAATCATTTACAAAGCCCTAAAAAATCTATATTTAGCAGCAAGGACATTGAAATTAAGGATGACTGGATGTCTGCTCTTCCATTTCATTATTGTTGGCTCTGCCCCATATTCCTTTCCATTTTCCTTCAGGTTTAATGTGGAGAATTTCTAAAATTAAAGTAATTAATTCATGCATGGCTTGCCACACTTTTCAGCTCATGTCTTTTTATTATCAAGTTGCACAAGGACATACACGCAATTGCAAAATTGCTAATCCTAAGCATGTTTATTTATTCCTTAATAAATTTATATCCTGCCCTTCTTCCCAAAAGCAGTCTAGGGCTTAACTCAGAAGAAAGCCCCATTCAGTTCAGTGAGATTTACTCCCCAGTAAACCTGTATGTTTAGGATTCCATGATTGCACCTAGCACCAGGATTCCTTTAATTAATTAATGTATTTATATCCCCCCTTTCTCCCAGTAGGAGCCCAAGGCAACAAACAAAAACACTCTAGTCTAAAATATAATAAAATAGACTTTAAAATATATTAAAACAAAACATGTTTGAAAAAATGTTAAAAGAAAACAACTTTAAAAACATCTTTTTTAAAAAAGATTTAAAAACATATTAAAAAGCAATTTCAGCACAGACTCAGACTGGGATAAGTTCTCTACTTAAAAGGTCTGTTGAAAGAGGGAGGTCTTCAGTAGGTGCCAAAAAGATAACAGAGATTATGCCTGTCAAAGGGGAGGGAATTCCACAGAGTAGGTGCCGCCACACTAAAGGTCCGTTTCCTATGTTGTGCAGAACGGACCTCCTGATAAGATGGTATCCGCAGGAGGCCCTCACCTGCACAGCATAGTGATCAACTGGGTATATAGGGGTAAGACAATCTTTCAGGTATCCTGGTACCAAGCTGTATAGGGCTTTGTACACCAAAACCAGAACCTTGAACTTAGCCCGGTAGCTAATGGGCAGCCAGTGCAATTCTTTCAGCAGTGAGGTGACATGTTGGTGATACCCTGTCCCAGTGAGCAATTGTGCCACTGCATTTTGCATTGGCTACAGCTTCCAGACCAACCCCAAAGGCAGCCCCACATAGAGTACAGTTACAGTAATCCAGCCTGGAGGTTACCTGGTGTTTTAATCAATGCACCTTATGCTTTGGTTACCTCTTAGAAAAAATAGGCCCGAACTGAAGAATATGGAAGCAGCAGTGTGTGTATGTGTGTGTGTGTGTGGGGGGGGGAATCTGAAAATAAAAATAAATAAATAGAGGAATGATAAACTGTCAGTGCATTAATGCTACTCTGCAAACAAGATTGGACCTTGCCTCCATTACACATACTTTGGCTATATCGAGACTCGATCATTATAATGTGCTCTATACAGGGGGATGCCTTTAAAAATGATTTAGAAACTTCAGCCTGATACAGAATGCAGCTGTTAGATGCTTGTTGGGGCCAGGCACCTATATTGCACCAGTTGCACTGGGTGTTAATGACCACAGTTTGGGAGCAGATCCGTGTGCATGGTGAAGGTGTTCATCCCAGAAGCTGTGGAATGTAATGGAGGAAAACTCTGGTCAAGAGACTGTGGCTCATGGTGGAAATAGGCCTGAATTCCTGTTTGGAGGGCAGAAAGATTTTTGTGTCTGGAGGGTGTGAGAAGCAGAAATGCTGGTAGGGCCTGTGTGAAGACGGTGGCTAATAGTGTTGGATGCCCTTCGTGATTCTCCTTGTATCCTGATAAGGCTTGGAAACACGTCAGCCCCTAAAAACAACGGAAGACTGTTTCTGTAGGTGTTTGTCCTGCGATCTGTCATTTACCAATACAGAACCAATTTTTTAGTGAGAGAAAGTGAGGCAACAGGAAAGGAGGAATCAGAATTTTTAAAAATTGGAGTGTCATAGAGGATCAAAAAGAGCCTGTAGGTTGGGCTGGGGGGTTGTTCTTGCTTTTCTCTCTCCTTTTTTCCCCCTTCCTTTTTTCTTTTTGTTTTGCTTTGCTCCAAGTTCTAATAGATTTTTGCTTGTTCTGTGGCTTTCAGAGCCCAGTTTGCCTTTTGGCCTTCTCTTTAAGAGAAGAGGGTTTTTTTTTTTTGAATCTGCATCTCCTTCAGTTTTGAAGCTGATTGTAGCCTTTTCCCTCTGAGCTAGTCCTTTGGGACTGGGGGCTGTGGCCTATAAACAGTTTTGAATATATTTTGGGTTTTTTAATTATACTTTATTGTTCTGAGGTGAGGTTTATACGTCACCATTTTATTTTCCCAACCTTTCCTCCTTCATCTGGATTCCTCTGGATCCTACCCATCGGGTCCTCTAATCTATGTGTTATTTTCTGAGAACCCACAGGCACTAGTTCCTCTGAATCCCTGCCAGGATAGGTAACTATTATATATTTTCCTTTTCACTTTTCTTAATATCTGAGATTTCAGGGGCGGGCTTCTAGGTTCTAATAGAAGAAGGGCAGCTTAAACATTAAAATGATGGTGATTAAAACAACAACCTCAAAGACTGGGGAGGATTTTGGGAGCATCCCTGCATGGGGTGAGTGCAATTTAGAAGAAATGGTGCAATGGCCTGGCCGTACATCAAGCCTGGTTAACCAAAGGCCCGGGGGCCGAATGCATCCTTCCAAGCCTCTCTATCTGGCTTCTGGAACTCTCCACATGCCACGCCCCTCACTGGCTCTACTTTGCACCCCCAATGTTCTTGGCTGGAATGTGTCTTTGAACTCTGATAATGCACTGCTTAGAGACAACTATGTTAAGGGATCTATAATTGGTTGAAATAATAGCTTGTAGTCAGCTAATTCCTACTCAGAGTAGACTCATTAAATTAATGAATCTAAGTTAGTCATGTCTTTTAACTTCAATGTGTGTACTCTGGGTAGGACTAGCAATGTGCATACTCTGGGTAGGACTAGCACCCATTGTTATGGTTAATAATAATATTAATATTAATAATGCCTCTTGCTTGTCTGGATGGAGAGAGGGGTGTGTGAATGTCTATAAACTAGCCTATTGCACAAAGGTAAAATCATGTACTTATGTTGCTCCACTTAGTTTTGCCTCTGGCCCCGCCCAACAGTGGCATGTGGCTTCAGAAGGTTGTCCAGAAAGGAGTGTGGCTCTTTGGATGAAATGAGTTCCCCACTGTTGGCATACCCCCTTCAACTTTCTGGATGAAAACCTGACTCAAGCTATGGAGGGAAGATGCATTGGTGCTCTCACCCACCTCTTCGGCCTTCTTTGTGAGGCAGCTTTTGTCACCTTCAGTCAATAAGAGCAGCTATCAGTATTGCTTTTAAGAATATATTCTTTTTGCCTAGTTTCTTTATGAGCGGTGATTTTTAAGAGAGGAGCTTAGTGACTAGCGGGGAATTTGTCCTTGACTGAGCATGGCTGCCTATAATGACACAAGGGCAGCAGAATATCAATAAAGTTTGAATGCTGGTTGTCTTTTAGAATTTATTTCATTTCTCAGAGGTGGAGTAAATGTCCTTCATATTGGCAGATTATAATGGGAACATTGCTGTACTAATTTTTTTTTTTTAAAAAACTATATAGAGAGAAGCCCTTTTTGCAATAGCCTCACTCTCTACTCAAAACATCTTTGGGATGTCAGTTGCTATTACAAGGTTAGATTCCTAGGAAAGGTCACAGAACTTCATTTTGAGTCTCTGTGAAATATTAATGGTATTACTCAGGTGTCAGGATTGGATTTTATGTTTCATTGCTTTGACATGTGTGTGTGGTTTTGTTCTTAATTTTCTCAGGGAGGAGATGGATCAAGAGAGTGAAAAGTGATGGAAATAAAGAGATTCACATCAGAAAGGAAAGATATTAAATGATCATCCAACAAAAACTAGGAGGCTTGCCTGCATTCACACTATGCATTCAAAGGACATGGCTTCCCCCAAGAATCCTGGGAACTGTAGTTTGTTCAGGGTGTTGGCAATTGTTTAAGAAGACAAGCCTTTTAAGTAGAGACTTTATCCCAGTCTGCATCTGTACTGGAATTGTTTTAAAGGTTTTAAAAAGGATTTTTAAGGATCTTTCAGGTGTTTTATCACTTGCTGTTTGCTGCCCTGGGCTCCCTCTGGGAGGAAGGCAGAATATAAATTAAATAAATAAATAAATTGTCACTCTGTGAGGGATAAACTTCAGTTCCCAGAATTTTTTGGGGAAAATAATGCATTTTAAAGGTATGGTATGTACGCAGCCCTTGTCTGCTGCTCTAAGGACCTTTTAAATGATCAAAGCCTTGTTCCTTTAGAAAATTCTCTTATTTGAACATGTAGTTGTCTTTGCTGTCCCTGTTCGAAGTGGCAGGAGTCCCTTTGGCATAAATTTTACCTTGTGCAGATATATATATATATATATATATATATATATATATATATATATATATAACATTGTTGTCTTTCATATCTGAACAACCCCCCATTTGCTAAAGAATGAACAAGGCAAAATACTGAGCATTGCGTTCTCAAGGTGACATTCAAGCATTTTGGATGGAGGTGCATACGGGGAACCACTTGGGGTTATACATATGTTAGCAGGTTCTAGATGCAGGCTTCTTTCCTGATAGGCTTTTTCTCCCATTGCAGTCGGACAGACAGAGAGAATGTTTCTTTGAGACTAGCACTACCTGCTATGACATTTGGAGGTGGAAATGGATGCAAAATGCATGTTCTTCCACAAGTATTCTCACCTTATCATGCCCCAGGTAATGTTTGGGGCCTTTGGGGAGGAGAGGCGGAATGAGGTGGTAGTGAAGTAGGTGTGCCAAGTACCTCTGAGCATTTTGCTTGCACTTGCATGGAGAGCATGCAAAGCATCGAACCTCTTTTGGGGTGATCACACTTGTAGGGATGCTTCTTCATCCTTGCTTTGCTCCTCTTGTAGATCCTGATGACATGACAACAGTGCTCACATATATATGGCGAAGTTTATCTTCCTGAGAAGTTCAGAGCAAGGCAGTGGTGCTGGGGCAGAGTGTAGTTTTGTGCTGAACATCTGCAGACTGGATATGCAGAGCAGGCACCAGGGCAGTCAGTGGAGGAAACCTCGGCCTCCGCAAGCATGAATGTATAAGAGGTAGGGCTATGTAGGGGAAAGGGTTTTTTTTTCCAGGTACAATCTTTCCATGTAACAGTTATAACTAAGCCTTGATCCACTCAAAATTAAACATCTTAATTCCCATTGATTACAATGAAAGCAGGAAAGGGAGAAGGGTGTGAGTTAAGAAGGACATACTTAACCATCCTAAGTGACTACTGTAAGGCTTTGGCACTGATTATGAGGATGATTTGTCTCATTAAAGGCCATGGCTAAGGCCATCCATACCAATGATAGTAAGTAAGGAATGCAGGGCTTGCTTTAATTGCTGCAAAGGTACCTCACTTGTAGGACCATCGGAAGATCCCTGCTGAATCAGCCCAAAGGCCCACTCTTCTCACAGTGGCCAGCCAGATGACAGTGGAAAGCCCACAAGGAGAACGTAAGCGCAAGAGCACACTCGTGCTCCCCTGCAACTGGCACTCAGAGGCATACCTCCTCCGATGGTAGAGAGTTCACAGTCATAATTGCTAGTAGCCATTGATGCCACTTTTGCATGAACTCTGGAGACATGTCACAGACATTAAAAACTGCCCTTCATGCAGAAAGGCACTGCTTCAATCTGCTGTGTAATTAATAAGCAATTATTAAAGTGCTCTGATTTTACACAGTACCTGAGGGGCTTGGTTTGCAATCATTTTGGCAGAGTTTTTCCCCCTTTCCAATTCATTTTGGACTGCCATATCCTTCAGTGTTTATCTCTTATCTTTTCTGATTTAAATGTCATGGCATTTAACTCTGAATCATTATAACAAAATGGAGTATAAAAAGAACCAATAAAGCCACATAACAAGTGGATCCTTGTTTTTCAAAGTGAATGTTAAATGTCTAGGATATTTATTTTACTCTTCTCTCTGCCTCACATTTGTCAGCTTGCATCATTGCCTGCTCTGTGAGCACCTTCTTGATTTGGCTGTCAAGAACTGATGATATTGAGTTGGTTTTCTTGAATAATTGGAAGAAAACAAGCAAGTGAGTTGCAGCATGAAGTCCAACTGCTTTCTTTGACGATTATGGCATCTTTGTGTGAAGTCAGAATGTTCCATAAGGAATTAAAGACATGGCTTTTGTCTGTCTAAGATGCAGGGCCAGTCCTACCATTAGGCAAAGTGAGGTATGTTTAGCCTTGAGAAGAGACAATTGAGGGGAGATATGATAGCACTCTTCAAGTACTTGAGAGGTTGTCACACAGAGAAGGGCCAGTATCTCTTCTCAATTGTCCCAGAGTGTAGGACACGGAATACTGGGCTCAAGTTACAGGAAGCCAGATTTCGACAAAACATTAGGAAAAACATCCTAATTGTTATTGCAGTACAACAAGGGAACTAAGAACCCAGGAGATGGTGGGCTCTCCAACACTGGAGGCATTCAAGAGCCAACTGAACAACCACTTCTTGGGTATGCTTTAAGTTGGATTCCTGCATTGAGCAGGGGGTTGGACTCAATGTCTTATAGGCCCCTTCCAACTCTCCTTTTGTATGATTACAGTATGTATGTATGTATATATAATATATTTTACCACTGGAACTATTCTTCCAACAGTTAGGCTGATGCTTCCTCAGTGGTAATTTGAGGGCTGAGTGAAATGCCCCCTTCCCTTTCTGTGGCTCCATCTGTTGCAAAATGATGTGTGTGGGAGTGGGGGACATTTGGGTGATTTCCAGGGTGGATGAATTTTTTAGAACAAATGTAGCATATTGGACCTCCTCAAAGCTGCAACAGATTGGCAGCCACCATTTCAGATATCTGAAAATACACTGTTCCTCGGGGCATTTTATGGGGGGAAGGCATCCACAGGGCTGCCTGTAAATTGAATTCAGACCCTCAACATAAGGGGAAAAGTTTTGCCTTCTTTCATTGACACTCCCCCTCCGATTCTTTTGGCCTTTCAAACATTTGGCCAAGCACTAATCATTAATAACTAGGCTGACCCATCCAATTGTAGGCTTGGTCCTGGTCGTGACTTACTTTGCAGTAAGAGAGCTTTTAATTAGTAGTATGTTTGTCATAGAGACATGCACATATGTGGGCGGAGGCCCAGGGCTGATATAAGGGGAGAAAATAATTTTTTAAAGAAATGTTTTACTTCTTCTGATTGTTTCAGCCATCATAATTAGCCCATGGCAATGCAATGAGAAGCTCATTATAGCGTTCTAATGTGTTGCTCCACTTAGCCACAGTAAATGTTCAGGTTTTTATTTATTCTGCTCTGGCAGCACTGTGGTAGATGGTTTCCACAAAGTGGATGCTTCTGCCCACACATGGATTGTTGGCTGGCATCCTAGAATATATTGGCAGAGTTTTCTGGATATCTGGGCTTTCTGAGAAGATATGAGAGGTATTTATATATATTTGGAGGACTTATCTGTTTCTTCATGATATATGAGAGAGAGGGAGAAGAAGTGGGAGGAATGTGGTATGTTAAAATACAATGTTCAGAGGGCCATACCAGATGTGCCAATTACAGGTAAGGCTTGTGTGTACTCTGACACAGGTACAATTAAACTTGTGTCAAACAAACCTGAGCATGATGCTCAAAAAATGAAGCATGCCAACCTGAACACCTGAATGATTATATAATCATTTGTGCTCTAGGATTTAGGTCTTCAAGGTATACGGTGGTAAAGAGCAAAATGGAAGGAGAAATATACAATCTCTAGGCTATGCAGGCACTAGAAGAAGTAGTGGATAGAGAAGTTCAAGAGAAGCTTTTCTCTCATGTTGCAGATGAGAGGAATGCAGTTGATCTTGTAGAGGGGTCCTCCAGATATTATTGGACTTCAACTCCCATCATCCCTCATTATTACTGATGCTGGCTGGGGCTAATGAGAGATGGAGACCAACAATATATGGAGAACACTATGTTGGCTACTCCTGATCGTGCGCGCATGTGTGTGTCTGTGAGAGTGAGTGTGTGAGTGTGTGCGAGTATCCTGGTCCCTCTGCTTCACTTCATATAAACACAGGCTTCCTTAATTTTCCGCTGCCACCAATTAACTCAGAAAACTTTCAAAACCTTCTAGTAGCATGTATAGAAGATTTCACCTGATCCAGGCCCCACCTTATAAATGCTCAAAGCGATCATGTCTGTCTCCTCTCAGAACTTGTCAGCAAGCAGCCTCTGTTAAACAAGCTTGGAACACAGGAACAGTACCAGGCCTCACTGCTGTGTCAGAGGTCATAGGATATACTTTTTTCCTTCAGACACAAACATAAACAGACATATACAGCCTTTCTCTACAATATTACATTATGGCTATTGCCAAAGCATGTGGTACAGTCAGGGCTGGCACCAGACTACTACAGGCCCTCGGCAGCGGCGGCACAACACGCTAGCATGCTAATGCAGCAACATGGGAAGTGGTGCAGCCAGGCCTATTTCAAGCCCATGCTGGCAGTGGGAGGGGTGTTGCCTGGGAGGGTGGCTCCAATTCCACAATCCATGCTAGTATCATGTTGTGTGGTGCATGGTCCATGACCTGATGCTAGTGTGAATCACAGAGTGGGAGCTACATCTACCCATCTCCAGCAGTAGGAGCCCCTCTCAGCCACAGGGGCTGTCAGCCAGTGCCCAACCTGGCCGCCCTCTGGGGCCGGGCTGTACAGTACCACAAAAGAAATAGCTAGTAAAGAGGAACAGCCCAGTTTAAGCTGACTTGGCTTCAGAGTCCCCATGAAAAGAAGTGCACTCAGGTAATCCTCCTCCTGGGAGAAAAGGGAACGTATTTTTTTTTGTTGATTCCTGTTTCCTCCTGCAGACTCCTGAAAAACAAAAACACAACCAGGAACAGAATGGGAGGCGTTGCAGAGGGTTACAGGGTGAAGGCTCTGCTGGGTTTTGGTTCCTTCCACAAACAGAAATATCCCTTCCATTCCATCCTGGATCCGACCCACTGAATTCAAGGGTTTAAGAACACTAATAGCGCAACCCTATACACATCTATTCAGCAGTAAACTATGCTGTAGGACTTGATTCCAGGTAATTATGTATAGGACTGCTGCCTTACATGTTTTTAACTGTGGCCAAGATGTTGGATCACCATCTCCACCACCCTTCCCACTGGGACTGCTGCCTGGCAGACGTGCCTCCTGCAGGACCAGGCCCCAGGTACCCAGCCAGCTGTGACTGATTCCCATCACCTGTCCCTCTTTGGAGGGATACATAAGCCGGCTGGCTGAGGTGGCCTGGGAGACCCAGTGCCTGCAGGAAGAGAAGAACACTGCTGCCCAGGGAAGGAGAGCCTGCTGTTGCTGCTGGATTACCATCTTTAATTTTAATTTTATTTTAATTTTAATTTAATTTTATTTTCATTCCTATTTTTATTTTCATTCCTATTTTTATTTTCATTTCTATTTTTATTTTTATTTTTATTTTCATTTCTATTTTTATTTTTATTTTCATTTTATTTTATTACTTTTATTTTATTTTATTTTTATTTACTGTCACCTAGGGAGAAGGCCTGCCTGTCGGCGTATCGGCGGAGGGAGCTATGTGTAGATCGGAGGGGGTTAGTGTGGGGAGGGTGGGGGGCCACAATATTGAAAGGCTAGGCAGCAGATTCTGTAGGGGCATGGGTAGCAGGCCAAGCCGGCATCGGGGAACTAGGGATAGATGCTTAATATCCATCCCTTGTTCCGGGCCTGTTCACCACCAGAAGATACCTGGGGGAAGCAGAACTCCATCCAATCTTCGGTTGCTGTTGTGCAACGCCAGGTCTGTGGTACAGAAAACATCACTCATCCAGGATATGATCCTGGATGAGGACGCAGACCTGGTATGTATTACGGAGACATGGCTGGATGAGGCCTCAGCTCCTATACTTGAGGCCATGTGTCCAGCCGGTTTCCGATATGCACAGCAGCCGAGGATTGGTAGGCGGGGAGGGGGAGTGGCAGTTATCTACTGGGAATCTTTGTGTTTCACCAGACCCCCTCTCCACGAGACCAAGTTTGTTGATTGCATGTACTGGAGGTTGGGCCCAAAGGGCAGTTTAGGGATTCTGCTTGTGTACCGCCCACCCCGCTGCACAGCAGAATCCCTGACTGAGGTGCTCGAGGTGGTCTCGGCTGTGCGGTTGCTCTCCCCCAATCTAGTGGTGATGGGGGATTTCAACGTACATGCCGAGGCTGTCCTCACAGGAGCCCCTTGGGATTTCATGGAAACCATGACTTCCTGGGATCTGCACCTTAGTAATATAGGGCCTACCCATGTAGCCGGTCATGCTCTTGACCTTGTGTTTGTCTCAGGAGGGGAGGACAGTGCTCTGAAAATGGGGGTAAATTCTTCTAACCCCGTGTCATGGTCAGATCACTATCTGGTGAATATAGATTTCTCGATGCCACACTCCCTACGCAGGGGACAAGGACCTATTAGAATGGTCCACCCCAGACGCCTGATGGAGCCCAAAGGATTCCTGAATGCGCTGGGGGATATGGAGCTGACTGAAGGTCGCCCGGTCGAATCCCTGGTGATGGAGTGGAATAAGGAGATCGCCAGGGCAGTGGACCGGGTGGCTCCGAAACGTCCTCTCCCCCTGAACAGAACTCAGACAGCACCTTGGTACACACCACGGTTGCGGGGTCTGAGACAGGAGGTGAGACGACTTGAGCGCCGGTGGCAGAAATTTTGCACTGAAGACGATCGGACACGGGTTAGAGCAGCAATAGCTGCCTACCAGGTGGCAACAAAGGCAGCAAAGAGAAATTTCTTTGCTGCCTCTATTGCGTCGGCAGAGTGCTGTCCCAGGAGATTGTTCCAAGTGGTCCGAAGCCTGGTCGGTCCAGTTGCTCAGGAACCCATGGAACATTCTAAAATCTCCTGTGATACTTTTGCTAAACACTTTGCCGACAAAATTGAGCGTCTGAAGAGCACGCTTCCGCTTGCCGTGGAGACAGGAAGTGGGCCAGAGTCGGCCAGTTGCATTCCAGTCTGTTGGGATCGGTTTCAGCCTCTTCTCTCTGAGGAAGTGGACAAGGTGCTCTGTACTGTGAAGCCAACCACCTGTCTGGTTGATCCTTGCCCTTCATGGCTCATCATGAGCTGTAAAGGGAGACTGGGCGAAGGGATCAAGGCGGTGGTGAATGCATCCTTGCAAGAGGGTGCAATGCCATCAGCCCTCAAGGAAGCGGTAATAAAGCCCATCTTAAAAAAAAAGTCCTTGGATCCCCAAGAGTTAAACAACTTTCGCCCAGTCTCTAATTTACCATTCTTGGGCAAGGTGATTGAGAGGGTGGTGGCTGCGCAATTACAGACACACTTGGAGGAAACAGATTATTTAGATCCATACCAATCGGGTTTTAGGACTGGTCATGGAACAGAAACAGCCTTGGTCGCTCTGGTAGATGATATGCGAAGGGCATTGGATAGGGGTGAATACACCTTCCTTGTCCTCCTGGACCTCTCAGCGGCTTTCAATACCGTTGACCACGGTATCCTTTTAAATCGCATAGAGGGATTAGGAATAGGAGGCACTGTCCTGCAGTGGTTCCGTTCCTATCTCTCGGATAGGCAGCAACGGGTGGCATTGGGAGATGAGGTTTCAGACCCTTGGCCTCTTCATTGTGGAGTGCCACAGGGTTCTATCCTCTCTCCCATGCTATTCAACATCTATGTGAAACCGCTGGGAGCAATCATCAGGAGTTTTGGGTTGCAGTGCCATCAGTACGCAGATGACACTCAGCTCTATCTCTCCTTTAAGTCCTCACCGGAGTTGGCTGTGAACACCATGTCCAAGTGCCTGAAATCCATAAGTGGATGGATGGGAGAGAATAGGCTGAAGCTGAACCCCGACAAGACTGAGGTACTACTTGTGGGAGATAAAAGGAAACTAGGAATTACTGACCTGATGCTTGATGGAGTAAGTTTGCCCCTGAAGGACCAGGTCCACAGTCTTGGGGTCATCCTTGACTCCCAGCTGTCCATGGAGGCTCAGATTACAGCAGTGAGCCGGGCAGCTTGGTATCAATTACATCTGATACGGAGACTGCGTCCCTATCTTCCTGTTCACCTGCTCCCTCAGGTGATACATGCCCTGGTCTCCTCTCGGCTAGACTATTGCAATGCCCAGTTCAAGGTGTTGGTGTTGACCTTTAAAACCCTATACGGTTTTGGCCCAGTATATCTGAAGGAACGCCTCCAGAATCACCGATTGTGCCGCCTGACGAGATCAGCCTCGCACGACCTTCTCTCGGTCCCACCGGTGAGAACAGCTAGGCTGGTACGGACCAGAGAGAGGGCATTCTCTGTTGTGGCCCCGCCCTCTGGAACTCCCTCCCTTTCGATCTCAGACATGCTCCCTCCTTGTCCAGCTATCGCCGAGCCTTGAAGACCTGGCTGTTCAGGCAGGCCTACAAGATTGGGACAGATTAATTTATGTTACAACTGAATTAACGGATGGTTTCTTTAGCTTAAAATTTTATTATGTTGATGTATATGGATTGTTTTTATTCTTGTTGTTCGTCGCCTAGAGTGTCCCTAACCCGGACAGATAGGCGGCTGAAAAATAAAATTTATTATTATTATTATTATTATTATTATTCTTTGAGATACAGTGCAGAGAAAAATATGTCATGGTTAACATTAGAACAAGAAGCAATTGAATTACATTAAAAAATCTGTTCTGTGTAGAAAAGAAATATATATTTCTTAAAGGCCATTTGCCAGGGCTATGTTGGAAGTTTAGAATGAATGGAAATTTAAACTGCACCTAACAGTTATCGCCAAGAGCACCATTAATATGTTTAAGGAATGTGTGTATGTGTAATAATAAGGATTTGATTAAGGTGGGGCAGGCACATTGTTGCATAAATTTTTTTCAAACTGTTCTGGAATTTATAACACTCCTTCCCCCTGCCCATGATTCATCATTTCCAAAAAGACTCTTTTTAATTCTACAAATGAAATTTGCTAACTGGTATAAGAGAACGATTCTGTTCAAGATGTTATGTCAGTCATTTTCAGTAGGATTAAAGGTCAATATGGTTCATTTGTCTCGGTGTAGTTTTTTAAATGACTCTGTTATAATGCTAATGGCACTGAACATCAGCCATATTGCAGAAAAAAATAGGTCTTAAGCAGTGTTTTTTTTGTGATGGCACTTAACACTACAGAGTACCATTGCCTCATTTTTTGCTGCCCTTGGCAGCCATTTTGTACTGGCACCCATGGCACTTTTATTAAGATATGAGTACGGACACCTCACTTTTTGTAAAAAATAAAATAAAATAAAAAGCTCTAAAGCTTTGTAGAACAGACTTTCTGCATCTCTGTGCTAGTATAACAGTCACAAAACTGATTAACAAATGACCCTGCATGTTACACATGTATATTAAGAACTGTGTTAAAAAGGATAGGAAAATGTATTTGAAACTAGTTGGTTTCAAGCATGGAGTCAGAATTTCCAACTGCAGAAAACTGGTTGGGATGTGTGGCCATAACTCCATTATAAAAAATGTCACTTAGCATTGTTAGTTGTGGACAAGGGAGGTGTACTAAGTTGATAAATTTTAAAAATAATTGAATTTATTTGTACAAATGGCTTGGGAAAGCAGACCTGT
This sequence comes from Rhineura floridana, assembly GCF_030035675.1. Classification (NCBI taxonomy): domain Eukaryota; kingdom Metazoa; phylum Chordata; class Lepidosauria; order Squamata; family Rhineuridae; genus Rhineura; species Rhineura floridana. The sequence continues at coordinate 186,079,535 of NC_084482.1, forward strand.
GTTTTTCTAGAATAGCATAGTATGCATCCTCTGATATCCTGTCCTCTGTAATGTACAATTTGTGACATATGAAGTAAAAAACAGGTTAAGAGAATAACGAATAAACAGTCTGAAGATGACAAAGTGTAAGAGCATGTCTTTCACCACTAATAAACTTTTTTTGTTATTGTATGGGGACTTGTAAACTTGGAACAATGGAAGGAGAAGAGACTCCTTGATGCTGCTGCTGCAGTTTCAGATGAAGACCGCAATGCAGTAGTTGGTGATCGGTTGTGGGATAGGTTCGGTTTATGTAGTCAGCTGATGTGGACAAGGTGCTGGCAGCTACATGTTCGACCATGTGCCCTCTTGACCTCTGTCCCCCTTGCCTTATTAAATCTATCAGAGGGGGTTTGACTGGTTGGGTCCAGTGTGGTTAACACTTCATTGTGTGTGGGGAGTGGTCCATGTGGCCTTGAAAGAGGCGGTGGTGAGGCCACTCCTAAAGATACTGGCCCTGGAGCCCTTGGATTGGAATAACTATTGACCAGTTGCAAATACCCCCTTCTTGGGGAAAGTGGTGGAGATGGTAGTAGTGAGGTAGTGGCAGGCATTCTTAGATGAAATGGATTAGCTAGATCCATTCCAATCTGGGTTCAGCTTGGCTATGGGACTGAGTCAGCCTTGGTTGCCCTGATGGAAGACCTCTACAGAGAGCTGGACAGGGGGAGTGTCCAGAGGATAGCATTGGTCCCTAGCAGTTGCACTGTGGCATTCCTCACGGTACCATCTTATCCCCAATGCTATTTAAGATCTGTATGAAGCCTCTGGGAACGGTCATTAGGAGTTTGGGGTAAGGTGTCATCACTACGCTGAGGACACTCAGCTCTATTTCCCCATAACTTCTGAATCAGGAGAGGCTGTGTAGGCTTTGGACCAGTGCCTGGACTCAGTGGTGGGATGGATGAAGGAAAATAAGCTGAGCTTGAATCCTGGCAAGACAGAGACACTATGGGTGAGTGGTTCCTGTGTCCAAGAAATTGGTCAATTGCTTTCCCTGGAAAGGGTTGCACTCCCCCTGAAAGAGCAGGTACACAATCTGGGGATGCTTCCAGATCCAGCTCTATCACTGGAGGCCGAGGTTGTCTCAGTGGCTAGAAGTGCCTTTTATCAGCTGCACATGGTGAGACAACGACAACCATTCCTGGACCAGGACAGCTTGGCCACAGCAGTTAAGGCATTGGTGACTTCAAGACTGGATTTACAGTAATGCACTCTATGTGGGGCTTCCCTTGCACTTGACCTAGAAACTGCAATTAGTGTAGAATGCTGCAGCCAGATTGCTGATGGGGGTGAGACCATCAGCATATTGTATAACATCTCTGCTCAGAGATCTGCACATGTTGTCAATTTGTTACCAGGTCAAGTTCAAGGTGTTGCTACTAATATATAAAGCCCTTCATAGCTTGGGACTAGTTTATTTGCAAGACTGCCTTACCCCATATGTGCCCAGTCAAGCCCTTCATTCTGCGGAAAAGTCACTGTTACAGGTGATGCATAATACTTGTTCTGCACTTGTAAGAATCATTTTTTTTAATGTAGCAGTACCTACTCTTTGTAACTCCCTGCCTATTGACATCAGGCAGTCACCTTTGTTGTATTCCTTTTGGTGCCTGCTTAAAACTTTTCTGTTTAGACAAGCCTTTCCACACACATAGATGTTGATCTGTTTTAATGTTTTTAGACAATAGTTGTTTTGTTTTAAATATTGTTTAATTACTTGTTTTAACTGTTGTAATTGATAATTTTAACTTTTTTGTAAACTACTCAGAGATCTTTACATTCACGTGGTATATCAATTTTGTTAAATAAATAAACAAGAGAGATCTATGGCTCTGTCTGATACTATTGTGATGCAGTTGTGAAATGGCATCAGGAAGGGAAGCTTAAATACAATGTCTCTTGATGAGCACTGTTGAGGATTTACCCACACATCAAAAAAGAACTCACTATTGAGGATTTACCTCCACGTCATAAAAGAACTAAAGGCCTCCAGCCAATTAGAATGGGGGGGATTCTTTTCCAGATCCACCAATCAACAATAGGCAGAAATAATCTATGTATCAACCCCCCATGTTCCTAAACCCCATAGCATCAATTCATATCATCTGCTATGCAGAAATGCTTAGCTAGACAGGATTAGAGTTCAACATCCTCAGTTCTAGAGAAGTGGCTTTCAACCTTCTGTCATCAGCAAACACTTTCCACACTTGTCTGCTGAGTAATCCCTTTGTGAATCCCCTTGAATGGGAATATATATTCAGGAACTGATATATTACATTTATATCACCCCTTTTCCCCACCATCAGTGGAGGCTGGTCCATTGGGGCAAATGGGGCACTGGTCCACCAACCTCAGTCTGCCCTCAGTCACGACCACCTGCCTACCCTCATAATTACAAGCAAGCCAGGGGTGGCACTGGCTGTCACTGTCTTCCTCGGTCTTAGTGTTGCCCTTGTAGAATTCAGCAGGGAGGAGAACTAGAATTAGTTGGCTTTGACTCTGCCTGTCATGGGCTGTACCTGCTATTGACCGCCCAGCCTTCCAGGCTGCCAGTCCCAATAGGCACCAGCCACTACTGCCCGCCTTGGAACTTAAGATGGTATCCATAGGGTACCCATCAAGGCATTGATCAAGCCCAGACCTGCTTAGCTTCAGCAAGGCACCTGGTTGGCCACTGTGAGAACAGGATGCTGGACTAGATGGGCCACTGGCCTGATCCAGCAGGCTCTTCTTATGTTCTTATGTTCTTACTGTATCATATGCACCTTCTTCTTTCAACAAGCCTTGTAAGCAGAGACCTTATCCCAGTCTGCATCTGTGTTGGAATTGCTTTTTAAGATGTTTTTAAAGCTTTTTAAAAAGATGTTTTTAGAGCTTTTTTGAAAAAAATGTTTTTAAAGATGTTTGGTTTTAATATATTTTAAAGTCTGTTTTTAAGATGTTCCAGAGTGTTTTTAGTGTTTTGTTTGCCACCCTGGACTCCTCCTGGGAGGAAGGGTGGGATATAAATCTAATACATAAATAAACGTGCCTTCATAACATGTCCATAATATGCCTCTTCAAAAGAACCATGCTGATTAACTGTGCATGGGCAGTATCATGTTCTACCCATTGTTTATTATGGGAAGGCCACCATTTGCCAAATATTATGAGCATTTGCACTTACCAGGAACATATACTTTTTGTTTTTCCTATAGTTTTGTAAGATGACATTGGGGTTTGACTGTAACCAACCAAGTTTGTTATTAGCCTAACTTAGTTAAAACATGCTTGGAAGGTATCCAGCTATTATACATGTTCTCCTCTGGATATATCCTCTGGTGCAGATAACTGCTACAAATGCTTAGAAGGACTTTGCCAAGCTACTCTTTCCTTTCCAAGAATATCACCTCAGCTGGAGCCAAAATAGAATTTGGTCAAGGTCTGAGCTATATTAAACTGTTCAGTGAATGAAGTCTGCATATTCAGTAATTATAATAGATTAGGAGTCTGTATTTTATATAAATCAGAGACATGATTGGCTATATAATTTGGAAGATGCAAAATCCTCCAGATGGCCCAATGGGTAAATGAATGCTTATATAAGGCATTTTAGGTCCAGGCTTAACCCAGGCAGCTGTGGGAAACATCTGGCTCCACGAGCTAGAGGGAGCCCCAGCTGACGAAGCGTCAAGGCCCCAGCTGACAAAGCGTCAAGGTGACTTAAACAGCAGAGCGAGTTCGGCAGCAGGGCGAGGAGGCCAGGGCCCCCCACTCTGCCCTTCTGTTCCCTGACCTCAACTAAACCACAGTCTCCAACCTATTGACGTAATAAACCTCAAACAAAACTATGCAGGTAAGAAGCCAGCAGGCGTGTGGGGGCTTTCCAGTGTTTTGCACAGCCTGCAGCATGTACGACTATCTGCCTGTTGGACAGCAGTCATGGGTGTGCTCTCGGTGCACTGAGCTCCTGGCTCTCCGGGAACGACTTCATTTCCTTGAGGCCAAGGTGGCAGACCTGGAAAAGCTGAGAGAGGCAGAGAGGTGTGTGGAGGAGGCCTTCAGGGACGTTATAGCTGTGTCCCACTCCAGCGATGATAGCTCTCCTGCTATCATGCTATAATGGAGAACGATGGTCTCGGGGAAGGAGAGCATCCAGCTGAGGAAGAGGGAAACGATCCCTTAGAAGGGACCCATTCCTTGGGGAATGAGCAGCTATTCTCTCGTGCCGAGGATATATCTCCAGGGGGTGGAGGGATCCTTGTAGTGGGTGATTCGATCATTAGGAACATAGACAGTGGGGTGTGTGATGGGCGTGTAGACCGCAGGGTGTTTTGCCTGCCTGGTGCGAAGGTTGCGGATATCGCCCATCGTTTAGATAGTTTGGTAGACAGTGCTGGGGAGGAGTCAGTGGTCGTGGTGCACGTTGGCACCAACGACATGGGGAAATGCAGCCGTGAGGTCCTGGAAGCAAAATTTAGGTTGCTAGGTAGGATGCTGAAAGCCAGGACCTCCAAGGTGGCTTTCTCTGAAATGCTACCGGTTCCACGCGCAGGACCAGCCAGACAGGCCCAACTTTGCAGTCTCAATGCGTGGATGAGACGATGGTGTCGGGTGGAAGGGTTTAGATTTGTTAGGCACTGGGGAACATTTTGGGACAAGCCGGGCCTGTACAAAAGGGACGGGCTCCACTTGAACCAGAATGGAACCAGACTGCTGGCACTTAAAATTAAAAAGGTAGCAGAGCAGCTTTTAAACTGACTGAGGGGGGAAACCCGACAGGAGCTGAGAAAGGTCCGGTTTGGAATAAACCTCCCCCCTGGGATAAAAACCAAAGAAATGATGAAATTTTAAAAGGGGTAGGCCTAGAAGTAGGCATTGTGAGAGCAGGGGCACAGGATATAAATTCAGAAGAGCAAAATTACCACAGGCCAAACCACAAGTGCCAAAGACACTTGAAGAGAGACACTGCTTACAAGTGCCTGTACGCTAATGCTAGGAGCCTCCGAACCAAGATGGGAGAACTGGAGTGCTTGGTCTTAGAGGAGAGCATTGATATAGTGAGCATAACGGAGACCTGGTGGAATGGAGAAAACCAGTGGGATACGGTTATCCCTGGATATAAACTATATCGGAAGGACAGGGAAGGACGTATTGGTGGCGGAGTCGCTCTATACGTGAAAGAAGGCATTGAATCCAGCAAGCTCGAAACCCCAAAAGAGGCAGACTCCTCCACAGAATCATTGTGGGTGGTGATACCATGCCCCAGGAGGGACTTAATACTGGGAACGATCTATCGTCCCCCTGATCAAAATGCTCAGGGAGACCTTGAGATGAGATATGAAATTGAGGAAGCATCCAAACTAGGAAATGTGGTAGTAATGGGTGACTTCAACTACCCGGACATAGACTGGCTGCATATGTGTTCCAGTCATGACAAAGAAGCAGAGTTTCTAGATATTCTAAATGACTATTCCCTAGACCAGTTGGTCATGGAACTGACCAGAGGGGCGGCAACCCTGGACTTAATCCTCAGTGGGGACCGGGACCTGGTGCGAGATGTAAGTGTTGTTGAACCGATTGGGAGCAGTGACCACAGTGCTATTAAATTAAACATACATGTAAATGGCCAATTGCCAAGAAAATCCAACACGGTCACATTTGACTTCAGAAGAGGAAACTTCACAAAAATGAGGGGATTGGTAAAAAGAAAAGCTGAAAAACAAAGTCCAGAGGGTTACATCACTCGAAAATGCTTGGAAGTTGTTTAAAAACACTATATTAGAAGCTCACCTGGAGTGCATACCGCAGATCAGAAAAGGTACCGCCAGGGCCAAGAAGATGCCAGCATGGTTAACGAGCAAAGTCAAGGAAGCTCTTAGAGGCAAAAAGTCTTCCTTCAGAAAATGGAAGTCTTGTCCGAATGAAGAAAATAAAAAAGAACACAAACTCTGGCAAAAGAAATGCAAGAAGACAATAAGGGATGCTAAAAAAGAATTTGAGGAGCACATTGCTAAGAACATAAAAACCAACAACAAAAATTTTTATAAATACATTCAAAGCAGGAGACCATCTAGGGAGGCGATTGGACCCTTGGATGATAAGGGAGTCAAAGGTGTACCAAAGAACGATAAGGAGATTGCAGAGAAGCTAAATGAATTCTTTGCATCTGTCTTCACAGTGGAAGATATAGGGCAGATCCCTGAACCTGAACTAACATTTGCAGGAAGGGATTCTGAGGAACTGAGACAAATAGTGGTAACGAGAGAGGAAGTTCTAAGCTTAATGGACAATATAAAAACTGACAAATCACCGGGCCCGGATGGCATCCACCCGAGAGTTCTCAAAGAACTCAAATGTGAAATTGCTGATCTGCTAACTAAAATATGTAACTTGTCCCTCGGGTCCTCCTCCGTGTCTGAGGACTGGAAAGTGGCAAATGTAACGCCAATCTTCAAAAAGGGATCCAGAGGGGATCCCGGAAATTACAGGCCAGTTAGCTTAACTTCTGTCCCTGGAAAACTGGTAGAAAGTATTATTAAAGCTAGATTAACTAAGCACATAGAAGAACAAGCCTTGCTGAAGCAGAGCCAGCATGGCTTCTGCAAGGGAAAGTCCTGTCTCAGTAACCTACTAGAATTCTTTGAGAGTGTCAACAAGCATATAGATAGAGGTGATCCAGTGGACATAGTGTACTTAGACTTTCAAAAAGCGTTTGACAAGGTACCTCACCAAAGGCTTCTGAGGAAGCTTAGCAGTCATGGAATAAGAGGAGAGGTCCTCTTGTGGATAAGGAATTGGTTAAGAAGCAGAAAGCAGAGAGTAGGAATAAACGGACAGTTCTCCCAATGGAGGGCTGTAGAAAGTGGAGTCCCTCAAGGATTGGTATTGGGACCTGTACTTTTCAACTTGTTCATTAATGACCTAGAATTAGGAGTGAGCAGTGAAGTGCCCAAGTTTGCTGATGACACTAAATAGTTCAGGGTTGTTAAAACAAAAAGGGATTGTGAAGAGCTCCAAAAAGATCTCTCCAAACTGAGTGAATGGGCGGAAAAATGGCAAATGCAATTCAATACAAACAAGTGTAAAATTATGCATATTGGAGCAAAAAATCTGAATTTCACATATACGCTCATGGGGTCTGAACTGGCGGTGACCGACCAGGAGAGAGACCTCGGGGTTGTAGTGGACAGCACGATGAAAATGTCGACCCAGTGTGCGGCAGCTGTGAAAAAGGCAAATTCCATGCTAGCGATAATTAGGAAAGGTATTGAAAATAAAACAGCCGATATCATAATGCCGTTGTATAAATCTATGGTGCGGCCGCATTTGGAATACTGTGTACAGTTCTGGTCGCCTCATCTCAAAAAGGATATTATAGAGTTGGAAAAGGTTCAGAAGAGGGCAACCAGAATGATCAAGGGGATGGAGCGACTCCCTTACGAGGAAAGGTTGCAGCATTTGTGGCTTTTTAGTTTAGAGAAAAGGCGGGTCCGAGGAGACATGATAGAAGTGTATAAAATTATGCATGGCATTGAGAAAGTGGATAGAGAAAAGTTCTTCTCCCTCTCTCATAATACTAGAACTCGTTGACATTCAAAGAAGCTGAATGTTGGAAGATTCAGGACAGACAAAAGGAAGTACTTCTTTACTCAGCGCATAGTTAAACTATGGAATTTGCTCCCACAAGATGCAGTAATGGCCACCAGCTTGGACGGCTTTAAAAGAAGATTAGACAAATTCATGGAGGACAGGGCTATCAATGGCTACTAGCCATGATGGCTGTGCTCTGCCACCCTAGTCAGAGGCAGCATGCTTCTGAAAATCAGTTGCCGGAAGCCTCAGGAGGGGAGAGTGTTCTTGCACTCGGGTCCTGCTTGCGGGCTTCCCCCAGGCACCTGGTTGGCCACTGTGAGAACAGGATGCTGGACTAGATGGGCCACTGGCCTGATCCAGCAGGCTGTTCTTATGTTCTTATGTTCTTATGGCTCCACTTGTTTGCCTGACAGTTCCCTACCATGGAGCAGGCAGCACTAAGAGGTTTTACAAACTGTAGCTTCCATACATAAATTTTGAGGTTCAGTCCAATCCAGTACAACTTTCTCTAGACTGGTCATCCTGCTGATAGAGCAGGGAGGGAGGAACCTTTTTGGCTCCACGGGCCAGATCTCTATTGGGATCTGCCTCGCAGGCCAAATTTTACAGGTGAGCTGGGTTGTCCACCTGGTAAACCAGAGCTTGGAAATGTTACTTTTTTGAACTACAGCTCCTATCAGCCCAATCCAGTGGCCATGCTGGCTGGGGCTGATGGGAGTTGTAGTTTAAAAAAAGTAACTTTTCCAAGCTCTGTGGTAAACACATGACATCATATGCTTGATAGGTAGGTGGGGCTGCCCACCTGTTAAAATCCCTTTTGCTTCCCTTAAGTCTCCACAATAATAGATTTAAAAGGGGATGGGGAGACTTGCAAAAGCCTCTTCCAAATCTCCCTGTGCTTCCCTTTTATGACTCCAAGACAGGGGAACCTGAAGGGAAAGAGGGAGACTTCCAAAAGGCTTTAAGACAGCCCCCATGTGCCTGTAACACAGGACCTGTCTTAAAACCCTTGCAAAAGGCTTTTCAAAGTGGCTCCCTCATGCAAGCTGCTTCAAAGAGTGTTTTTGTACAGGGCTCTAATCTCCACTCAGTTTATGAGATCTTGTTCTCTGCTAGGAACAGGATTGCACAGCCTATGCAGGATTAAACCCTGTTTTCCCTACCATCAGCAGACATCACTAGTGATGTCAGCTGATGCATGGGTGGACGTGGTTGGGGGGAAATGGTCTCATGGACCAAACTGGAGGCTAGAGGTTCCCCACCCCTGTGACAGAAGTTAACTTGCACTATATAATGTAAGGACTTAAAGGGAATGCTGTGAGCACTCTAGTCATCTACAGCAAAGCATTTCCATTGGCCGAACCTGGAGCAGCGACAGGTTGATCTGCTGATCAGTTGCAAAATCTGCCTGAAGCAATTTTTTTTAAAAATGAACCTGAGCTAATCCCACCAGGTTTTACAGTAAAAAGGGGGTGGGGTTTGACTAGCACTGTGTGTCACCATTTTCAGAAGAGAGAGCTGGAGATGTACTGAAACCAGCCAAACAGTTTCATACGTCTCTTTCCTCACTACAGGATATCCCACTTAACTTCTTGCATTTATACAAACTAATTTTCTTTACCATTAGAGGCAGACAATAAACCAATGCCTTTATTCTCATTTATTACA